>NC_060174.1:4912180-4949680 GCF_021184085.1 Oncorhynchus gorbuscha | reverse complement strand
TTTCTTGTTCTCTCTTTCTTTCTCTCTCTCTCTCTTGTAGTCAAATTTGAAAGCTGGAAACACATTTTAACAACACTCTAGGGGTAGGAAATAACTTTAATTAGTTTATTTTTCATTTATTTTGAAAATCAGCTTCAAAGTAACAAGTTGTTATCATGAACTCGACAGATTAACAGCCTTTTGCAACCATCTGTGTTCCCGAGCTTGTTGGTTGTTGTAAGTGTTCTATGAATAAACATGACGTGTAATTCTGACCATTTGACCGTACTGAACTTGAATGACCAAGCAAAACCGCTCTCAGGCCACTGCAGTTGTCATCCCCGGGTCCGTATTCACAAAGCGTCTCTGAGTAGGAATGCAGTTTTGCCTTTAAAAAAAAATAATTATGAACGAGAGAGGGGCGGGGGGTGGAACTTGATCCTGAAGATCAGCATTCTTACCCAGAGATGATCTTCGTAAAAACGGACCCTTGAAGATTAATTTTTGTCAGAGAAGTCTCATCCCTCATCTCTCTTCTTGTAGGTAACATTGACAGCTGCTGTTTGGGCCGGGGCTCTGAAACAGAATAAGTGGTTAGAGATCAGAAGTGTCGTGGTCACCATGGTGCGTAATGTGGACGATCTGGACTTTTGCCTTGCCTCCCACCCCCAGAGCATCCTGGAGGGGCTACGCTCCCTCTGCTGCAACCCCAAACTAGTGGACGTGACTCTGGCAGCGGGCGGCCGCGACTTCCCCTGTCACCGGGCCGTCCTGGCGCTCTGCAGCGTCTACTTCCACTCCATGTTCTCCGGGGACTTTGTGGAGAGCATTGCAGCCCGGGTGGAGCTGCACGGTGTGGATCCAGACATAATGGCTTCCCTTCTAGACTTCTGCTACACAGGGAAACTCACCATCAACCAGGGAAACGTGGAGGGCCTGATACGCACGTCCAGTCAGCTACAGTTCCAGGCGGTCCGGACTGTGTGCAGCCGTTATCTCCAGCACCAGATCGATGCCACCAACTGCCTGGGGATCCTGGAGTTCGGGGAGGTACACGGCTGTCCCGAGGTGGTAGCAAAGGCCTGGGGATTCCTTCTGGAGAACTTTGAGGCCGTACAGCGCTGGGAGGAGTTTCCTCTTCTGGAGAAGGAGAGGTTAGTGGCGTGTCTGTCCAACGAGAGGCTACAGACCAGGACAGAGTGTACCCGTGTGGAGGCAGCCCTGGCCTGGGTGAGACACCACCAAGAGTCCCGACTCCCCCACCTCCCAGAGCTTCTGGGGCTGACCCGCCTAGCCCTCCTGTCCCCTGACTACCTCACTAACACCCTAATGAAGGACAGCCTGGTTCTAGCCTCTCTCAGCTGTGTGGAGGTGGTGGAGAGGGTATGCAGAGAGGTAAATGAACAAGATAATAAAGTACCAATGTTTTCATATTTTATACGTAATGGTCCAGTTTCCCAACCACCAATAAGCCTAGTCCTTTTACTCAAATGCACTTTGAATGGAGGTTCTACATTGAGTTGATTTTTTTATTCCAGGGTCGAAGCTTGATCTGTGTCTGGGAAACCGGAACCTTAGGTTTTATCAGGGCAGAGAGAACTTCCATATTTCCCAACATTTCCAAATCACCGTCTTTGTGTAGAAAATGGACGTGAAGCCAGGAGATGTGGTCCAGAGTGGCAGCCCGAGTCCCCAACCCAACCTGGAGGAGGTGTTATTCGTGATGGGAGGACGCTCGCTGGACGACTCAGATGACGAAGATGATGATGATGAAGACAGAGACCCCAGGCTGCTGCCCGGAAACTGTGGCTTCTACAACCCTAAGACACGTAATGTTCCTCTTCCTCCTCATCTTCCTCTTCCTCGCCCATGTGTTCTGAGCATCTGTGTCCCTATAACCTGATCCCAGATCTGTTTGTGCTGTCTGGTGAAATTTGTCATGTGACAATGAGTAGTGGACAAGACAGAACAAACAGATCTGGGACCAGGCTAGGTAATGATCATAGTAGTGGACAAGACAGAACAAACAGATCTGGGACCAGGCTAGGTAATGACCAGGCTAGCTAATGACCATAGTAGTGGACAAGACAGAACAAACAGATCTGGGACCAGGCTAGATAATGACCAGGCAAGGTAATGACCAGGCTAGCTAATGACCATAGTAGTGGACAAGACAGAACAAACAGATCTGGGACCAGGCTAGGTAATGACCAGGCTAGGTAATGACCATAGTAGTGGACAAGACACCACAAACAGATCTGGGACCAGGCTAGGTAATGACCATAGTAGTGGACAAGACAGAACAAACAGATCTGGGACCAGGCTAGGTAATGACCAGGCTAGGTAATGACCATAGTAGTGGACAAGACACCACAAACAGATCTGGGACCAGGCTAGCTAATGACCATAGTAGTGGACAAGACACCACAAACAGATCTGGGACCAGGCTAGGTAATGACCATAGTAGTGGACAAGACAGAACAAACAGATCTGGGACCAGGCTAGGTAATGACCAGGCTAGCTAATGACCATAGTAGTGGACAAGACAGAACAAACAGATCTGGGACCAGGCTAGGTAATGACCAGGCTAGGTAATGACCAGGCTAGCTAATGACCATAGTAGTGGACAAGACAGAACAAACAGATCTGGGACCAGGCTAGGTAATGACCAGGCTAGGTAATGACCAAAGTAGTGGACAAGACACCACAAACAGATCTGGGACCAGGCTAGGTAATGATCATAGGAGTGGACAAGACACCACAAACAGATCTGGGACCAGGCTAGGTAATGACCAGGCTAGGTAATGATCATAGGAGTGGACAAGACAACACAAACCGATCTGGGACCAGGCTAGTGTCCACCCAGCAAAGACCCTATAAATAATGTGCATGTTGTGATTATCATGTCTCTCTACAGAACAGTTATATGAATAACATTATCATGTCTCTCTACAGAACAGTGATATGAATAACATTATCATGTCTCTCTCTCTACAGAGTAAATAAGCATGCCCCTTTAAAAAACATGTAGAATTAAGAACAGACTTGGTTCACTTGGTTCACTCCAGATCCGACTGACTGCCCTCGACCAGCACAAAAACATCCTGTGGTGGACTGCACTAGCATCGAATAGTCCCCGAGATATGCAACTGTTCAGGGAAGTCAGGAACCAATATACACAGTCAGTTAGGAAAGCAAAGGCTTGCTTGTTCAAACAGAAATTTGCATCCTGTAGCTAACTCCAAAAAGGTTTGGGCACTGTAAAGTGCATGGAGAGTAAGAGCACCTTCTCCCAGCAGCCCACTGCACTGAGAATAGGAAACACTGTCACCACCGATAAATCCACAATATTTGAGAATTTCAATAAGCATTTCTATACGGCTGGCCATGCTTTCCTCCTGGCTACCCCTACCCTGGCCAACAGCTCTGCACCCCCGGAACCAAGCCTCCCCAGCTTCTCCTTCACCCAAATCCAGATAGCAGATGTTCTGAAAGAGCTGCAAAACCTGGACCAGTACAAATCAGCTGGGCTAGACAATCTGGACCCTCTCCTTCTAAAATTATCCACCGCCATTGTTGCAACCCCTATTACCAGTCTGTTCAACCTCTCTTTCAAATTCGTCTGAGATCCCTAAAGATTGGAAAGCTGCCGCAGTCATCCCCCTCTTCCAAGGGGGTGACACTCTAGACCCAAACTGTTATAGACCTATATCCATCCTGCCCTGCCTTTCTAAAGTCTTGGAAAGCCAAGTCAACAAACAGATCACTGACCATTTCAAATCCCACCGAACCTTCTCCACGGTGCAATCCGGTTTCCGAGCTGGTCACGGGTGCACCTCAGCCATGCTCAAGGTACTAAACGATATCATAATCTCCATCGATAAAAGACAGTACTGTGCAGCCGTCTTTATCGACCTGGCCAAGGCTTTCGACTCTGTCAATCATCATATTGTTATCGGCAGACTCAACAGCCTTGGTTTCTCAAATGACTGCCTCGCCTGGTTCACCACCTACTTCTCAGATAGAGTTCAGTGTGTCAAATCGGAGGGTCTGTTGTCCGGACCTCTGGCAGTCTCTATGGGGGTGCCACAGGGTTCAATTCTCGGGCCGACTTCTTTCTATGTATATATCAGTGAAGTCGCTCTTGCTGCTGGTGATTCTCTGATCCACCTCTACGCAGACGACTCCATTCTGTATACATTTGGCACATCTTTGGACACTGTGCTAACAAACCTCAAAACAAGCTTCAATGCCATACAACACCCCTTCCGTGGCCTCCAACTGCTCTTAAATGCTAGTAATACTAAATGTATGCTCTTCAACCGATCACTGCCCGCACCGCCCGCCCGACCAGCATCACTACTCTGGACGGTTCTGACTTAGAATATGTGGACATCTACAAATACTACCTAGGTGTCTGGCTAGACCGTAAACACTCCTTCCAGACTCATATTAAACAGCTCCAATCCTAAATTAAATCTAGAATCGGCTTCCTATTTAGCAACAAAGCCTCCTTCACTCACACTGCAAACATACCCTCATAAAACTGACTATCCTACCGATCCTCGACTTGGGCGATGTAATTTACAAAATAGCCTCCAACTCTCTACTCAGCAAACTGCAGTCTATCACAGTGCCATCCGCATTGTCACCAAAGCCCCTTATACTACCCACCACTGCGACCTGTATGCTCTCGTCGGCTGACCTTGGCTACATATTCGTCGCCAAATCCACTAGCTCCAGGTCATCTATAAGTCTATGCTAGGTAAAGCTCCACCTTATCTCAGCTCACTGGTCACCATAACAACACCCACCCGCAGCACGCGCTCCAGCAGGTAAATCACACTGGTCATCCCCAAAGCCAACACCTCTTTTGGCTGCCTTTCCTTCCAGTTCTCTGCTGCCAATGACTGGAACAAATTGCAAAAATTGCTGAAGTTGGAGACTTATATCTCCCTCACTAACTTTAAACATCAGCTTTCCGAGCAGCTTACCTATCGCTTCAGCTGCACATAGCCCATCTGTAAATAGCCCATCCAATCTACCTACCTCATCCCCATATTGTTTTTATTTACTTTTTCTATTTTGCACACCAATATCTCTACTTGCACATCATCATCTGCACATCTATCACTCCAGTGTTAATTTGTTAAATTGTACTTACTTCGCTACTTGGGCCTATTTATTGCCTTAACTCCTCTTGCCATTTGCACACACTGTATATAGACTTTTTATATTGTGTTATTGACTGTACATTCTTTTTTACTCCATGTGTAAATCTGTGTTGTTGTTTTATCTTGACCAGGTCGCCGTTGTAAATGAGAACTTGTTCTCAACTGGCCTACCTGGTTAAATAAAGGTGAAATGAAAAAATGAATAACATTATCATGTCTCTACAGAACAGTGGTATGAATAACATTATCATGTCTCTACAAAACAGTGGTATGAATAACATTATCATGTCTCTACAGAGTAGTGGTACGAATAACATTATCGTGTCTCTCTCTCTACAGAACAGTGGTATGAATAACATTATCACGTCTCTCTACAGAGTAGTGATATGAATAACATTATCACGTCTCTCTACAGAGTAGTGGTATGAAGAACATTATCACGTCTCTCTACAGAGTAGTGATATGAATAACATTATCACGTCTCTCTACAGAGTAGTGGTATGAAGAACATTATCACGTCTCTCTACAGAGTAGTGATATGAATAACATTATCATGTCTCTACAGAGTAGTGGTACGAATAACATTATCGTGTCTCTCTCTCTACAGAACAGTGGTATGAATAACATTATCACGTCTCTCTACAGAGTAGTGGTATGAATAACATTATCACGTCTCTCTACAGAGAAATGATATGAATAACATTATCACGTCTCTCTACAGAGTAGTGATATGAATAACATTATCACGTCTCTACAGAGAAATGATATGAATAACATTATCACGTCTCTCTACAGAGTAGTGATATGAATAACATTATCACGTCTCTCTACAGAGTAGTGATATGAATAACATTATCACGTCTCTCTACAGAGAAATGATATGAATAACATTATCACGTCTCTCTACAGAGTAGTGGTATGAATAACATTATCACCTCTCTCTCTCTCTCTCTCTCTCTACAGAACAGTGGTATGAGTTGCCAGTCTTCCCCAACCACAACAAGTACGGATACTCTGTGGTCTCTTTGAATAATGACGTTTATGTCACAGGTCGGTTGACTTTTATTTAGGGCACTTTATTTGAAAAAATGTATTTGTAAATGCATAAAATAAATATGTAGAACGAAAGTATTCCTCCAATAGTTGCAGTGTGCTGGGTGCTTCTTGATAGACATAATTGATGCATCCAATATCCCTCCCTCCCTTCCTCCCTCCCTCCCTCCCTCCATCCCTCCCTCCCTCCCTTCATCCCTCCCTCCCTCCCTTCAACCCTCCCTCCTTTCATCCCTCCCACTATCCCTCCATTCATCCCTCCCTTCATCCCTCCCACTATCCCTCCATTCATCCCTCCCTTCATCCCTCCCTCCCTCCATCTATCCCTCCCTCCCTCCATCTATCTATCCCCCTCCCTCCCTCCCTCCCTCCCTCCCTCCCTCCCTCCCTCCCTCCCTCCCTCCCTCCCTCCATCCCTCCCTCCCTCCCTTCATCCCTCCCTCCCTCCCTTCAACCCTCCCTCCTTTCATCCCTCCCACTATCCCTCCATTCTATCCCTCCCTTCATCCCTCCCACTATCCCTCCATTCATCCCTCCCTTCATCCCTCCCACTATCCCTCCATTCATCCCTCCCTCCATCCCTCCCTCCCTCCATCTATCCCTCCCTCCCTCCATCTATCCCTCCCTCCCTCCCCCTTCCCTCCCTCCCTCCCTCCCTTCATCCCTCCCTCCCTCCTTTCATCCCTCCCTCCCTCCTTTCATCCCTCCCTCCATCCCTCCCTCCCTCCCCCTTCCTTCCTTCCCTCCCTCCCTCCCTCCCTCATCCTAGGGGGCTCGAGGGGTTCCCAATCCAACACCTGGTCGACCACAGAGACCTGGAAGTACATCACCAGAGAAGGACGGTGGGTGACGGTGGCTCCCATGCTCCGTCCCCGGACTAACCACACCTCAGCAGCCCTCAGCGGAGAGATATACGTCATCGGAGGAAAGAGACAAATAGGAACTATAGGAACTAGACCTATAATAGACATATAATAGACCTAAAATAGACATAAAATAGACCTATAACAGACCTAGAATAGACCTATAACAGACTTATAATAGACCTATAACAGACCTATACTAGAACTATAATAGACCTATAATAAACCTATAATATACCTATACTAGACCTACAATAGACCTATAGGAACTAGACCCTATAATAGACCTACAAGAACTAGACCTATAATAGACCTATAGGAACTAGACCTATAATAGACCTATAGGAACTAGACCTATAATAGACCTATAGGAACTAGACCTATAATAGACCTATAGGAACTAGACCTATAATAGACCTATAAAAGACCTATAGTATTAGACCTATAGGAACTAGACCTATAATAGACCTATAATAGACCTATAATAGACCTATAATAGACCTATAGGAACTAGACCTATAATAGACCTATAGGAACTAGACCTATAATAGACCTATAAAAGACCTATAGACCTATATTAGACCTATAGGAACTAGACCTATAATAGACCTATAATAGACCTATAATAGACCTATAATAGACCTATAATAGACCTATAGGAACTAGACCTATAATAGACCTATAATAGACCTATAATAGACCTATAATAGACCTATAATAGACCTATAGGAACTAGACCTATACTAGACCTATAATAGACCTATAGGAACTAGACCTATAATAGACCTATAATAGACCTATAATAGACCTATAATAGACCTATAATAGACCTATAATAGACCTATAATAGACCTATAATAGACCTATAGGAACTAGACCTATACTAGACCTATAATAGACCTATAGGAACTAGACCTATAATAGACCTATAGGAACTAGACCTATAATAGACCTATAGGAACTAGACCTATAATAGACCTATAGGAACTAGACCTATAATAGACCTATAATAGACCTATAATAGACCTATAGGAACTAGACCTATAATAGACCTATAATAGACCTATAATAGACATATAAGAGCTAGACCTATAATAGACCTATAATAGACCTATAGGAACTAGACCTATAATAGACCTATAATAGACCTATAATAGACATATAAGAGCTAGACCTATAATAGACCTATAATAGACCTATAATAGACCTATAGGAACTAGACCTATAATAGACCTATAATATACCTATAATAGACATATAAGAGCTAGACCTATAATAGACCTATAATAGACATATAATAGACCTATAGGAACTAGACCTATAATAGACCTAGACCTATAATAGACCTATAGGAACTAGACCTATAATAGACCTATAATAGACCTATAGGAACTAGACCTATAATAGACCTATAATAGACCTATAATAGACCTATAATAGACCTATAGGAACTAGACCTATAATAGACCTATAATATACCTATAGGAACTAGACCAATAGGAACTAGAACAATAGGAACTAGAACAATAGGAACTAGAACAATAGGAACTAGACCAATAGGAATTAGAACAATAGGAACTAGACCAATATGAACTAGACCTATAGGAACTAGACCAATAGGAACTAGACCAATAGGAACTAGACCAATAGGAATTAGAACAATAGGAACTAGACCAATATGAACTAGACCTATAGGAACTAGACCAATAGGAACTAGACCAATAGGAACTAGACCAATAGGAACTAGAACAATAGGAACTAGAACAATAGGAACTAGACCAATAGGAATTAGAACAATAGGAACTAGACCAATATGAACTAGACCTATAGGAACTAGACCAATAGGAACTAGACCAATAGGAACTAGACCAATAGGAACTAGACCAATAGGAACTAGACCAATAGGAACTAGACCAATAAGAACTAGACCGATAAGAACTAGACCAATAGGAACTAGACCAATAGGAACTAGACCTATAGGAACAAGACCAATAGGAGTTAGACCAATAGGAAGTAGACCGATAAGAAGTAGACCGATAGGAGCTAGACCAATAGGAACTAGACCAATAGGAACTAGACCTATAGGAACTAGACCTATAGGAACTAGAACAATAGGAACTAGACCAATAGGAACTAGACCTATAGGAACTAGACCTATAGGAAGTAGACCGATAAGAAGTAGACCGATAGGAGCTAGACCAATAGGAACTAGACCAATAGGAACAAGACCAATAGGAGTTAGACCAATAGGAACTAGACCGATAGGAACTAGACCAATAGGAACTAGACCGATAGGAACTAGACCAATAGGAACTAGACCTATAGGAACAAGACCAATAGGAGTTAGACCAATAGGAACTAGACCTATAGGAACAAGACCAATAGGAGTTAGACCAATAGGAACTAGACCTATAGGAACAAGACCAATAGGAAGTAGACCAATAGGAACTAGACCTATAGGAGTTAGACCAATAGGAACTAGACCTATAGGAACAAGACCAATAGGAAGTAGACCAATAGGAACTAGACCTATAGGAACAAGACCAATAGGAGTTAGACCAATAGGAACTAGACCGATAGGAGTTAGACCAATAGGAACTAGACCTATAGGAACAAGACCAATAGGAACTAGACCAATAGGAAGTAGACCAATAGGAACTAGACCTATAGGAACAAGACCAATAGGAGTTAGACCAATAGGAACTAGACCGATAGGAACAAGACCAATAGGAACTAGACCGATAGGAACTAGACCAATAGGAACTAGACCGATAGGAACTAGACCTATAGGAACTAGACCAATAGGAACTAGACCGATAAGAACAAGACCAATAGGAGTTAGACCAATAGGAAGTAGACCGATTAGATCTAGACTAATTCTCTACACTGTACAGACCTGTAAACCTCTGCCGCCTGCCCGATCTACAGCGATAGATATGCTTTGTCATAATAAGTCTACGTTTTTGTTCTCCACATTGGTCGGGTCAGTTAACACCAGTGTTTTCTCTCCACAGGCACTACAATGGACTTTGTAGACATTGAGCACTATGACCCATACAATGACACCTGGGCCCGGACGTGCCCTGCAGTGAAATATGTCACAAACTTCACAGCGACTGCCTGCCATGGGAAACTGTACGTGATAGGCTCCTGTGCTGTTAAATACAACGCCTTGACTCTGCAGTGCTACAATCCTGTTATAGGTAGGTAGGAACGGCATGGAGCATCACGGAGGTGTTTTTTTGTTTGTTTTTTGGGGGGGGAGGGTCGATTCCATTTTCATGTTCACGTCTTGAATTTTACTAAATTGAAAGGGAATTGATCCCCGATTCATGATTCCCCAATAATTGATTATCACTTTAGAAATGTTGCAGTAAAATGGTGGTCAAAACAGTCTCCTTTTTCAGATTCATTTGAGGTCTCTTGTCAGCGTAATGAAACACCTCTCAGATGTGTGTTGTTCAGATTCATATCTCTACCTGTGTTCATTATTTAAAAAAACAAAAAGCGAGTTAGGTTACAACACTTTGCAGATCCTATCTCATATCTTTGCCCCGTTGTGCCTCTCTGTCCCCAAGATGGGTGGAGTATCATCTGCTCTCCCTTCATCCCCAAGTACCTGTCCTCTCCTCGCTGTGTCTCAGTGGAGGGGCTCATCTACCTGATCGCTGACAACACCAAGAAGGTTTACTGCTACGACCCACTGGCTAACATGTGGCAGAAGGTGGGTTAGGGGTTAGAGTTAGGGTTTAGGGTTAGGGTTAGAGTTAGGGGTTAGGGGTTAGAGTTAGCATTAGGGGTTAGAGTTAGCGTTAGGGTAGGGTTAGGGTTAGGTTTAGGGGTTAGAGTTAGCGTTAGGGGTTAGAGTTAGCGTTAGGGTAGGGTTAGGGTTAGGTTTAGGGGTTATAGTTAGCGTTAGGGTTAGGGGTTAGAGTTAGCGTTAGGGTTAGGGGTTAGAGTTAGGGTAGGGTTAGGGCTAGGGGTTATAGTTAGCGTTAGGGGTTAGGGGTTAGAGTTAGAGTTAGAGTTAGGGGTTAGAGTTAGGGGTTAGGGTTAGAGTTAGGGTTATGGGTTAGGGTTAGGGGTTAGAGTTAGCGTTAGGGGTTAGAGTTAGGGTTTAGTGTTAGGGTTTAGAGTTAGGGGTTAGGGTTAGGGTTAGGGGTTAGAGTTAGGGTTTAGAGTTAGGAGTTAGGGTAGGGTTAGGGGTTGGAGTTAGGGTTAGGAGTTAGAGTTAGGGTTTAGAGTTAGCGTTAGGGTAGGGTTAGGGGTTATAGTTAGCGTTAGGGTAGGGTTAGGGCTACGGGTTAGAGTTAGCGTTAGGGAAGGGTTAGGGTTAAGGGTTATAGTTAGCGTTAGGGTAGGGTTAGGGGTTAGGGTTGGAGTTAGGGTAGGGTTAGGGCTAGGGGTTATAGTTAGCTTTAGGGGTTAGGGGTTAGAGTTAGAGTTAGGGGTTAGAGTTAGAGTTAGGGGTTAGAGTTAGAGTTAGGGTAGGGTTAGGGCTAGGGGTTATAGTTAGCTTTAGGGGTTAGGGGTTGGAGTTAGAGTTAGGGGTTAGAGTTAGAGTTAGGGGTTAGAGTTAGAGTTAGGGGTTAGAGTTAGGGGTTAGGGTTAGAGTTAGGGGTTAGAGTTAGAGTTATGGGTTAGGGTTAGGGGTTAGAGTTAGCGTTAGGGGTTAGAGTTAGGGTTTAGTGTTAGGGTTTAGAGTTAGGGGTTAGGGTTAGGGGTTAGAGTTAGGGTTAGGGGTTAGAGTTCGCGTTAGGGTAGGGTTAGGGGTTAGAGTTAGCATTAGGGTAGGGTTATGGGTTAGAGTTAGCATTAAGTTAGGGTTAGGTTTAGGGGTTAGAGTTAGCATTAGGGTTAGGGGTTAGAGTTAGCGTTAGGGTAGGGTTAGGGTTAGGTTTAGGGGTTATAGTTAGCGTTAGGGTAGGTTAGGGCTAGGGGTTAGAGTTAGCGTTAGGGTAGGGTTAGGGTTAGGTTTAGGGGTTATAGTTAGCGTTAGGGTAGGTTAGGGTTAGGGGTTAGAGTTAGATTTAGGGTAGGGTTAGGTTTAGGGGTTAGAGTTAGCGTTAGGGGTTAGAGTTAACGTTAGGGTAGGGTTAGGGTTAGGTTTAGGGGTTATAGTTAGCGTTAGGGTAGGTTAGGGCTAGGGGTTAGAGTTAGCGTTAGGGTAGGGTTAGGGTTAGGTTTAGGGATTATAGTTAGCGTTAGGGTAGGGTTAGGGGTTAGGGGTTAGGGGTTATAGTTAGCGTTAGGGGTTAGGGGTTAGAGTTAGGGTAGGGTTAGGGCTAGGGGTTATAGTTAGCGTTAGCGGTTAGAGTTAGCGTTAGCGTTAGGGTAGGGTTAGGGTTAGGGGTTAGCGTTAGCGTTAGGGTAGGGTTAGCATTAGGGGTTAGAGTTAGCGTTAGCGTTAGGGTAGCGTTAGGGGTTAGGGTTAGGGTAGGGTTAGGGCTAGGGGTTAGAGTTAGCGTTAGCGTTAGGGTAGGGTTAGGGCTAGGGGTTAGAGTTAGAGTTATGGATGGACTGATTCATCCTCTCCTCCTGTTTATTCCCCCAGGTCCAGCTGCTGCACATGCTCCATGAGAACGGAGATCTGGTGGCGTTGGACAGTCAGCTCTTTGCGACGGGGGGTCACTGGAAGGGCATGGAGGGGGACTACGGGGTGGAGGTGGAGGTGTACAACAGAGCTTCTAACAGCTGGAAGGTGGAGTGTTTCCTACCAAGGCTCTGGATCTACAGCGGGACATGTTCTATCTTCCTGGACCCCTCCCAGTGGTCCGACCCATTCCCCCTCGATGAAACCTAAATGGAACGGTCGGGTCCATGGCACTCAGCACTTGAAGTGGAAAGATAGAGGTGCTGGTACTCATTTTAGGTACTGATTTTAACTTAAAAGTACTGGTGTAGTCGACCAGATTGTAGGAGTGAATATTCTAGATGTGCAGTCAGCACTTAAAGGTCCAGTGCAGTCAAAAACATGATGTTCCTGTGTTTTATATATGTGTATTTCCACACTATAAGGTTGGAATAATACTGTGAAATTGTGAAAATGACGACAATGCTCTTTTAGTGTAATTGCTGTTTGAAAAGACTCCCTGACATTTGAGCCTGTTTTGATGGGATGGAGTTTTGGTCTGCCTGGTGACATCAACAGACCGTAAATTAGTTAATTGGCCAATAAGAAAGAAAGTTACAAACCTCTCTGCCAAATGCAGCTAGTTTTCAGATTTCCACTCCCCACTCAGAACACTCCCGGAAAGTCCTAGCAAAACATCATTTATTGAGAAATTGCTCTTTGCTAATTAAAATAAACCACTTAATTGTTACCCAGAAATGATTTAATATGGAGACCTTTAATTAAGCAGTAAATGCAGGTCTAATTCAAGTACTGAGCCCACGGCACCGAGCCCACGGCACCGAGCCCACGGCACCGATCCCACGGCACCGAGCCCACGGCACCGAGCCCACGGCACCGAGCCCACGGCACCGAGCCCACGGCACTCAGCCCATGGCCATGACAGACTGATCTCAGGGTTATAGTGCACAGACTATTGTCAGACTTTTATGTCCTGCTGTCTTGGCTGTCAGTAGCCTGGACTACAGTATGCATGTGGATTGTTGTTCATCTCTAGATTATGGAGGGTTGTCTTGGCTGTCAGTAGCCTGGACTACTGTATGCATGTGGATTGTTGTTCATCTCTAGATTATGGAGGGTTGTCTTGGCTGTCAGTAGCCTGGACTACAGTATGCATGTGGATTGTTGTTCATCTCTAGATTATGGAGGGTTGTCTTTATGCACTCCAATAGCATGTTACTTGGTCCTCTATGCTGGTCCTCTATGCTGGTCCTCTATGCTGGTCCTCTATGCTGGTCCTCTATGCTGCCAATTGGTCCTCAACTTGGTCCTCTATGCTGGTCCTCTATTTTGGTCCTCTATGCTGGTCCTCTATGCTGGTCCTCTATGCTGGACCTCTATGCTGCCAATTGGTCCTCAACTTGGTCCTCTATGCTGGTCCTCTATGCTGGTCCTCTATGCTGGTCCTCTATGCTGGACCTCTATGCTGCCAATTGGTCCTCAACGTGGTCCTCTATGCTGGTCCTCTATGCTGGTCCTCTATGCTGGTCCTCTATGCTGGACCTCTATGCTGCCAATTGGTCCTCAACTTGGTCCTCTATGCTGGTCCTCTATGCTGGTCCTCTATGCTGGTCCTCTATGCTGGTCCTCTATGCTGCCAATTGGTCCTCAACTTGGTCCTCTATGCTGGTCCTCTATGCTGGTCCTCTATGCTGGTCCTCTATGCTGGTCCTCTATGCTGCCAATTGGTCCTCAACTTGGTCCTCTATTCTGCCTTGCCCAATTCTTCTTCTCTTGTTATTTTGTAACGTTATACTCCTGTGGCGATGTGTTTATTTATATTGTTACTTCCTGAAACATCTGTTGGCATCTGTATTATTGAGTTTGTTTGTTTGTTTGTTTGTTTGTTTGTTTGTTTGTTTGTGTGTTGACTTATTCAAACTTTGTAGAAAATGTACTGTGAATCAACTAATTTAAACTTTGTAGAAAATGTGATGTCTAATCAAAACATCTTTGTAAATATGTTTTTTTTAATGGTGGAAAACATGGAATACTTCGTTATTTACAGCATATGCTTTTGTGCTATTATGCAATAGTGCCTTTCAACCTGTGTTTGTTTATAAGGAACTCACTGAGCACAGTGTCAATTCAACACACTGGGTACAGTGTCAATTCAACACACTGGGCACAGTGTCAATTCAACCCACTGGGCACAGTGTCAATTCAACACACTGGGCACAGTGTCAATTCAACACACTGGGCACAGTGTCAATTCAACACACTGGGCACAGTGTCAATTCAACACACTGGGCACAGTGTCAATTCAACACACTGGGCACAGTGTCAATTCAACACACTGGGCACAGTGTCAATTCAACCCACTGGGTACAGTGTCAATTCAACACACTGGGCACAGTGTCAATTCAACCCACTGGGTACAGTGTCAATTCAACCCACTGGGTACAGTGTCAATTCAACCCACTGGGTACAGTGTCAATTCAACCCACTGGGTACAGTGTCAATTCAACCCACTGGGTACAGTGTCAATTCAACCCACTGGGTACAGTGTCAATTCAACCCACTGGGTACAGTGTCAATTCAACCCACTGGGTACAGTGTCAATTCAACCCACTGGGTACTGTGTCAGTTCAACCCACTGGGTACAGTGTCAATTCAACCCACTGGGTACTGTGTCAATTCAACCCACTGGGTACAGTGTCAATTCAACCCACTGGGTACAGTGTCAATTCAACCCACTGGGTACAGTGTCAATTCAACCCACTGGGTACAGTGTCAATTCAACCCACTGGGTACAGTGTCAATTCAACCCACTGGGTACTGTGTCAGTTCAACCCACTGGGTACAGTGTCAGTTCAACTCACTGGGTACAGTGTCAATTCAACCCACTGGGTACAGTGTCAGTTCAACCCACTGTGTACAGTGTCAGTTCAACTCACTGGGTACAGTGTCAATTCAACACACTGGGTACAGTGTCAATTCAACACACTGGGTACAGTGTCAATTCAACCCACTGGGTACAGTGTCAATTCAACCCACTGGGTACAGTGTCAATTCAACCCACTGGGTACAGTGTCAGTTCAACTCACTGGTTGATTCAACATAATCACATAGATTTTGGGGGGGGTTGAAATTATTTGGAGACAATGTTAACTCAGTAGCGGAGTGTTTACGCAGGTATATCCAGGCTGTAACACATCCCGCCGTGTTTGGGAGTTTGGGATCTGTAGGTCGTCATTGTAAATAAGAATTTGTTCTTAATTAACTGACTTGCCTAGTTAAATAAAGGTTAAATAAAAAATTAAAAAATAAATATTTGGCGTAAGTGAATTTTTTCACTTTCTGCTACCGAATGCAGCTAGCTAATTTTAGCCTACTTAAACACCCAGAACTAACAGAGAGGGATGCTATGTTAGCTAGCTGGCTATGGTTATCCAACAGAAAGGGATGCTATGCTAGCTAGCTGGCTATGGCTATCCAACAGAAAGGGGTGCTATGTTAGCTAGCTGGCTATGGCTATCCAACAGAGAGGGATGCTATGTTAGCTAGCTGGCTATGGCTACCCAACAGAGAAGGATGCTATGTTAGCTAGCTGGCTATGGTTATCCAACAGAAAGGGATGCTATGTTAGCTAGCTGGCTATGGTTATCCAACAGAAAGGGATGCTATGTTAGCTAGCTGGCTATGGCTATCCAACAGAAAGGGGTGCTATGTTAGCTAGCTGGCTATGGCTATCCAACAGAGAGGGATGCTATGTTAGCTAGCTGGCTAAGGCTATCGAACACTGGAACTCTTCCAAGTCAAGGTAAGCTTTTGTTTTTGTAAATGTATTGCCACGAGGCCCGTTGCAGTAACTGCTAAACTGCTTTTTGTACACTGTACAGCATGATTGTTGTGGGTTTAATAACGTGTTAGTTCTAGTAGTTATATTGACTATGACGTTAGCTAATATGGTGACAATGATGTAGGCTGTGGGTAGTGGTTAGCAGTTATGGTACACATTTTTTGGTTTGTAAAGGTTTTTTCGCCCTGGTCTTAGACAGCTGATGTGTTGTGCACTGAAGTCCATAAGTGAAGAGAAAATGTAAGAGGAGGAGAGAACGTAGATGCAATGAGGAATGAGAGTATGAGTAAAGGTGTCATGCTGTTATGTGGCTGCTATGAAAGTGAACTGTGTTCGCTGGTGATCAGGGGATGTATTCATTCCGTCAATTATGTTGAAAAACATTTCTTAAACAGAATCAAATGCAACAAAACGATGCATGTCAAAATAGATTAGTGTAGTGGAGGTGTACCAATGGAACAGACCAGAATGTTTAGCTTAAAATCTAGATCAACTAGTATTTCTTCCCATTTTGAGAGCAGCAATGTCAGCAGGCCTATGCACAAATGTGCGGTTTCATGGACAGAAATGGAAATATCTGTTAAATGTTTTTTTTTTTTTGAAAGAGTCAAAGAGAGAAGATCAAAAGATGCAATAACTATAATAAATAAGTGATAAAATAATGTAAAAAATAATGATGACAGCTTTGCACACTCTTGGCATTCTCTAAACCAGCTTCATGAGTTAGTCACCTGGAATGCTTTTCCAACAGTCTTGAAGGAGTTCCCACATATGCTGAGCATATGCAGTCCAACTCATCCAAAACCATCTCAATTGGGTTGAGGTCGGGTGATTGTGGAGGCCAGGTCATCTGATGCAGCACTCCATCACTCTCCATCGTGGTCAAATAGCCTTTTCACAGCCTGGACATGTGTTGAGTCGTTGTTCTGTTGAAAAACAAATGATACCACTCACTAAGCGCAAACCAGATGGGATGACTTATCGCTGCAGAATGCTGTGGTAGCCATGCTGGTTAAGTGTGCCTTGAATTCTAAATAAATCACCAACGGTGTCACCAGCAAAGCACCCCCGCACCATCACACCTCCTCCTCCTCCATGCTTCACGGTGGGAACCACACATGCGGAGATCATCTGTTACCCTACGGCTCTTGGAACCAAAATCTCCAATTTGGACTCATTAGACCAAAGGAAAGATTTCCACCGGTCTAATGTCCATTGCTCATGTTTCTTGGTCCAAGCAAGTCTAGTCTTATCATTGGTGGCCTTTAGTAGTGGTTTATTTGTAGAAATTCAACCATGAAGGCCTGATTCACGCAGTCTCCTCTGAACAATTGATGTTGAGATGTGTCTGTTACTTTACCTCTGCGAAGCATTTATTTGGTCTGCAATTTCTGAGGCTGGTAACTCTAATGAACTTATCCTCTGCAGCAGAGGTACCTCTTGGTCTTCCTTTCCTGTGGTGGTCCTCTTGAGAGCCAGTTTCATCATAGCGCTAGATGTTTTTTGTGAGTGCACTTGAAGAAACTTTAAATGTTTTTGAAATTTTGGGGGGATTGACTGACCTTCATGTCTTAAAGTAATGATGGACTGTCATTTCTCTTTGATTATTGTAGCTGTTCGTGGTCTTTTACCAAAAATGGCTATCTTCTGTATACCAACCCTACCATGTCATAACAGAACTGATTGGCTCAAACGCATTAAGGAAAGAAATTCCACAAATTAACTTTTAACAAGGCACAGACAGCTGATAATTGAAATGCATTCCAGGTGACTACCTCATGAAGCTGGTTTAGATAATGCCAAGAGTGTGCAAAGCTGTCATCAAGGCAAAGGGTGACTACTTTGAAGAATCTCAAATATAAAATACATTTTCATTTGTTAAACACTTATTATTGGTTATTACACAATTCCATATGTGTGATTTCATAGTTGTGATGTCTTCAGTATTATTCTACAATGTAGAAAATAGTAAAAACTTTTAAAAAAACCTTGAATGAGTAGGTGTTTCCAAACTTTTGACTGGTGTTGTATAAAAAGACAATCCACATATATATATTTTTTTAAACACTTGACTTTGAGAGAGAAAATGGAACAAATCAGAAATCTGTGAATTTCTGACTCAGTTGACACAGCCTCATTGACCTATTTCAATAATAGACCTACTATTAGTCTATTTGCACAGTACAGCGTGGGTTGGCCTGACTGTGAAAGACCAATATGGGATTCCTCATTTTCAGTCATTCAGAGTGTATGTCACTGCTTGTCAGACGTTTTCACAAAGGGCGCCTTTCCTTCAGCTGGGCGGGCTGTTCGCGAAATGTTTAGTATATCCACTTCGCCAGGCACCATTACACCACTGCGTGATTCAACCCGTTTTTACCCCATTATAAAAATGGATCATTAGATTTAGGCAATTAGAACCAATGATGTATACCACTATTTATATATGGTGTATAATATACACCATTGGTTTGAACACTATTGATCTGCCACGGAGATCTTCAAATATGATATATCCCGCAGAAAGTAGGTTTCCTCCCGCTACAGCAAACTATTTGATCATTAACTAATTTGTATCAAAGCGAGGCTACAAAGTAGCCCTGTACCCATCGAACTCACCGCGTCCCTCTCGCTATGGAAACGGCCCGGGAGCGTCCTGTTACCCCGGCAACCTCTGCTGAGATTTGCCTCGCAAGCTCGCACTCTGTTGTCTCTGCAAGTTCTTTAATAAGCTTTTAAAGTGACTAGCAAAAGTTAGCAAATCGTTATTCGTCGTAGAATGCTTAGAGTCAGTTAAATAAAAAATAGTATGCCACTTAGTTTCTGCGTTACAGCAACTTACTTTGGTTTTAAAGCAATGCTTTTTCAAATAGTTTTTCCTTTTTTTTCTTTGATCAGGTTTCCCTTGCAGGTGTGTTTTGTGGATCGTAGCTAAATCCTCTCTTTTCGGGCAGTGTAGAAGTTCCTATCAGTTTGTTTCAATGAGTTCTCAAGGAGACCAACGCGAACCAACATCACCTGGACTGGAAGCTGTGATTCAGGTATGTGCAACAGTAGCCTGAGTTTGAACATGAGCTCAAATTGTGCATTTAGGATTGTTTTGCAAATAGAAGAAAGCCAAACACTTGTTGTTAACTAATGAAAACAGAGAACTACAAACATTTCGATGCGTGTTCCTAATTGTATTACACACTTCAGTAATACACACACATCTGCGCACCTGACTCAAAACAAGGCTATACATTCCAATTCAAATAAATCACTGTGAGTGCACGAGCAGGATAGAAGCATTCTCACTCTGCAAGACTGCATTTAGTCGGATTAAATGTTACCCAATGTATATCACATTCTCTAAACACAAAAATATGACTCTGCCTAATATTTGGTTCATCTCCCTAGGCAGTGGGGTTTCCTCCCACATTAAAAATGCTCCAGTGGACAGTAGGGCTATTTCCCTAGTAACCATTGAATGCTAATTATCCATTACAGTAATTACTGGTTGATGGTGTGATGGTGGTGTGAGGCAATGGCAATGGCTGTAGAAAGAGTCTCTCTGCTCCACCCTGACAGACAGACAGACAGACAGACAGACAGACAGACAGACAGACAGACAGACAGACAGACAGACAGACAGACAGACAGACAGACAGACAGACAGACAGACAGACAGACAGACAGACAGACAGACAGACAGACAGACAGACAGACAGACAGACAGACAGACAGACAGACAGACAGACAGACAGACAGACAGACAGACAGACAGACAGACAGACAGACAAAAACATAGTAACTATTGGGTGGTGTGTGTGTGTGTGTGTGTGTGTGTGTGTGTGTGTGTGTGTGTGTGTGTGTGTGTGTGTGTGTGTGTGTGTGTGTGTGTGTGTGTGTGTGTGTGTGTGTGTGTGTGTGTGTGTGTGTGTGTGTGTGTGTGTGTGTGTGTAGAAGCTGGAGGAGTCTCTACTCTCTAGTCTCCCTGACAGAAGCAGCAGGGTAGAGGGGAGTAACCTGTCTCTGACACCAAGAGGAGATGGACAGGAAACTGCTGCAGCCAAACTCGCTGCCTCGCCCGTCTCAGGCTCCGCCTGCTCTACAGTAACACCTGTCTCCTCCCGCATCAGACAGATCCTCACCAGGAACCTGGCTGACCCTAACCCTGCAGGTAGACCAAGGCCATACCTTTCTCAGGTCACAGCTCGTGGAACATAATGTATAGAACCTATCTCTATCATCAACCTACTGATATCTACCTCTATCATCAACCTACTGATATCTATCTCTATCATCAACCTACTGATAGCTGCCTCTATCATCAACCTACTGATATCTACCTCTATCATCAACATACTGATATCTACCTCTAGATCCCTCATTGATGTCACCTGTTAAATCCACTTCAGTCCGTGTAGATGAAGGGGAGGAGACCTGGTTAAAGAAGGATGTTTAAGCTTTGAGACAGTTGAGACATGGATTGTGTATGTGTGTCATTCAGAGGGTGAATGGGCACAACAAAATATTTAAGTGCCTCTGAACGGGGTTTGGTAGTAGGTGACAGGGGCACCGGTTTGTGGTTCAAGAACTGAAAAGCTGCTGGGTTTTTCACACTCAACAGTTTCCCTTGCGTATCAAGAATGGTCCAACACCCAAAGGACATTCTGCCATTTTGACACAACTATGTGAAGCATTGGAGTCAACATGTGCCAGCATCCCTGTGGAAGGCTTTCGACAGTTTATAGAGTCCACGCCCTGATTGAATTGAGGCTGTTCCGGGTGGAAAAAGGGGAGGGGGCAACTTAATATTAGGAAGGTGTTCTTCGTGTTTATACCTGTATGCTCTTTACCTTCAGATGATGACATCAGTCTTCAGGAAGAGAACAGCGTACTGAAGGAGCAGCTCTCTCAGACCAGGATGGACCGGGACCAGCTACTGGAAAAACAGACCCAGCTCACAGACAGGGTAGGAACCAGAGCATCATCACTGAACAGATCGCGCTCACAAACATCTAGCCGCTCGAAAGCACCCTTACCTGCCGATCTATAAATTACATCTCTACGTAATCTAGCATGGTCATCTGAATCAGGGTTAGTTTGCCAGCTGGGGTGAAAGAGGAGTGATTACAATAGAGGAAACCAAGTGTAGATTTAACCTTAGCCTGCAACTTGGATATGTGCCAAGACAAGGACAGTGTACCGTCTAGCCATAATCCCAATGTGTCAACTTTAAGATCTAACCCCTCAGAGGTAGTAATCACACCGGTGGGAAGAGGGTCATTCTTCTTATCATACCACATGACCTTTGTTTTGGAGGTGTTCAGAACAAGGTTTAGGGCAGAGAAAGCTTGCTGGACGCTAAGAAAGCTTTGTTGTAGAGTGTTTAACACAAAATCCGGGGAGGGGCCAGGTGAGTATAAGACTGTATCATCTGCATATAAATGGATGAAAGCAGAAATCAGTGTTAACTAGCAGAAAACCTTTTACAATAATTATTTTATTTATTTTTATTTCACCTTTATTTATCCAGGTAGGCTAGTTGAGAACACCTTTATTTATCCAGGTAGGCTAGTTGAGAACACCTTTATTTAACCAGGTAGGCTAGTTGAGAACACCTTTATTTAACCAGGTAGGCTAGTTGAGAACACCTTTATTTATCCAGGTAGGCTAGTTGAGAACACCTTTATTTAACCAGGTAGGCTAGTTGAGAACACCTTTATTTAACCAGGTAGGCTAGTTGAGAACACCTTTATTTATCCAGGTAGGCTAGTTGAGAACACCTTTATTTAACCAGGTAGGCTAGTTGAGAACACCTTTATTTAACCAGGTAGGCTAGTTGAGAACACCTTTATTTAACCAGGTAGGCTAGTTGAGAACACCTTTATTTAACCAGGTAGGCTAGTTGAGAACACCTTTATTTAACCAGGTAGGCTAGTTGAGAACACCTTTATTTAACCAGGTAGGCTAGTTGAGAACACCTTTATTTAACCAGGTAGGCTAGTTGAGAACACCTTTATTTAACCAGGTAGGCTAGTTGAGAACACCTTTATTTAACCAGGTAGGCTAGTTGAGAACACCTTTATTTAACCAGGTAGGCTAGTTGAGAACACCTTTATTTAACCAGGTAGGCTAGTTGAGAACACCTTTATTTAACCAGGTAGACTAGTTGAGAACACCTTTATTTATCCAGGTAGGCTAGTTGAGAATACCTTTATTTAACCAGGTAGGCTGGTTGAGAACACCTTTATTTAACCAGGTAGGCTAGTTGAGAACACCTTTATTTAACCAGGTAGGCTAGTTGAGAACACCTTTATTTAACCAGGTAGGCTAGTTGAGAACACCTTTATTTAACCAGGTAGGCTAGTTGAGAACACCTTTATTTAACCAGGTAGACTAGTTGAGAACACCTTTATTTATCCAGGTAGGCTAGTTGAGAACACCTTTATTTAACCAGGTAGGCTGGTTGAGAACACCTTTATTTAACCAGGTAGGCTAGTTGAGAACACCTTTATTTAACCAGGTAGGCTAGTTGAGAACACCTTTATTTAACCAGGTAGGCTAGTTGAGAACAAGTTCTCATTTGCAACTGCGACCTGGCCAAGATAAAGCATAGCAGTGTGAACAGACAACACAGAGTTACACATGGAGTAAACAATTAACAAATCAATAACACAGTAGGAAAAAAAGGGGGAGTCTATATACAATGTGTGCAAAAGGCATGAGGAGGTAGGAGAAATCAGTGTTAACTCTTGTTTATTTTATTCATTTATTTCACCTTTATTTATCTTTTCTAACTTAGTTTCTAGCTTCCCTGAACAGCTGTAACTTCCCTGTAACTTCCTCATCCCGGATCCGGGAGCGATGTCATCAACTGACACTAATTAGCATAACGCAACGGACATAAATCGATAATAGTAATAATAATTCGATAATATTTCAACGGGAACAGGTGGCTTCCTAGTAGGAAAGAGAGAAGCAATGGCCGCATTTGTCCTTTACCCACAAAACACTGAGAGAGACTCCAGCTGACCACTGCCGTTCAGGCTCATTTTTTCAAAATAAAAGCCTGAAACTATGTATTGTGACACTAGACACATTAGGGAAGCCATAGAAAAAGGAATCTGGTTGATATCTCATTCACTGCTCAATAGGGACGCATAGGAACGCAGAGCCTTCTAAATAAGAGTCCCTTCACTACTCAATAGGGACGCAGAGCCTTCTAAATAAGAGTCCCTTCACTGCTCAATAGAAACGCAGAGCCTTCTAAATAAGAGTCCCTTCACTACTCAATAGGAACGCAGAGCCTTCTAAGAGTCCCTTCACTACTCAATAGGAACGCAGAGCTTTCTAAATAAGAGTCCCTTCACTACTCAATATGGACGCAGAGCCTTCTAAATAAGAGTCCCTTCACTACTCAATAGGGACGCAGAGCCTTCTAAATAAGAGTCCCTTCCTGGTTGGATTTCTCTCATGCTTTTGCCTGCAATATCAATTCTGTTATACTCACAGACAATATTTTTTTTACAGTTTTGGAAACTTTCGAGTGTTTTCTATCCTAAGCGGTCAATTATATGCATATTCTAGCATCCTGTCCTGACAAAATAGCCCGTTTACGTTGGAAACGTTATTTTTCCAAAAATGAAAATAGTGCCCCATCGATTCAACAAGTTAACAAGCAGAAATCTGAGCTCAAGTCAGAATTTGGGGCAACAGTAAATGAGCCAGAGGCAAATAGCATAAAGCACAAGAAAAAAATATAATTAAAGCGTTTCTGAGTAAGATCAGATAATAAGCTTTACAAGTTAATTAGCCGACCTAAAATTCAGATCAGAGTCCACGCTGTGTGAGTATGTGCATGTGTGCTGGAGATGAGCGAAATCTTGGGAGAGAGGGGGGAGTGTAGCGGGGGTACCTGTACCAGACAGGGGAAGACAGGCCAGGGAGAGAGGGGTGAGTGTAGCGGGGGTACCTGTACCAGACAGGGGAAGACAGGCCAGGGAGAGAGGGGTGAGTGTAGCGGGGGTACCTGTACCAGACAGGGGAAGACAGGCCAGGGAGAGAGGGGGAGTGTAGCGGGGGTACCTGTACCAGACAGGGGAAGACAGGCCAGGGAGAGAGGGGTGAGTGTGGTGGAGGTACCTGTACCAGACAGGGGGAGACAGGCCAGGGAGAGAGGGGTGAGTGTAATGGGGGTACCAGACAGGGGGAGACAGGCCAGGGAGAGAGGGGGAAGAGAAGAGAGGAGAGGGAAGAGAGGGAAGAGAGAGGGAAGAGAGGGAAGAGGGCGAAGAGAGGGAGCTAGAAACACAAGCATTTAGTTAGATATTACTGCACTGTTGGAGCTAGAAACACAAGCATTTAGTTAGATATTCCTGCACTGTTGGAGCTAGAAACACAAGCATTTAGTTAGATATTACTGCACTGTTGGAGCTAGAAACACAAGCATTTAGTTAGATATTACTACTGTTGGAGCTAGGAACACAAGCATTTAGTTAGATACTACTGCACTGTTGGAGCTAGAAACACAAGCATTTAGTTAGATATTACTACTGTTGGAGCTAGGAACACAAGCATTTAGTTAGATATTACTGCACTGTTGGAGCTAGAAACACAAGCATTTAGTTAGATATTACTGCACTTTGGAGCTAGAAACACAAGCATTTAGTTAGATACTACTGTTGGAGCTAGGAACACAAGCATTTAGTTAGATACTACTGCACTGTTGGAGCTAGAAACACAAGCATTTAGTTAGATACTACTGTTGGAGCTAGGAACACAAGCATTTAGTTAGATACTACTGTTGGAGCTAGGAACACAAGCATTTAGTTAGATACTACTGCACTGTTGGAGCTAGAAACACAAGCATTTAGTTAGATATTACTGCACTGTTGGAGCTAGAAACACAAGCATTTAGTTAGATATTACTACTGTTGGAGCTAGGAACACAAGCATTTAGTTAGATACTACTGCACTGTTGGAGCTAGAAACACAAGCATTTAGTTAGATATTACTACTGTTGGAGCTAGGAACACAAGCATTTAGTCAGATATTACTGCACTGTTGGAGCTAGAAACACAAGCATTTAGTTAGATATTACTGCACTTTGGAGCTAGAAACACAAGCATTTAGTTAGATACTACTGTTGGAGCTAGGAACACAAGCATTTAGTTAGATACTACTGCACTGTTGGAGCTAGAAACACAAGCATTTAGTTAGATACTACTGTTGGAGCTAGGAACACAAGCATTTAGTTAGATACTACTGTTGGAGCTAGGAACACAAGCATTTAGTTAGATACTACTGCACTGTTGGAGCTAGAAACACAAGCATTTAGTTAGATATTACTGCACTGTTGGAGCTAGGAACACAAGCATTTAGTTAGATACTACTGCACTGTTGGAGCTAGAAACACAAGCATTTAGTTAGATATTACTGCCCTGTTGGAGCTAGAAACACAAGCATTTAGTTAGATATTACTGCACTGTTGGAGCTAGAAACACAAGCATTTAGTTAGATATTACTGCCCTGTTGGAGCTAGAAACACAAGCATTTAGTCAGATATTACTGTACTGTTGGAGCTAGAAACACAAGCATTTAGTTAGATATTCCTGCACTGTTGGAGCTAGAAACACAAGCATTTAGTTAGATACTACTGCACTGTTGGAGCTAGAAACACAAGCATTTAGTTAGATACTACTGCACTGTTGGAGCTAGAAACACAAGCATTTAGTTAGATATTACTGCCCTGTTGGAGCTAGAAACACAAGCATTTAGTTAGATATTCCTGCACTGTTGGAGCTAGGAACACAAGCATTTAGTTAGATACTACTGCACTGTTGGAGCTAGAAACACAAGCATTTATAGTTAGACACTACTGTACTGTTGGAGCTAGGAACACAAGCATTTAGTTAGACACTACTGTACTGTTGGAGCTAGGAACACAAGCATTTAGTTAGATACTACTGTTGGAGCTAGGAACACAAGCATTTAGTTAGATACTACTGCACTGTTGGAGCTAGAAACACAAGCATTTAGTTAGATACTACTGCACTGTTGGAGCTAGAAACACAAGCATTTAGTTAGATATTACTGCACTGTTGGAGCTAGAAACACAAGCATTTCGTTAGATATTACTGCACTGTTGGAGCTAGAAACACAAGCATTTAGTTAGATACTACTGCACTGTTGGAGCTAGAAACACAAGCATTTAGTTAGATATTACTGCACTGTTGGAGCTAGAAACACAAGCATTTCGTTAGATATTACTGCACTGTTGGAGCTAGAAACACAAGCATTTCGTTAGATACTACTGCACTGTTGGAGCTAGAAACACAAGCATTTAGTTAGATATTACTGCACTGTTGGAGCTAGGAACACAAGCATTTAGTTAGATATTACTGCACTGTTGGAGCTAGAAACACAAGCATTTCGTTAGATATTACTGCACTGTTGGAGCTAGAAACACAAGCATTTAGTTAGATATTACTGCACTGTTGGAGCTAGAAACACAAGCATTTAGTTAGACACTACTGTACTGTTGGAGCTAGGAACACAAGCATTTAGTTAGATACTACTGCACTGTTGGAGCTAGAAACACAAGCATTTATAGTTAGACACTACTGTACTGTTGGAGCTAGGAACACAAGCATTTAGTTAGACACTACTGTACTGTTGGAGCTAGGAACACAAGCATTTGGTTAGATACTACTGTTGGAGCTAGGAACACAAGCATTTAGTTAGATACTACTGCACTGTTGGAGCTAGAAACACAAGCATTTAGTTAGATACTACTGCACTGTTGGAGCTAGGAACACAAGCATTTAGTTAGATATTACTGCACTGTTGGAGCTAGGAACACAAGCCTTTAGTTAGATATTACTGCACTGTTGGAGCTAGGAACACAAGCATTTCGTTAGATACTACTGCACTGTTGGAGCTAGAAACACAAGCATTTAGTTAGATATTACTGCACTGTTGGAGCTAGAAACACAAGCATTTAGTTAGATACTACTGCACTGTTGGAGCTAGAAACACAAGCATTTAGTTAGATATTACTGCACTGTTGGAGCTAGAAACACAAGCATTTAGTTAGATATTACTGCACTGTTGGAGCTAGAAACACAAGCATTTCGTTAGATATTACTGCACTGTTGGAGCTAGAAACACAAGCATTTAGTTAGATATTACTGCACTGTTGGAGCTAGAAACACAAGCATTTAGTTAGATATTACTGCACTGTTGGAGCTAGAAACACAAGCATTTAGTTAGATACTACTGTACTGTTGGAGCTAGAAACACAAGCATTTAGTTAGATATTACTGCCCTGTTGGAGCTAGAAACACAAGCATTTAGTTAGATATTACTGCACTGTTGGAGCTAGAAACACAAGCATTTAGTTAGATATTACTGCACTGTTGGAGCTAGAAACACAAGCATTTAGTTAGATACTACTGCACTGTTGGAGCTAGAAACACAAGCATTTAGTTAGATATTACTGCACTGTTGGAGCTAGAAACACAAGCATTTAGTTAGATATTACTGCACTGTTGGAGCTAGAAACACAAGCATTTAGTTAGATACTACTGCACTGTTGGAGCTAGAAACACAAGCATTTAGTTAGATATTACTGCACTGTTGGAGCTAGAAACACAAGCATTTAGTTAGATATTACTACACTGTTGGAGCTAGAAACACAAGCATTTCGTTAGATACTACTGCACTGTTGGAGCTAGAAACACAAGCATTTAGTTAGATATTACTGCACTGTTGGAGCTAGAAACACAAGCATTTCGTTAGATACTACTGCACTGTTGGAGCTAGAAACACAAGCATTTAGTTAGATATTACTGCACTGTTGGAGCTAGGAACACAAGCATTTAGTTAGATATTACTGCACTGTTGGAGCTAGAAACACAAGCATTTCGTTAGATATTACTGCACTGTTGGAGCTAGAAACACAAGCATTTAGTTAGATATTACTGCACTGTTGGAGCTAGAAACACAAGCATTTAGTTAGATATTACTGCACTGTTGGAGCTAGAAACACAAGCATTTAGTTAGATATTACTGCACTGTTGGAGCTAGAAACACAAGCATTTAGTTAGATACTACTGCACTGTTGGAGCTAGAAACACAAGCATTTAGTTAGATATTACTGCACTGTTGGAGCTAGAAACACAAGCATTTATAGTTAGACACTACTGTACTGTTGGAGCTAGGAACACAAGCATTTAGTTAGATACTACTGTTGGAGCTAGGAACACAAGCATTGAGTTAGATACTACTGCACTGTTTGAGCTAGAAACACAAGCATTTAGTTAGATACTACTGCACTGTTGGAGCTAGGAACACAAGCATTTAGTTAGATATTACTGCACTGTTGGAGCTAGGAACACAAGCATTTCGTTAGATACTACTGCACTGTTGGAGCTAGAAACACAAGCATTTAGTTAGATATTACTGCACTGTTGGAGCTAGAAACACAAGCATTTAGTTAGATACTACTGTTGGAGCTAGAAACACAAGCATTTACTTAGATACTACTGTTGGAGCTAGAAACACAAGCATTTAGTTAGATACTACTGCACTGATGGAGCTAGAAACACAAGCATTTAGTTAGATATTACTGCACTGTTGGAGCTAGAAACACAAGCATTTCGTTAGATACTACTGCACTGTTGGAGCTAGAAACACAAGCATTTAGTTAGATATTACTGCACTGTTGGAGCTAGAAACACAAGCATTTAGTTAGATATTACTGCACTGTTGGAGCTAGAAACACAAGCATTTCGTTAGATACTACTGCATTGTTGGAGCTAGGAACACAAGCATTTTGCTGCACCTCTGATAACTTCTGCAAATCTGTGTTTTAAATATTTGCCATCCTTATTTGAAACGTGGAGGGAAAGTACTGTGTTTACGAATCAACAGAGTGTGTGTGTGTGTGCATGTGCGTGTGCGTGTGCGTGTGTGTGTGTGTGTGTGTGTCAGTGTGCTGTAAGAGTAAAGATCCATGAAGGCTTTCCTTGTGGTCTGTCCAGCCAGAATTAGACCCCCTGTGCGCTCCGACTGGGGCCAGCGTCCCCACCACCCCCACCCCACCTAGGTGCTGCTGTTTGGGGGGAAATTAGAAGGTCATTGGCATCCTCCCTGGAGTCCCTGGTACAAAGCGGTCGTTTGTGGAAACACTACTCTCTTTCTGCTGCTCTACTCTGATGAACACTACTGGAACCTATTATATAAATACGATTTAATTAGTTTGGCTTACAAATATAATATTTATTTATTTATTTGGGAGATATTTGGAAGGTGTGAAAAGCCAGAGAGACAGGGCGAGAGAGAGTTAATTATTGTTTTCCAAAAAAGGTCCAGTCGCCAGGACCACAAATACAAATTCCATCTAGACACCGTTAGAGCACACAAACTATGCCTACCTTGGCCTAAACATCAGCGCCACAGGTAACTTCCACTAAGCTGTGAACGAGCTGAGAGACAAGGCAAGAAGGGCCTTCTATGCCATCAAAAGGAACATAAAATTCGACATACCAATTAGGATCTGGCCAAAAATACTTGAATCAGTTATAGAACCCATGGCCCTTTATGGTTGTGAGGTCTGGGGTCCGCTCACCAACCAAGACTTCACAAAATGGGACAAACACCAAATTGAGACTCTGCATGCAGAATTCTGCAAAAATATCCTCTGTGTACAACGTAGAACACCAAATAATGCACATAGAGCAGAATTAGGCCGATACCCACTATTATCAAAATCCAGGAAATGATTCCCAAACCTTCATCACAAAGCCATCACCTACAAAGAGATGAACCTGTAGAAGAGTCTCCTTTGCAAGCTGGCCCTGGGGCTCTGTTTACAAATACAAACAGACCCCACAGAGCCCCAGGACAGCAACACAATTAGACCCAGTAGAGAATTAGGTTCTGACCTTAGTTCTTTTGTTATGTCTTTGTGTTAGGTTGGTCAGGGCGTGAGTTGGGGTGGGTTGTCTATGTTAGTTTTTCTATGATTTGCTATTTCTGTGTTTGGCCTGGTATGGTTCTCAATCAGAGGCAGCTGTCAATCGTCGTCCCTGAATGAGAACCATATTTAGGTAGCCTGTTTTCTATTGTGTTTCATGGGTGATTATTTTCTGTGTTCCACACGGAACTGTTTCAGTTTGTTATTTCACTTATTTATTATAGTTATTATAGTTATTTTTGTATTTTGTCGTGTTCAGTCTGTTCTATTAAATATGGACACTTACCACGCTGCACATTGGTCCTCCTCTTCTCCTTCATACGACGACTGTTAAATTAGGCCAATACCCACTAATTATCAAAATCCAGAAAAGAGCCGTTAAATTCTACAACCACCTAAAAGGAAGCGATTCCCAAACCTTCCATAACAAAGGCATCACCTACAGAGAGATGAACCTGGAGAAGAGTCCCCTAAGCAAGCTGGTCCTGGGGCTGTCACGCCTTGGTCATTGTATCTTGTGTTTTTGTTATATGTTTGGGTAGGCCAGGGTGTGACATGGGTTTATATGTTGTATTTCGTATTGGGGTTTGTATTAATTGGGAGTGTGTATTATTAGGGGTGTGTCTAGTTAGGCTTGGCTGCCTGAGGCGATTCCCAATTGGAGTCAGCTGATTCTAGTTGTCTCGGATTGGGAACCGTATTTAGGTAGCCTGAGTGCGCGTTGTATTTCGTGGGTGATTGTACCTGTCTCTGTGTTAGTCACCAGATAGGCTGTAATTAGTTTCACTCGTTTGTTGTTTTTGTATTTTCAGTTATTTCATGTACCGCATTATCTTCATTAAAAGTCATGAGTAACCTACACGCTGCATTTCGGTCTGACTCTCTTCAAACAACAGACGAAGCTCGTTACAGGGGCTCTGTTCACGAACACAAACACACCCCACAGAGCCCCAGGACAGCAACACAATTAGACCCAAACAAATCATGAGAAAACAAAAAGATAATTACTTAACACATTGGAAAGAATTAACAAAACAAACAGAGCAAACAAACTAGAATGCTATTTGTCCCTAAACAGAGAGTACACAGTGGCAGAATACCTGACCACTGTGACTGACCCTAAACAGAGAGTACACAGTGGCAGAATACCTGACCACTGTGACTGACCCTAAACAGAGAGAACACAGTGGCAGAATACCTGACCACTGTGACTGACCCTAAACAGAGAGAACACAGTGGCAGAATACCTGACCACTGTGACTGACCCTATACAGAGAGTACATAGTGGCAGAATACCTGACCACTGTGACTGACCCTAAACAGAGAGAACACAGTGGCAGAATACCTGACCACTGTGACTGACCCTAAACAGAGAGAACACAGTGGTAGAATACCTGACCACTGTGACTGACCCTAAACAGAGAGTGGCAGAATACCTGACCACTGTGACTGACCCTAAACAGAGAGTACACAGTGGCAGAATACCTGACCACTGTGACTGACCCTAAACAGAGAGTGGCAGAATACCTGACCACTGTGACTGACCCTAAACAGAGAGTGGCAGAATACCTGACCACTGTGACTGACCCTAAACAGAGAGTGGCAGAATACCTGACCACTGTGACTGACCCTAAACAGAGAGTGGCAGAATACCTGACCACTGGGACTGACCCTAAAACAGAGAGTGGCAGAATACCTGACCACTGTGACTGACCCTAAACAGAGAGTGGCAGAATACCTGACCACTGTGACTGACCCTAAACAGAGAGTACACAGTGGCAGAATACCTGACCACTGGGACTGACCCTAAACAGAGAGTGGCAGAATACCTGACCACTGTGACTGACCCTAAACAGAGAGTGGCAGAATACCTGACCACTGTGACTGACCCTAAACAGAGAGTACACAGTGGCAGAATACCTGACCACTGTGACTGACCCTAAACAGAGAGTACATAGTGGCAGAATACCTGACCACTGTGACTGACCCTAAACAGAGAGTGGCAGAATACCTGACCACTGTGACTGACCCTAAACAGAGAGTGGCAGAACACCTGACCACTGTGACTGACCCTAAACAGAGAGTACACAGTGGCAGAATACCTGACCACTGTGACTGACCCTAAACAGAGAGTACACAGTGGTAGAATACCTGACCACTGTGGCTGACCCTAAACAGAGAGTACACAGTGGCAGAATACCTGACCACTGTGACTGACCCTAAACAGAGAGTGTGGCAGAATACCTGACCCCTAAACAGAGAGTGGCAGAATACCTGACCACTGTGACTGGCCCTAAACAGAGAGGACATAGTGGCAGAATACCTGACCACTGTGACTGACCCTAAACAGAGAGTACACAGTGGTAGAATACCTGACCACTGTGACTGACCCTAAACAGAGAGTACACAGTGGCAGAATACCTGACCACTGGGACTGACCCTAAACAGAGAGTACACAGTGGTAGAATACCTGACCACTGTGACTGACCCTAAACAGAGAGTACACAGTGGCAGAATACCTGACCACTGTGACTGACCCTAAACAGAGAGTGGCAGAATACCTGACCACTGTGACTGACCCTAAACAGAGAGTACGCAGTGGCAGAATACCTGACCACTGGGACTGACCCTAAACAGAGAGTACACAGTGGCAGAATACCTGACCACTGTGACTGACCCTAAACAGAGAGTACACAGTGGTAGAATACCTGACCACTGTGACTGACCCTAAACAGAGAGTACATAGTGGCAGAATACCTGACCACTGTGACTGACCCTAAACAGAGAGTGGCAGAACACCTGACCACTGTGACTGACCCTAAACAGAGAGTACACAGTGGCAGAATACCTGACCACTGTGACTGACCCTAAACAGAGAGTGGTAGAATACCTGACCACTGTGACTGACCCAAATTTAAGGAAAGCTTTGACTATGTACAGACTCAGTGAGCATAACCTTGCTATTGAGAAAGGCCGCCGTAGGCAGACCTGGCTCTCAAGAAGACAGGCTATGTGCACACTGCCCACAAAATGAGGTGGAAACTGAGAAACTGAGCTGCACTTCCTAACCTCCTGCCCAATGTATGACCATATTAGAGACACATATTTCCCTCAGATTACACAGATCCACAAAGAATTTGAAAACAAACACGATTTTGATAAACTCCCATATCTACAAGGTGACATCACAGCAGCAAGATTTGTGACCTGTTGCCACAAGAAAAGGCCAGTGAAGAACAAACACCATTGTAAATACAACCCATATTTATGCTCATTGTATTTATGTTTATTTATAAGATAAATATGCCTTTATTCTTTTTTGAACTTTTGCGAGTGTAATGTTTACTGTTCATTTTTGTTGTTTATTTCAATTTTGTATATTATCTAGTTTACTTGCTTTGGCAATATTTTCAACATTTTTCCCATGCCAATAAAGCCCTTAATTTAGAGAGAGAGAGAATTAAATGGCCATTGAACAGTAATCATGGAGAGACACAGACAGACGGGCAATTTACTGCAGTCATGCAAAATGAAAACGTTTGACAAAGGTCAAGGAACTTCACTGGATGTTATGGCCTTCAAGGAACTTAACTAGACGTTATGGCCTTCAAGGAACTTAACTAGACGTTATGGCCTTTAAGGAACTTAACTAGACGTTATGGCCTTCAAGGAACTTAACTAGACGTTATGGCCTTTAAGGAACTTAACTAGACGTTATGGCCTTCAAGGAACTTAACTAGACGTTATGGCCTTTAAGGAACTTAACTAGACGTTATGGCCTTTAAGGAACTTAACTAGACGTTATGACCTTCAAGGAACTTAACTAGACGTTATGGCCTTTAAGGAACTTAACTAGACGTTATGGCCTTTAAGGAACTTAACTAGACGTTATGGCCTTCAAGGAACTTAACTAGACGTTATGACCTTTAAGGAACTTAACTAGACGTTATGACCTTCAAGGAACTTAACTAGACGTTATGACCTTCAAGGAACTTAACTAGACGTTATGGCCTTCAAGGAACTTAACTAGACGTTATGGCCTTCAAGGAACTTCACTGGACGTTATGGCCTTCAAGGAACTTCACTAGACGTTATGGCCTTCAAGTAACTTAACTAGACGTTATGGCCTTCAAGGAACTTCACTAGACGTTATGGCCTTCAAGTAACTTAACTAGACGTTATGGCCTTCAAGGAACTTAACTAGACGTTATGGCCTTCAAGGAACTTAACTAGACGTTATGGCCTTCAAGTAACTTAACTAGACGTTATGGCCTTCAAGGAACTTAACTAGACGTTATGGCCTTCAAGGAACTTAACTAGACGTTATGGCCTTCAAGGAACTTAACTAGACGTTATGGCCTTCAAGGAACTTAACTAGACGTTATGGCCTTCAAGTAACTTAACTAGACGTTATGGCCTTTAAGGAACTTAACTAGACGTTATGGCCTTCAAGGAACTTCACTGGATGTTATGGCCTTTAAGGAATTTAACTAGACGTTATGGCCTTCAAGGAACTTAACTAGACGTTATGGCCTTCAAGGAACTTAACTAGACGTTATGGCCTTCAAGGAACTTAACTAGACGTTATGGCCTTCAAGGAACTTAACTAGACGTTATGGCCTTCAAGGAACTTAACTAGACGTTATGGCCTTTAAGGAACTTAACTAGACGTTATGGCCTTTAAGGAACTTAACTAGACGTTATGGCCTTCAAGGAACTTCACTAGACGTTATGGCCTTCAAGGAACTTAACTAGACGTTATGGCCTTCAAGGAACTTAACTAGACGTTATGGCCTTCAAGGAACTTAACTAGACGTTATGGCCTTCAAGGAACTTAACTAGACGTTATGGCCTTCAAGGAACTTAACTAGACGTTATGGCCTTCAAGGAACTTAACTAGACGTTATGGCCTTCAAGGAACTTAACTAGACGTTATGGCCTTCAAGGAACTTAACTAGACGTTATAGCCTTCAAGGAACTTAACTAGACATTATGGCCTTCAAGGAACTTAACTAGACGTTATGGCCTTCAAGGAACTTAACTAGACGTTATGGCCTTCAAGGAACTTAACTAGACGTTATGGCCTTCAAGGAACTTAACTAGAAGTTATGGCCTTCAAGGAACTTAACTAGACGTTATGGCCTTCAAGGAACTTAACTAGACGTTATGGCCTTCAAGGAACTTAACTAGACGTTATGGCCTTCAAGGAACTTAACTAGACGTTATGGCCTTCAAGGAACTTAACTAGACGTTATGGCCTTCAAGGAACTTAACTAGATGTTATGGCCTTCAAGGAACTTAACTAGACGTTATGGCCTTCAAGGAACTTAACTAGACGTTATGGCCTTCAAGGAACTTAACTAGACGTTATGGCCTTCAAGGAACTTAACTAGACGTTATGGCCTTCAAGGAACTTAACTAGACGTTATGGCCTTCAAGGAACTTCACTAGACGTTATGGCCTTCAAGGAACTTCACTGGACGTTAACAAATCAAATTTGAGAATTTAATTTAATAATAAAACATTTTTTCTATCAGCACGTTGCCTGTCGTCACTCTGGAAAAACACTGGATCACTGCTACTTTAACTTCCGTGACGCTTACAAGGCCCTCCCCTCCCTTTTTTTCTGACCACGACTCCATTTTGTTCCTCTCTTCCTCTTGGCAGAAACTCAAACAGGATGTACCCGTGCTATTCAACGCTGATCTGACCAATCGTAATCCACGCTTTTGAATACACGGACTGGGACACGTTCCAGGTAGCCTCTGGGAATAATATGGACATATACGCTGATTCAGTGAGTGAGTTTATCAGGGAGTGCATAGGAGATGATGTAACCCTACGGTAACTGTTAAAACCTATCCTAACCAGAAACCGTGGATAGATGGCAGCATTCGCGCAAAACTTAATGCGTGAACCATCGCATTTAACCATGGAAAGGTTACTGGGTATATGGCCGAATACAAACAGTGTAGTTATTCGCTCCCCAAGGCAAACACACAAGCGAAACGTCAGTACAGAGACAAAGTGGAGACGCAATTCAACTGCTCTGACACAAGACGTATGTGGCAGGGTCTGCAGACAATCACGGACTATAAAGGGAAAACCAGCCACGTCGCCGAGACCGACGTCTTGTTTCAGGACAAGCTAAACACCTTCTTCTCCCGCTTTGAGGATAACACAGTGCCACCAACGCGACCCGCTACCAAGGACTGTGGGCTCTCCTTCTCCGTGGCCGATGTGATTAAGACATTTAAGTGTGTTAACCCTCGTAAGGCTGCTGGCCCAGACGGCATCCCTAGCCGTGTCCTCAGAGCATGTTCAGACCAGCTGGATGGAGTGTTACCGGACATATTCAATCTCTCCTTATCCCAGTTTGCTGTACCCACATGCTTCAAGATGACCACCATTGCTTCAAGATGGCCACCTGTCCCCAAGAAGACAAAGGTAACTGAACTAAATGAGTCTGGCCCCGTAGTACTCACTTCTGTCATCATGAAGTGCTTTGAGAGTCTTGTTAAGGATCATATCACCCACACCCTACCTGACACCCGAGACCCACTCCAATTTGCTCCACAGACGATGCAATCGCCACCACACTGCACACTGCACACTGCACACTGCCCACTGCACACTGCACACTGCCCTATCCCATCTGGACAAGAGGACCTACTGTATGTAAAAATGCTGTTTATTGATAATAGCTTAGCATTCAACACCATAGTACTCTCCAAGCTCAACATTAAGCTCGAGGCCCTGGGTCTCAACCCCACCCTGTGCAATTGGATCCTGGACTTCCTGACGGGCCGCCCCCAGGTGGTGAAGGTACGATACAACATCTCCACTTTGCTGATCGTCAACACTGGGGCCCCACAAGGGTGCATGCTCAGTCCCCTCCTGTACTCCCTGTTCACCTATGACTGCGTGGCCATGCACCTCCAACTCAATCATCAAGTTTACAGATGACACAACAGTAGTAGGCTTGATTACCAACAATGACGAGACAGCCTACAGGGAGCAGGTGAGGGCAC
>NC_060174.1:4882180-4907180 GCF_021184085.1 Oncorhynchus gorbuscha | reverse complement strand
TGTCCAATTACTGAAGTCATGACGCTTTTCTTCACGGATCATCCAGGATGACTGTCTCTGACAGAGGACAAGGCAGGCTGGTAAATAGGAGTCTCGTGAATTTTGGGTAACACCAAGGAGTCTTTTTGGATCTGTCCTAAACTGTATCCTATCCTATGGGGCCTGGTGAAGTGTAGTGCACTAGTGTAGGGAACAGTGTTCCACTTGGGATACAGGCTTGGTCTTTTGAATTGAGGTGACGTGGTGTTGTTCCCCTTTGACCTCCTCCTCCTCTTCCTCCTGCTCTTCCTCCTCCTGCTCTTCCTCCTCCTCCCCCGTAAGGGGGAGTCTATGCCGGATGTGGAGCTTACTTCCCCTTTGACCTCCTCCACCTCATCCTCCTCCTCCTCTTCCTCCTCCTGCTCCTCATCTTCCTCCTCTGTCAGGGTGAGTTCATGCCAGATGTGAGGCTCTCTTCCCCTTTGACCCCCTCCTCCTCCTCCTCCTCCTCCTCCTCCTCCTCCTCCTCCTCCTCCTCCTCCTCCTCCTCCTCCTCCTCCTCCTCCTCCTCCTCCTCCTCCTCCTCCTCCTCCTCCTCCGTCAGGGTGAGTCTATGCCAGAGGTGGACTTTTCTTCCCCTTTGACCTCCTCCACCTCCACCTCATCCTCTTCCTCCTCCTCCTCCTCCTCCTCCTCCTCCTCCTCCTCCTCCTCCTCCTCCTCCTCCTCCTCCTCCTCCTCCTCCTCCTCCTCCTCCTCCTCCTCCTCCTCCTCCCTCCTCCTCCTCCTCCGTCAGGGTGAGTCCATGCCAGATGTGGAGCTCTCTTCCCCTTTGACCTCCTCCTCTTCTCCTCTTCCTCCTCCTCCTCCTCCTCCTCCTCCTCCTCCTCCTCCTCCTCCTCCTCCTCCTCCTCCGTCAGGGTGAGTCTATGCCAGAGGTGGAGTTTTCTTCCCCTTTGACCTCCTCCTCCACCTCCTCCTCTTCCTCCTCCTCCTCCTCCTCCACCGTCAGGGTGAGTCCATGCCAGATGTGGAGTTTTCTTCCCCTTTGACCTCCTCCACCTCATCCTCTTCATTCTCCTCCTCCTCCTCCTCATCCTCTTCCTCCGACTCCTCCTCCACCTCATCCTCCTCCTCCTCCTCCACCTCATCCTCTTCCTCCTCCTCCTCCTCCTCCTCCTCCTCCTCCTCCTCCTCCTCCGTCAGGGTGAGTCCATGCCAGATGTGGAGCTCTCTTCCCCTTTGACCTCCTCCTCTTCCTCCTCCTCCTCCTCCTCCGTCAGGGTGAGTCTATGCCAGAGGTGGAGTTTTCTTCCCCTTTGACCTCCTCCACCTCCTCCTCTTCCTCCTCCTCCTCCTCCTCCTCCTCCTCCTCCTCCTCCACCGTCAGGGTGAGTCTATGCCAGATGTGGAGTTTTCTTCCCTTTTGACCTCCTCGACCTCCTCCTCTTCCTCCTCCTCCTCCTCCTCCTCCTCCTCCTCCTCCTCCTCCTCCTCTGTCAGGGTGAGTCCATGCCAGATGTGGAGTTTTCTTCCCCTTTGACCTCCTCCTCCTCCTCATCCTCCTCCACCTCATCCTCTTCCTCCTCTTCCTCCTCCTCCTCCTCCTCCTCCTCCTCCTCCTCCTCCTCCTCCTCCTCCTCTGTCAGGGTGAGTCCATGCCAGATGTGGAGTTTTCTTCCCCTTTGACCTCCTCCTCCTCCTCATCCTCCTCCACCTCATCCTCTTCCTCCTCTTCCTCCTCCTCCTCCTCTGTCAGGGTGAGTCCATGCCAGATGTGGAGTTTTCTTCCCCTTTGACCTCCTCCTCCTCCTCCTCCTCCTCCTCCTCCTCCTCCTCCTCCTCCTCCTCCTCCTCCTCCTCCTCTGTCAGGGTGAGTCCATGCCAGATGTGGAGTTTTCTTCCCCTTTGACCTCCTCCTCCTCATCCTCCTCCACCTCCATCCTCTTCCTCCTCTTCCTCCTCCTCCTCCTCTGTCAGTGTGAGTCCATGCCAGATGTGGAGTTTTCTTCCCCTTTGACCTCCTCCTCCTCATCCTCCTCCACCTCATCCTCTTCCTCCTCTTCCTCCTCCTCCTCCTCTGTCAGGGTGAGTCCATGCCAGATGTGGAGTTTTCTTCCCCTTTGACCTCCTCCTCCTCCTCATCCTCTTCCTCCGACTCCTCCTCCACCTCATCCTCTTCCTCCTCCTCCTCCACCTCATCCTCTTCCTCCTCCTCCTCCTCCTCCTCCTCCTCCTCCTCCTCCTCCTCCTCCTCCTCCTCCTCCTCCTCCTCCTCCTCCTCCACCTCCTCCTCCTCTGTCAGGGTGAGTCCATGCCAGTTGTGGAGTTTTCTTCCTTTTTTTATTGTATTTTTCATTTCTGTAATGAAGTCTGTATGTAGAGATGGTGAGTGCATCTTGATTAAAAGAGGGATAGCATTCCTCCTTTCATCCCTCCCTTCATCCCTCTCTTCATCCCTCTCTTCATCCCTCCCTTCTATCCCTCCTTTCATCCCTCATTTCATCTCTCCCTATATGCACGCATGACTGTAAGTCGCTTTGGATAAAAGCGTCTGCTAAATGGCATATATTATTATTATTATTATATTATCCCTCCTTTCATCCCTCCTTTCATCCCTCATTTCATCTCTCCCTTCTATCCCTCCTTTCATCCCTCCCTTCATCCCTCCCTTCATCCCTCCTTTCATCCCTCCCTTCATCCCTCCCTTCTATCCCTCCTTTCATCCCTCCATTCATCCCTCCCTTCCCCTTCTATCCCTCCTTTCATTCCTCCTGTCTATCCCTCCTTTCATCCCTCCCTTCATCCCTCCCTTCTATCCCTCCTTTCATCCCTCCCTTCATCTGTCCCATCATCCCTCCCTTCTATCCCTCCTTTCATCCCTCCCTTCTATCCCTCCTTTCATCCCTCCCTTCATCCCTCCTTTCAATCTCTCCATTCTATCCCTCCTTTCATCCCTCCCTTCATCCCTCCCTTCTATTCCTCCCTTCTATCCCTCCTTTCATCCTTCCCTTCATCCCTCCCTTCTATCCCTCCTTTCATCCCTCCATTCATCCCTCCCTTCATCCCTCCCTTCTATCCCTCCTTTCATCCCTCATTTCATCCCTCCCTTCTATCCCTCCTTTCAGCCCTCCCTTCATCCCTCCCTTCATCCCTCCCTTCATCCCTCCCTTCTATCCCTCCTTTCATCCCTCATTTCATCTCTCCCTTCTATCCCTCCTTTCATCCCTCCTGTCTATCCCTCCTTTCATCCCTCCCTTCATCCCTCCCTTCTATCCCTCCTTTCATCCCTCCCTTCATCCATCCCGTCATCCCTCCCTTCTATCCCTCCTTTCATCCCTCCCTTCTATCCCTCCTTTCAACCCTCCCTTCTATCTCTCCCTTCAACCCTCCCTTCTATCCCTCCCTTCTATCCCTCCTTTCATCCCTCCCTTCATCCCTCCTTTCATCCCTCCCTTCATCCCTCCCTTCTATCCCTCCTTTCAGCTCTCCCTTCATCCCTCCTATCCCTCCTTTCATCCCTCCCTTCATCCCTCCTATATCTTCCTTCTATCCCTCCTTTCATCCCTCCCTTCATCCCTCCCTTCAAGCCCTCCTTTCATCCCTCCCTTCATCCCTCCCTTCTATCCCTCCTTTCATCCCTCCCTTCTATCTCTCCCTTCTATCCCTCCCTTCATCCCACCCTCCTATCCCTCCATTCTATCTCTCCCTTCTATCCGTCCCTTCATCCATCCCTTCAATCTCTCCCTTCTGTCCCTCCCTTCATCCCTCCCCCCTATCCCTCCATTCTATCTCTCCCTTCTATCCCTCCCTTCATCTCTCCCTTCTATCCTTCCCTTCACCCCTCCCTTCATCCCTCCCTTCAACCCTCCCTTCATCCCTCACTTCTATCCCTCACTTCTATCCCTCCTTTCATCCCTCCCTTCTATCCCTCCTTTCATCCCTCCCTTCTATCTATCCCTCCATTCTAGCTCTGCCTTCTATCCCTCCTTTCATCCCTCCCTTCATCACTCCCTTCTATCTCTTCCTTCATCCCTCCCTTCTATCTCTCCCTTCTATCCATCCCTTCTATCTCTCCCTTCTATATCTCCCTTCTATCTCTCCCTTCATCCCTCCCTTCCATCTCTCCCTTCTAACCCTCCCTTCTATCCCTCCCTTATATCTCTCCCTTCTATCCATACCTTCACCCGTCCCTTCTATCTCTCCCTTCTATCCCTCCTTTCACCCCTCCCTTCATCCCTCCCTTCCATCTCTCCCTTCTATCCCTCCCTTCTATCCCTCCCTTATATCTCTCCCTTCTATCCATACCTTCACCCCTCCCTTCTATCTCTCAATTCTATCCCTCCTTTCATTCCTCCTTTCATCCCTCCCTTAATCACTCCCTTCTATCTCTTCCTTCATCCCTCCCTTAATCCCTCCCTTCTATCCCTCCCTTCATCTCTCCCTTCTATCCCTCCCTTTTATCCCTCTTTTCATCCCTCCCTTCTATTTCTTCCTTCATCCCTCCCTTCTAACTCTCCCTTCTATCCCTCCCTTCTATCTCTCCCTTCTATCCCTCCCGCCTATCTCTCCCGCATATCCCTCCCTTCTATCTCTCCATTATATCCCTTCCTTCTCTCTCCCTTCTATATCTCCCTTCAATCTCTCCCTTCTACCTCTTCCTTATGTCTCTCCCTTCTATCTCTCCCCTCATCCCTCCCTTCTATCTCTCTATTCTATCCCTCCCTTCTATCCCTCCCTTCATCCCTCCCTTCTATCTCTCCCTTCTATCCCTACCTTCTATCTCTCCCTTCTATCCCTCCCTTCAGTCCTCCCTTCTATCCCTCACTTCTATTCCTCCCTTCTATCTCTCCGTTCATCCATCCCTTCTACCTCTACCTTCTGTCTCTCCCATCTATCTCTCCCCTCTATCCCTCCCTTCTATCTCTCCATTCTATCCCTCCCTTCTACCTCTTCCTTATGTCTCTCCCTTCTATCTCTCCCCTCATCCCTCCCTTCTATCTCTCTATTCTATCCCTCCCTTCTATCCCTCCCTTCATCCCTCCCTTCTATCTCTTCCTTCATCCCTCCCATCTATCTCTCCCTTCTATCCCTCCCTTCTATCCCTCCCTTCTATCTCGCCATTCTATCCCTCCCTTCCATCTCTCCCTTCTATCCCTCCTTTCATCCCTCCCTTCTATCCCTTCCTTCATCCTTCCCTTCTATCTCTCCCTTCTATCCCTCCCGTCTAACCCCCCCTTCAGCCATCCCTTCTATCCCTCCCGTCTATCCCTCCCTTCTATCTCTCCATTCTATCCCTCCCTTCTATCTCTCCCTTCTATATCTCCCTTCATCCCTCCCTTCCATCTCTCCCTTCTATCCCTCCCTTCTATCCCTCCCTTATATCTCTCCCTTCTATCCATACCTTCACCCGTCCCTTCTATCTCTCCCTTCTATCCCTCCTTTCATCCCTCCTTTCATCCCTCCCTTCATCCCTCCCTTCTATCTCTCCTTTCTATCCCTCCTTTCATCCCTCCTTTCATCCCTCCCTTAATCACTCCCTTCTATCTCTTCCTTCATCCCTCCCTTCTATTTCTCCCTTCTATCTCTCCCTTCTATCTCTCCCTTCATCCCTCCCATCTATCTCTCCCTTCTATCCCTCCCTTCTATCTCTCCATTCTATCCCTCCCTCTATCTCTCCATTCATCCATCCCTTCTACCTCTTCCTTCTGTCTCTCCCTTCGATCTCTCCCTTCAGCCCTCCCTTTAACCCTCCCTTCTATCTCTCCCTTCTATCCCTCCCTTCTGTCTCTCCATTCATCCCTCCCTTCAGCCCTCCCTTCTATCCCTCCCTTCAGCCCTCCCTTTAACCCTCCCTTCTATCCCTCCCTTCTATCCCTCCCTTCAGCCCTCCCTTTAACCCTCCCTTCTATCTCTCCCTTCTATCCCTCCCTTCTGTCTCTCCATTCATCCCTCCCTTCAGCCCTCCCTTCTATCCCTCCCTTCAGCCCTCCCTTTAACCATCCCTTCTATCCCTCCCTTCTATCCCTCCCTTCTATCTCTCCCTTCTACCCCTCCCTTCTATCCCTCCCTTAGACCTCTTCCTTCTATCCCTCCCTTCTGTCCCTCCCTTCATCCCTCCCATCTATCTCTCCCTTCTATCTCTCCATTCATCCCTCCCTTCTACCTCTTCCTTCTGTCTCTCCCTTCTATCTCTCCCTTCTAAAAAAGGAATACGGGGTCATTTGTGACCGAGACGGTCTGTTGTGACCCCTGTAAACAGTCCCTGAACCAGATGACCCCTGGAAACAGTCCCTGAACCAGATGTCCCCTGGAAACCGTCCCAGAGCCAGATGACCCCTGTAAACAGTCCCTGAACCAGATGTCCCCTGTAAACAGTCCCTGAACCAGATGTCCCCTGTAAACAGTCCCTGAACCAGATGTCCCCTGTAAACAGTCCCTGAACCAGATGTCCCCTGGAAACAGTCCCTGAACCATATGTCCCCTGTAAACAGTCCCTGAACCAGATGTCCCCTGGAAACAGTCCCTGAACCAGATGTCCCCTGGAAACAGTCCCTGAACCAGATGTCCCCTGTAAACAGTCCCTGAGCCAGATACCAGATGTCCCCTGGAAACAGTCCTTGAACCAGATGTCCCCTGTAAACAGTCCCTGAGCCAGATACCAGATGTCCCCTGGAAACAGTCCCTGAACCAGATGTCCCCTGGAAACAGTCCCTGAACCAGATGTCCCCTGTAAACAGTCCCTGAGCCATATGACCCCTGGCCCAGTTAGCAAAGCTGGAGCTCACACACACACACACACACACACACACACACACACACACACACACACACACACACACACACACACACACACACACACACACACACACACACACACACACACACACACACACACACACACACACACACACACACTAACAGCCTCTCCTTTCTGCCTGCCTGAGAAACAGAGACGGCCTGCTGGCAGCTCTCCAACATCAACACAGAGGGGTCAGAGTTCACATAGACTCATTCTCTGGTCTCCTGAGACACTCCAGCTCTGCTAACTGGTGTGTGTGTGCGTGTGCGTGTGAATGTGTGTGTATGTGTGCAGCATGTATATATTTAGCATTTCTGGCCGAAGCTTTACAGAAGGAAATATTTTCTCTGCATTTGTTTTGTGCTTCCAGAATGTCAATTGTGTTAACAATCACAATCAAACATATGGTATATACACTTCTATTAGTCGATTATGGAGTGGTCCGATTCTCACTAAACAAAACACAACTTTACTGTTTGAAACTACTGAAATTTTGAATTTAAAGTCTTCAACTTTCTGGAGACTTTTGACAAAACCTTTATTTAACCAGGCAATTCAGTTTATTAAGAACAAATTCTTATTTACAATGACGGCCTACAGGGCAACAGTGGGTTAACTGCCTTGTCCAGGGGAAGAATGACAGATTTTTACCTTGTCAGCTCGGGGATTCAATCTAGAAACCTTTCGGTAACTGGCCCAACGCTCTAACCACGAGACTACCTGCCTCCTCTAACCACTTGACTACCTGCCTCCTCTAACCACTTGACTACCTGCCTCCTCTAACCACTAGGCTACCTGCCTCCTCTAACCACTAGACTACCTGCCTCCTCTAACCACTAGACTACCTGCCTCCTCTAACCACGAGGCTACCTGCCTCCTCTAACCACTAGACTACCTGCCTCCTCTAACCACTAGACTACCTGCCTCCTGGGTGGTAGTTTACCTGCCTCCTCTAACCACTAGACTACCTGCCTCCGGGGTGGTAGTCTACCTGCCTCCTCTAACCACTAGTCTACCTGCCTCCTCTAACCACTAGACTACCTGCCTCCTCTAACCACTAGGCTACCTGCCTCCTCTAACCACTAGACTACCTGCCTCCTCTAACCACTAGACTACCTGCCTCCTCTAACCACTAGACTACCTGCCTCCTCTAACCACTAGGCTACCTGCCTCCTCTAACCACTAGACTACCTGCCTCCTCTAACCACTAGACTACCTGCCTCCTCTAACCACTAGACTACCTGCCTCCCCCCGCTAAATCAAAGCTCTTAACGCAGAGCGGTAGTTCTAGTAATTTTTTCAGCTCGAATGTTTTGATAAATTAGGTGTGGGGTATGTAGAGACCTTAAGCAGGGTCTCCCTAACATCTTAAACCCTCCCTGGTTCTTTGTGAAAAAGTTCTGTCAACCATAAAAAAAATAACCGTAAAATAACCATACAATTTTGTAAAAATATTAACATGCTATAACTTTATGTGAATCAAGAAATAACGACGACAAAACACACTGGAAAACCATTTTAAATCAACTTTAGGTGCACGAGAGCAAATGAGATCAATTAGCTTCGGAAGAGGTGGTTTGAACTGAATTCTAATGTGGACTATCCCGAGCAAGTTAAATGCTCAGTTGTTTCGGTCTCGAGCACTGCACGGGGGTGGAAATTTGAAAAATGGAACTCCCCTTGCCATGATTCTGTTATGGTGGAAAAGTTCACAATGAAAGTCTCATTAAATATGGGGATACATTTGCATCTGTTTTGCCATCATGTAATTAGTTATATGCCATAGTTGGCTACTGAAAACCTGCATTTGATGCAAATCAATTTGTGAAACTTTAATCATGGGAATTGATGGGAAATTATGTAAAATATATCACTAGCCACTTTAAACAATGCTACCTAATATAATGTTACATACCCTACATTATTCATCTCATATGTATACGTATATACTGTACTCTATATCATCTACTGCATCCTTATGTAATACATGTATCACTAGCCACTTTAACTATGCCACTTTGTTTACATACTCATCTCATATGTATATACTGTACTCGATACCATCTACTCTATGCTGCTCTGTACCATCACTCATTCATGTATCTTTATGTAATACATGTATCACTAGCCACTTTGTTTACATACTCATCTCATATGTATATACTGTACTCGATACCATCTACTGTATCTTGCCTATGCTGCTCTGTACCATCACTCATTCATATATCTTTATGTACATATTATTTATCCCCTTACACTGTGTATAAGACAGTAGTTTTGGAATTGTTAGCTAGATTACTTGTTGGTTATCACTGCATTGTCGGAACTAGAAGCACAAGCATTTCGCTACACTCGCATTAACATCTGCTAACCATGTGTATGTGACAAATAACATTTGATTTTTGAACTTGTGTCGTTTTACCTGGAGCTGGCGAACAGATTTAATGAATAGCCTCTAACTTCAGTTTAGTGCTGGTGTAGCCTACTGTTATGAATGGCATGACATCGTGATCATGGTCACAGCTCTATCGCAATTGGCGATCAGCTGTTGTGCTACATTAGGTTGACGGTAACAGTCAGATTAGGCTACAGGTAAAAAACGAGAAGAAAAAAATGAAACAAAAGTTTATTCATTTAATATCCATATATTATTATTTGATTCGGTGATTGAAATTACGACCTCATCCTTAGTAGCCTCATCCTTAGTAGCCTCATCCTTAGTAGCCTCATCCTTAGTAACCTCATCCTTAGTAACCTCATCCTTAGTTGCCTCATTCCTAGTAGCCTCATCGTTAGTAGCCTCATCCTTAGTAGCCTCATCCTTAGTAGCCTCATCCTTAGTAGCCTCATCCTTAGTAGCCTCATGATTAGTAGCCTCATCCTTAGTTGCCTCATCCTTAGTAGCCTCATCCTTAGTAGCCTCATCCTTAGTAAGCTCATCCTTAGTAGTCTCATCCTTAGTAGCCTCATCCTTAGTAGCCTCATCCTTAGTAGCCTCATGATTAGTAGCCTCATCCTTAGTTGCCTCATCCTTAGTAGCCTCATCCTTAGTAGCCTCATCCTTAGTAAGCTCATCCTTAGTAGCCTCATCCTTAGTAGCCTCATCCTTAGTAGCCTCATCGTTAGTAACCTCATCCTTAGTAGCCTCATCCTTAGTAGCCTCATCCTTAGTAGCCTCATCCTTAGTTGCCTCATCCTTAGTAGCCTCATCCTTAGTAGCCTCATCCTTAGTAGCCTCATACTTAGTAGCCTCATCCTTAGTAGCCTCATCATTAGTAGCGTCATCCTTAGTAGCCTCATCCTTAGTAGCCTCATCATTAGTAGACTCATCCTTAGTTGCCTCATCCTTAGTAGCCTCATCCTTAGTAGCCTCATCGTTAGTAGCCTCATCCTTAGTAGCCTCATCCTTAGTAGCCTCATCCTTAGTAGTACCTCATCCTTAGTAGACTCATCGTTAGTAGCCTCATCCTTAGTAGCCTCATCGTTAGTAACCTCATCCTTAGTAGCCTCATCCTTAGTAGCCTCATCATTAGTAGCCTCATCCTTAGTAGCCTCATCCTTAGTAGCCTCATCCTTAGTAGCCTCATCCTTAGTTGCCTCATCCTTAGTAGCCTCATCCTTAGTAGCCTCATCATTAGTAGCCTCATCCTTAGTAGCCTCATCCTTAGTAGCCTCATCCTTAGTAGCCTCATCCTTAGTAACTTCATCGTTAGTAACCTCATACTTAGTTGCCTCATCCTTAGTAACCTCATCGTTAGTAGCCTCATCGTTAGTAGCCTCATCCTTAGTAACCTCATCCTTAGTAGCCTCATCCTTAGTAACCTCATCCTTAGTAGCCTCATCCTTAGTAGCCTCATTCTTAGTAACCTATTCCAGCAGGCTACTTGGGAAACACAAGTACTTCTTACCTCAAAATCGCCTTGCTATTCAGGTTGAATAAATGAGTCCATCAATTTGAACTAAGCAAGCTGCTGAAACTATATCTGACTGGGTAAATAACTTTGTTTTGAGTAAATGTTGACCCAGTGTGTCAGACTTGGGACCAGGACTGGAGTACTGGAACTCGAACTTCAGCCGTAGGGACATGGGACTCGATTGGGACTCGATTTTTAGTGACTCGACTACATCACAGGGTGAAACCGTCATTAGCTCCTGTTCAAAGTTATTAGCTCCCGTTTTAGTTCTGGACACCGATGTTGCTGCTGTGTCTGTGGAACGGTGAGTGACGGAGGTGCAACCCATACCAGTGGTCCTTCTGTAGCTCAGTTGGTAGAGCATGGCGCTTGTAACGCCAGGGTAGTGGGTTCGATCCCCGGGACCACCCATACGTAGAATGTATGCACACATGACTGTAAGTCGCTTTGGATAAAAGCGTCTGCTAAATGGCATATATTATTATTATTATTACTACTCTGCTAATACTTTGTGACAACATCTAGTGATTGTGCTTCTCTCTTTCTCTCGCACTCTCTCTCGCTCTCTCTGCTTGTGTGTGTCAGTTTGTTCTGTATGTAATGTGTAATATCTATATAGACAAAATTAGGAATTTACATGGCCAGATAATTCTTCTAAATTCTTCTATATGTTTGTCATATTTCTGCTGTTGGGAAGAGAATAGGATGTTATGCAGAACAATATGTTGGTAGGACAAGGCTATGTTCTCTGAATGGACAAAACGTTAGGAACACCAGCTCTTTCCATGACATAGACTGACTAGGTGAATCCAGGTGAAAGAGAGAATGTGTTTTTTATCCCCCGAAAAGAGCTTCTGGATATCAAACAAGAAAATGCTCACCCAGAAGTGGCGCTCCTAGTGGCCGGGGACTTTATTGCAGACAAACTTAAATCAGTTTTACCTCATTTCTACCAGCATGTCACATGTGCAACCAGAGGAGGAAAAAAACTCTAGACCACCTTTACTCCACACACAGAGACACGTACAAAGCTCTCCTTCACCCCTCATTTGGAAAATCTGACCATAATTCTGTCCTCCTGATTCCTGCTTACAAGAAAAAACTAAAGCAGGAAGTACCAGTGACTAACACTTAATACGGAAGTGATCATATGACGCGGATGCTACAGACTGAAATATGTTCCGGGATTCATCCAATGGCATTGAAGAGTATAACACCTCAGTCACTGGCTTCATAAATAAGTGCATCGACAACGAAGCCCCCACTGTGACCGTACGTACATATCCCAACCAGAAGCCATGGATTCCAGGCAACATCCGGCACCGAGCTAAAGGCTAGAGCTGCCGCTTTCAAGGAGCGGAACACTAATCAATACGCATATAATATGCTCTCAGACGAACCATCAAACAGGAAAAGCATCAATACAGGACTAAGATTGATTCTTACTTCACCGGTTCATGTGACAAATGCAATTTGATTTGATTCGATTTTAAAGCTATGATGTCCTTTTGTGTTATTTTTTTTAAAGCCTTGAGACAATTGAGACATGGATTGTGTATGTTTTAGAGGATGATTGGGCAGTGTCTTTGAACGGTACCAGGAGCACCGGTTTGTGTTAAGAACTGCAATGCTGCTGGGTTTTTCACACTCCAACTCTCCATGCGTATCCATGCGTATCAAGAATGGTCCAACACCCAAAGGTCATCCAGCTACCTTCACACAACTGTGGCAAGAACTGGAGTCAACATGGGGTCAGCATCCCTGTGGAACACCTTTGACACCATGGCCTGATGAAATGCAACTTGAATATAAGGATGGTGTTCAGTATCCTCAGTGTGTGTGAGTGGTTTATGTTAACGAGGCACTACACACATGATGTTTATTTATTTAACCGGGTAAGTCAGTTTAAGAACAAATTCTTATTGTCAGTAACAGCCTAGGAACAGCGGGGCAGAACGACAGATGTTCAGTTCAGGGGCAGAACGACAGATGTTCAGTTCAGGGGGAGAACGACAGATGTTCAGTTCAGGGGCAGAACGACAGATGTTCAGTTCAGGGGGAGAACGACAGATGTTCAGTTCAGGGGGAGAACGACAGATGTTCAGTTCAGGGGCAGAACGACAGATGTTCAGTTCAGGGGGAGAACGACAGATGTTCAGTTCAGGGGCAGAACGACAGATGTTCAGTTCAGGGGGAGAACGACAGATGTTCAGTTCAGGGGGAGAACGACAGATGTTCAGTTCAGGGGCAGAACGACAGATGTTCAGTTCAGGGGGAGAACGACAGATGATTGGGCAGATGATTTGATCTTCCAACCCTCCGGTTACTAGTCCAACGCTCTAACCACTAGACTACCTGTCCAACGCTCTAACCACTAGGCTACCTGTCCAACGCTCTAACCACTAGGCTACCTGTCCAACGCTCTAACCACTAGGCTACCTGTCCAACGCTCTAACCACTAGACTACCTGTCCAACGCTCTAACCACTAGACTACCTGTCCAACGCTCTAACCACTAGGCTACCTGTCCAACGCTCTAACCACTAGATCACCTGTCCAACGCTCTAACCACTAGACTACCTGTCCAACGCTCTAACCACTAGGCTACCTGTCCAACGCTCTAACCACTAGGCTACCTGTCCAACGCTCTAACCACTAGGCTACCTGTCCAACGCTCTAACCACGAGACTACCTGTCCAACGCTCTAACCACTAGGCTACTTGTCCAACGCTCTAACCACTAGGCTACCTGTCCAACGCTCTAACCACGAGGCTACCTGTCCAACGCTCTAACCACTAGGCTACCTGTTCCAGCTCTAACCACTAGGCTACCTGTCCAACGCTCTAACCACTAGGCTACCTGTCCAACGCTCTAACCACTAGGCTACCTGTCCAACGCTCTAACCACGAGGCTACCTGTCCAACACTCTAACCACTAGGCAACCTGTTCAACGCTCTAACCACTAGGTTACCTGTCCAACGCTCTAACCACTAGGCTACCTGTCCAACACTCTAACCACTAGATCACCTGTCCAACGCTCTAACCACTAGGCTACCTGTCCAACGCTCTAACCACTAGGCTACCTGTCCAACGCTCTAACCACGAGGCTACCTGTCCAACGCTCTAACCACTAGGCTACCTGTTCAACGCTCTAACCACTAGGCTACCTGTCCAACGCTCTAACCACTAGGCTACCTGTCCAACGCTCTAACCACTAGGCTACCTGTCCAACGCTCTAACCACGAGGCTACCTGTCCAACGCTCTAACCACTAGGCTACCTGTCCAACGCTCAAACCACGAGGCTACCTGTCCAACGCTCTAACCACTAGGCTACCTGTTCAACGCTTTAACCACTAGGCTACCTGTCCGACGCTCTAACCACTAGGCTACCTGTCCAACGCTCTAACCACTAGGCTACCCTGTCCGACGCTCTAACCACTAGGCTACCTTTCCGATGCTCTAACCACTAGGCTACCCTGTCCGACGCTCTAACCACTAGGCTACCTTTCCGATGCTCTAACCACTAGGCTACCCTGTCCGACACTCTAACCACTAGGCTACCTGTCCGACGCTCTAACCACTAGGCTACCCTGTCCAACGCTCTAACCACTAGGCTACCTGTCCGACACTCTAACCACTAGGCTACCTGTCCGACGCTCTAACCACTAGGCTACCCTGTCCAACGCTCTAACCACTAGGCTACCTGTCCAATGCTCTAACCACTAGGCTACCTGTCCAACGCTCTAACCACTAGGCTACCTGTCCAACGCTCTAACCACTAGGCTATCTAGTTTCCTAAAACGGCCCCACAGTTGTAAACAAACCTAAATCATTATTCAAATGACAAAAATGACTAAGACTTGACAAATCTTAAAAAGAGCCCAAATTAACAGACATACAAACATGCAACCCTGCACCCCCCCCCCCACCCCCACCCACCCCCGCCCACCGCCTCTGTTATCCCACATTGTGTAATCACCCTCGGTGACGGTGTATGAACAGGCTTTCACAATCAGCTGGGCCCCTTCCACTTCCACACAACTAGATCTCAGGGGGCCTTTAGGGGAGGAGTGAAGCGTGTCTGTGTGTTTTATCTGTTTTCCTGGGTAAGATAGTTTAGTAGGGTGTGTGTGTGTGTTTGTGTGTGTGTTTGCGTGTTTGTGTGTGTGTGTGTGTGTGTGTGTGTGTGTGTGTGTGTGTGTGTGTGTGTGTGTGTGTGTGTGTGTGTGTGTGTGTGTGTGTGTGTGTGTGTGTGTGTGTGTGTGTGTGTGTGTGTGTGTGTGCGTGTGTGTGCGTGTGTGTGGTTGTGCGTGCATGCATATGCTTGTGTGTGTGTGTGTGTGTGTGTGTGTGTGTGTGTGTGTGTGTGTGTGTGTGTGTGTGTGTGTGTGTGTGTGTGTGTGTGTGTGTGTGTGTGTGTGTGTGTGTGTGTGTGTGTGTAGAAGGACAGGAGGAATAGACATCCGCTCCAGCTGTGTTTAGGAATCTGACAGACAGTTCACTCCATTAATTCCCTTTATTAATCATCTGGGTGCAGGCCAACCCAACCCAACCCAGGGAGACAGTACCACTTTAACCCAACCCAACCCAGGGAGACAGTACCACTTTAACCCAACCCAACCCAGGGAGACAGTACCACTTTAACCCAACCCAGGGAGACAGTACCACTTTAACCCAACCCAACCCAGGGAGACAGTACCACTTTAACCCAACCCAACCCAGGGAGACAGTACCACTTTAACCCAACCCAACCCAGGGAGACAATACCACTTTAACCCAACCCAACCCAACCCAGGGAGACAATACCACTTTAACCCAACCCAACCCAGGGAGACAATACCACTTTAACCCAACCCAACCCAACCCAGGGAGACAGTACCACTTTAACCCAACCCAACCCAGGGAGACAGTACCACTTTAACCCAACCCAACCCAGGGAGACAGTACCACTTTAACCCAACCCAACCCAGGGAGACAGTACCACTTTAACCCAACCCAACCCAACCCAGTGAGACAGTACCACTTTAACCCAACCCAACCCAGGGAGACAGTACCACTTAAACCCAACCCAACCCAACCCAGTGAGACAGTACCACTTTAACCCAACCCAACCCAGGGAGACAGTACCACTTTAACCCAACCCAACCCAGGGAGACAGTACCACTTTAACCCAACCCAACCCAACCCAACCCAGGGAGACAGTACCACTTTAACCCAACCCAACCCAACCCAACCCAGTGAGACAGTACCACTTTAACCCAACCCAACCCAGGGAGACAGTACCACTTTAACCCAACCCAACCCAGGGAGACAGTACCACTTTAACCCAACCCAGGGAGACAATACCACTTTAACCCAACCCAACCCAGGGAGACAGTACCACTGTAACCCAACCCAGGGAGACAGTACCACTTTAACCCAACCCAACCCAGGGAGACAGTACCACTTTAACCCAACCCAGGGAGACAATACCACTTTAACCCAACCCAACCCAGGGAGACAGTACCACTTTAACCCAACCCAACCCAACCCAGGGAGACAGTACCGCTTTAACCCAACCCAACCCAACCCAGGGAGAGGGTACCACTTTAACCCAACCCAGGGAGACAGTACCACTTTAACCCAACCCAACCCAGGGAGATAGTACCACTTTAACCCAACCCAACCCAGGGAGACAGTACCGCTTTAACCCAACCCAACCCAACCCAGGGAGACAGTACCACTTTAACCCAACCCAACCCAGGGAGACACTACCACTTTAACCCAACCCAACCCAGGGAGTCAGTACCACTTTAACCCAACCCAACCCAGGGAGTCAGTACCACTTTAACCCAACCCAACCCAGGGAGACAGTACCACTTTAACCCAACCCAACCCAGGGAGACAGTACCACTTTAACCCAACCCAGGGAGACAATACCACTTTAACCCAACCCAACCCAGGGAGACAGTACCACTGTAACCCAACCCAGGGAGACAGTACCACTTTAACCCAACCCAACCCAGGGAGACAGTACCACTTTAACCCAACCCAGGGAGACAATACCACTTTAACCCAACCCAACCCAGGGAGACAGTACCACTTTAACCCAACCCAACCCAACCCAGGGAGACAGTACCGCTTTAACCCAACCCAACCCAACCCAGGGAGAGGGTACCACTTTAACCCAACCCAGGGAGACAGTACCACTTTAACCCAACCCAACCCAGGGAGATAGTACCACTTTAACCCAACCCAACCCAGGGAGACAGTACCGCTTTAACCCAACCCAACCCAACCCAGGGAGACAGTACCACTTTAACCCAACCCAACCCAGGGAGACACTACCACTTTAACCCAACCCAACCCAGGGAGACAGTACCACTTTAACCCAACCCAACCCAGGGAGTCAGTACCACTTTAACCCAACCCAACCCAGGGAGTCAGTACCACTTTAACCCAACCCAACCCAGGGAGACAGTACCACTTTAACCCAACCCAACCCAGGGAGACAATACCACTGTAACCCAACCCAGGGAGACAGTACCACTTTAACCCATCCCAACTCACGGAGACAGTACCACTGTAACCCAACCCAGGGAGACAGTACCACTTTAACCCAACCCAACCCAGGGAGACAGTACCACTTTAACCCAACCCAACCCAACCCAGGGAGACAGTACCACTTTAACCCAACCCAACCCAGGGAGACAGTACCACTTTAACCCAACCCAACCCAGGGAGACAGTACCACTTTAACCCAACCCATCCCAGGGAGTCAGTACCACTTTAACCCTTTATATATCAGACTGAACTGTCACCCTTTCCATGAGCAGTGAACAGTACAGTATTAAGCGTCTGGATGCAGGCCAACCCAACCCATGACCAAATCACTGCAGCCGTAACCCTTTCCATGCTCAATGGACAGACTGGGCAGTACATGGCCTGATGTCTGTATCCATTGGTCTATTTTACTGTAAACTGACAGTATGTCCTTGGACTCCTGATGTTTTGTATCAGAGGTCAGAGTTAGGAGTAACTTTGACCCGAGATAACAGTACAGGATGAGTGTTAGAGATGCATTATCTCTGCAATAACATCCACTATCTCTGCAACAACATCCATTATCTCTGCAATAACATCCATTATCTCTGCAACAACATCCATTATCTCTGCAATAACATCCATTATCTCTGCAATGACATCCATTATCTCTGCAATAACATCCATTATCTTTGCAATAACATCCATTATCTCTGCAATAACATCCATTATCTCTGCAATAACATCCATTATTTCTGCAACAACATCCATTATCTCTGCAATAACATCCATTATCTCTGCAATAACATCCATTATCTCTGCAATAACATCCATTATCTTTGCAATGACATCCATTATCTCTTTTGCCTAAATGTCATTATCTCTATTGCCTAAATGTCATAATCAGATTATATTCCGTTAGTTTTGATCATGTGGGTCATTCTCTTCTGGAGAACATATTGTCAGATTGTTTCATTAAAGGAACCGAATACCATGACAATAAATTATGTTGTTGTTTATGTTGTTCATAAATTATGATTTTTATTAATTTTTTTAGCCCTGCCACATAAATACTGTGGCAACAAAGTTTGGCTCGACCGCAAAAAGCTGTCAGAGTGGCCCCTCCAACGGCTCTCTTGTTGCTTGGCAGCATCAGCATCAAAGCATTGTAGCTCATTCATGTACTTTTGAAATGTGTTTGAAGTCAGACAATGCAAGGAGTGGCACAAATCATTAATATCATTCATATAAAAGGCCCTAATGTAAAACACATGTTATTTAAAGGGCAGAGAACGTAAAATGCTGCTTCCAAAATTGCATTCTATTCTCTATATAGCGTATTACTTTTGACCAGAGCCCAATGGGCCCTATTCCCAATTGGCCCTATTTCCAATTGGCCATATTCCCAATTGACCCTATTCCCAATTGGCCCTATTCCCAATTGGCCCTATTCCCAATTGGCCCTATTTCCAATTGGCCCTATTCCCAATTGACCCTATTCCCAATTGGCCATATTCCCAATTGGCCCTATTCCCAATTGGCCCTATTTCCAATTGGCCCTATTCCCAATGGGCCCTATTCCCAATGGGCCCTTTTCCCTATGGAACCTATTCCCAATGGGCCCTATTCCCTATGGCCTCTATTTCCAATGGGATGTATACCCAATGGGCCTTATTCCCTATAGGCACTGGTCAAAAGTAGTGCACTATAAAGGGAATAGGGTACCATTTTGGACGCAATCAAAGCCTTTCACATCTGAAACACAACCAGGACCAATGGCACAGATACAAGAAGGAAATAAATATATTATACAACTGTAAAAACCATGTAGAAATACAAAAGCGTGCCCTGGATTGAGAAGTCTGGTTTTTTAAAATAAATTGCATGTTGAGAAATATTGCATGACGGCTGTAGAGTAGGCAACCTTAAAGAAGAGAGTGGAGGGGTTGGACTCACAGGGGGAGGGGTGTTACAGGGCTGTAGAGTAGGCAACCTTAAAGAAGAGAGTGGAGGGGTTGGACTCACAGGGGGAGGGGTGTTACAGGGCTGTAGAGTAGGCAACCTTAAAGAAGAGAGTGGAGGGGTTGGACTCAGAGAGGGAGGGGTGTAACAGGGCTGTAGAGTAGGCAACCTTAAAGAAGAGAGTGGAGGGGTTGGACTCAGAGAGGGAGGGGTGTAACAGGGCTCTGGTGAAACAGGGCTGTAGAGTAGGCAACCTTAAAGAAGAGAGTGGAGGGGTGTCACAGGGCTGTAGAGTAGGCAACCTTAAAGAAGAGAGTGGAGGGGTGTCACAGGGCTGTAGAGTAGGCAACCTTAAAGAAGAGAGTGGAGGGGTGTCACAGGGCTGTAGAGTAGGCAACCTTAAAGAAGAGAGTGGAGGGGTTGGACTCAGAGAGGGAGGGGTGTAACAGGGCTGTAGAGTAGGCAACCTTAAAGAAGAGAGTGGAGGGGTTGGACTCACAGGGGGAGGGGTGTTACAGGGCTCTGGTGAAACAGGGCTGTAGAGTAGGCAACCTTAAAGAAGAGAGTGGAGGGGTTGGACTCAGAGAGGGAGGGGTGTAACAGGGCTGTAGAGTAGGCAACCTTAAAGAAGAGAGTGGAGGGGTTGGACTCACAGGGGGAGGGGTGTTACAGGGCTCTGGTGAAACAGGGCTGTAGAGTAGGCAACCTTAAAGAAGAGAGTGGAGGGGTGCAACAGGGCTGTGGAGGGGTGCAACAGGGCTGTGGAGGGGTGTGGAGGGGTGCAACAGGGCTGTGGAGGGGTGTAACAGGGCTGAGGAGGGGTGTAACAGGGCTGTGGAGGGGTGTAACAGGGCTGTGGAGGGCTGTGGAGGGGTGTAACAGGGCTATGGAGGGGTGTAAAAGAGCTGTGGAGGGGTGTAGAGGGGTGTAACAGGGCTGTGGAGGGGTGTAGAAGAGCTGTGGAGGGGTGTAGAGGGGTGTAACAGGGCTGTGGAGGGCTGTAACATGGCTATGGAGGGGTGTAAAAGAGCTGTGGAGGGGTGTAGAGGGGTGTAACAGGGGCTGTGGAGGGCTGTGGAGGGGTGTAACAGGGCTGTGGAGGGCTGTGGAGGGGTGTAAAAGAGCTGTGGAGGGGTGTAGAGGGGTGTAACAGGGCTGTGGAGGGCTGTGGAGGGGTGTAACAGGGCTGTGGAGGGCTGTGGAGGGGTGCAACAGGGCTGTGGAGGGCTGTGGAGGGGTGTAACAGGGCTGCGGAGGGCTGTGGAGGGGTGTAACAGGGCTGTGGAGGGCTGTGGAGGGGTGTAAAAGAGCTGTGGAGGGGTGTAGAGGGGTGTAACAGGGCTGTGGAGGGCTGTGGAGGGGTGTAACAGGGCTGTGGAGGGCTGTGGAGGGGTGCAACAGGGCTGTGGAGGGCTGTGGAGGGGTGTAACAGGGCTGTGGAGGGGTGTAACAGGGCTGATGAGGGGTGTAACAGGGCTGTGGAGGGCTGTGGAGGGGTGTAACAGGGCTATGGAGGGCTGTAACAGGGCTATGGAGGGGTGTAAAAGAGCTGTGGAGGGGTGTAGAGGGGTGTAAACAGGGCTGTGGAGGGGTGTAACAGGGCTGTGGAGGGCTGTGGAGGGGTGTAACAGGGCTGTGGAGGGGTGTAACAGGGCTGTGGAGGGGTGCAACAGGGCTGTGGAGGGCTGTGGAGGGGTGTAACAGGGCTGTGGAGGGGTGCAACAGGGCTGTGGAGGGCTGTGGAGGGGTGTAACAGGGCTGTGGAGGGGTGTAACAGGGCTGTGGAGGGGTGTAACAGGGCTGTGGAGGGCTGTGGAGGGGTGTAACAGGGCTGTGGAGGGGTGTAACAGGGCTGTAGAGGGGTGTAACAGGGCTGTGGAGGGGTGTAACAGGGCTGTGGAGGGGTGTAACAGGGCTGTGGAGGGGTGTAGAGGGGTGTAACAGGGCTGTGGAGGGCTGTGGAGGGGTGTAACAGGGCTGTGGAGGGCTGTGGAGGGGTGCAACAGGGCTGTGGAGGGCTGTGGAGGGGTGTAACAGGGCTGTGGAGGGGTGTAACAGGGCTGATGAGGGGTGTAACAGGGCTGTGGAGGGCTGTGGAGGGGTGTAACAGGGCTATGGAGGGCTGTAACAGGGCTATGGAGGGGTGTAAAAGAGCTGTGGAGGGGTGTAGAGGGGTGTAACAGGGCTGTGGAGGGGTGTAACAGGGCTGTGGAGGGCTGTGGAGGGGTATAACAGGGCTGTGGAGGGGTGTAACAGGGCTGTGGAGGGGTGCAACAGGGCTGTGGAGGGCTGTGGAGGGGTGTAACAGGGCTGTGGAGGGGTGCAACAGGGCTGTGGAGGGCTGTGGAGGGGTGTAACAGGGCTGTGGAGGGGTGTAACAGTGCTGTGGAGGGGTGTAACAGGGCTGTGGAGGGCTGTGGAGGGGTGTAACAGGGCTGTGGAGGGGTGTAACAGGGCTGTAGAGGGGTGTAACAGGGCTGTGGAGGGGTGTAACAGGGCTGTGGAGGGGTGTAACAGGGCTGTGGAGGGGTGTAGAGGGGTGTAACAGGGCTGTGGAGGGGTGTAACAGGGCTGTGGAGGGCTGTGGAGGGGTGTAACAGGGCTGTGGAGGGCTGTAGAGGGCTGTGGAGGGGTGCAACAGGGCTGTGGAGGGCTGTGGAGGGCTGTGGAGGTCTGTGGAGGGCTGTGGAGGGCTGTGGAGGGGTGAAACTGGGCTGTGGAGGGGTGTAACAGGGCTGTGGAGGGGTGCAACAGGGCTGTGGAGGGGTGTAACAGGGCTGTGGAGGGGTAACAGGGCTGTGGAGGGGTGTAACAGGGTTGAGAGGTTGGCTTCAGCCCTGTTTTAGGGGACCACGGGGCCACAAAATGGAGAGAGGCGTCCGCTGAGGCTGGTCCCGAGCGTCCACTGAGGCTGGTCCCGAGCGTACGCTGAGGCTGGTCCCGAGCGTCCACTGAGGCTGGTCCCGAGCTTACGCTGAGGCTGGTCCCGAGCGTCCACTGAGGCTGCTCGCGGTCGTACGCTGAGGCTGGTCCCGATCGTACACTGAGGCTAGTTGTGAACACAGCTACGGTATGTATCCCAGGAAGTACACTGCTTATGACCAGAGCCCTATGGTCCAATATAAAGGGAACAGGGTGCCATTGGGACATCCCCAGTGTGGCCCCCGGAAAGCCCTTTACGACCCCTCCGTTAGAGTGGATTGGGGGGGGGGGGTTTACCCCCGTTCTTTTACAGTCTTCAATGAATGGGTGCGTTGTGAGGAACAGCGCAGGCTCACTTGACCACGAGGGTGATGGGGTTTAATGATGTAGAGCAGAGTGGGTGGAGGTTATGAGGGGGGTGGGGTTTAATGATGTAGGGCAGAGTGGGTGGAGGTTATGAGGGGGGTGGGGTTTAATGATGTAGAGCAGAGTGGGTGGAGGTTATGAGGGGGATGGGGTTTAATGATGTAGAGCAGAGTGGGTGGAGGTTATGAGGGGGTGGGGTTTAATGATGTAGAGCAGAGTGGGTGGAGGTTATGAGGGGGTGAGTTAAAGAATAGAGAAAAGGGGGAGGAAGGGGGAAGGATAGAGGTACCTCAGCCTCACCCTTCCCTCCCTCCCTCCCTCCCTCTCTATCTCTCTATCTCTCTCCCTCCCTCTCTCTCTATCTCTCTCCCTCCCTCTCTCTCTTTATCTTTCTCTATCTCTCTCCCTCCCTCTCTCTCTCTCTCTCTCTCTATCTCTCTCCCTCCCTCTCTCTCTCTCTCTCTCTCTCTCTCTCTCTCTCTCTCTATCTCACTCCCTCCCTCTCTCTCTCTAACTCTCTCCCCCTCCCTCCCTCCCTCCCTCCCTCCCACCCTCCCTCCCTCCCTCCCTCCCTCCCTCCCTCCCTCCCTCCCTCCCTCCCTCCCTCTATCTCTCTCTCCTGGTCTGGCAGGAAGCCCACATGCTGTTACTGTGCTTATGAATCAGAGAAACAGCAGTCAACATCTTTTCACTCAGACCCAGAGCAGAGCAGCCAGAGTAGGGACCTAGAGGGGATTTAGACTGGGTTTACGAGGGACCTGGAGGGGATTTAGACTGGGCTAACGAGGGACCTGAAGGGGATTTAGACTGGGCTAACGAGGGACCTGGAGGGGATTTAGACTGGGCTAACGAGGGACCTGGAGGGGATTTAGACTGGGTTACAGGGAGACCTGGAGGGGATTTAGACTGGGCTAAAGAGGGACCTGGAGGGGATTTAGACTGGGCTAACGAGGGACCTGGAGGGGATTTAGACTGGGTTACAGGGAGACCTGGAGGGGATTTAGACTGGGCTAATGGGGACCTGGGGGATTTAGACTGGGCTTACGAGGGACCTGGAGGGGATTTAGACTGGGCTAATGAGGGACCTGGAGGGGTTTAGACTGGGCTAACTAGGGACCTGGAGGGGTTTAGACTGGGCTAACGAGGGACCTGGAGGCGATGTAGACTGGGCTAATGAGGACCTGGTCTCTGTTTGGGGTTTTAGGCTGGGTTTCTGTACAGCACTTTGAGATATCAGCTGATGTACGAAGGGCTATATAAATAAATTTGATTTGATTTGGACCTGGAGGGGATTTAGACTGGGCTAATGGGGACCTGGAGGGCATTTAGACTGGGCTTACGAGGGACCTGGAGGGGTTTAGACTGGGCTAACGAGGGACCTGGAGGGGATTTAGACTGGGCTAACGAGGCACCTGGAGGGGTTTAGACTGGGCTAACTAGGGACCTGGAGGGGTTTAGACTGGGCTAAAGAGGGACCTGGAGGGGTTTAGACTGGGCTAACTAGGGACCTGGAGGGGATTTAGACTGGGCTAAAGAGGGACCTGGAGGGAATTTAGACTGGGCTAACGAGGGACCTGGAGGGGATTTAGACTGTGTTACAGGGGGACCTGGAGGGGATTTAGACTGGGTTACAGGGAGACCTGGAGGGGATTTAGACTGTGTTACAGGGGGACCTGGAGGGGATTTAGACTGGGCTACAGGGGGACCTGGAGGGGATTTAGACTGGTCCTCAGAGGGACCTGAAGGGGTTGTGGAGGTCACAGGGTTTTTGAGTTTAGAGACGTCCAAGATAGAGGGTGTGGTCTCCTGTAACTCCCTAGTGATTGGCTGTGAGGGAAATGGTTTGACAGGTGTCCACATATGCGTCTGCAGTTAAAACCTAGCTGGAGATATTGTACTGTTATGCTAAAGATTACTTGACCCTAAATTATATTACACATGATTTGCGTAGCGGTAATTTGCATGGCTTTTCCAGCTGTAAAACCAGTGTGCTAATAACTGTGTAATGTGTTAACTGTCGAAGATTATGGATGGTTCATACACAGAAGGTTGTGTCGGTTACGATCTACAATTCACCATTTACTATTTGCTGACTCAATAGATAAACAAACATACAGGTTTGATGATGAGAGACAAGACAGAAGATGTTGTGAGCCGACGGTATGCTATTGGCCTGCACTGTGTGTGGTGAGGTGTGCAGGGATGTTTTCCCTGGTGGTGGTGGGGGGGGGTTAATTATCATCCGTTTTATATATGCAGAGATGATTAAAGTTATCAGATTGGTGCCTAGTTGACAGGGAGGTGACAATTCCCCGGTGTTCCATAAGTCCTGGTTGGAGGGCTCCTAGTTTTCCTGCTTAATTCCAGGAATCTTACAGCCAGGATTTTTTGAAAGACCAGAGGATTCTGGGAAGGTTATCAACATTTTGAAACTCTACATGTGCCTGTACCTTGACTACCACAACCTGGAGTGGTACCAACTATCACCAAGTAGAATTTTACCATGTAGCACTGCAAGGCTCTAAAACCTTAC
>NC_060174.1:4849680-4877180 GCF_021184085.1 Oncorhynchus gorbuscha | reverse complement strand
GTGTTGTCCCAGTGTGTTGTAGTGTGTAGCTGTGTTGTAGCAGTGTGTTGTAGTGTGTAGCTGTGTTGTCCCAGTGTGTTGTAGTGTGTAGCTGTGTTGTCCCAGTGTGTTGTAGTGTGTAGCTGTGTTGTCCCAGTGTGTTGTAGTGTGTAGCTGTGTTGTAGCAGTGTGTTGTAGTGTGTAGCTGTGTTGTCCCAGTGTGTTGTAGTGTGTAGCTGTGTTGTCCCAGGGCTCACTGAGCCATGTGGTTTGTGTTAGTAAGGACAGGGTGTCTGGCACCAGAGAGAAAGAGGAGTGGGTGGTGCGCTGGGGGAGTCAGGGGGGAGTCAGGGGGGTGTATAGGGGAGGGGTAGAGGCTGTTTGAGGTTGAGAGGTTACAGGGCAGTTGGATTTCAGATATTTTGGAAGGGGAGATTTAATTCCAACACCAGAGCAAGGCCTGTCCCTTCAGGAATCTTCCCTGCTTGCAGTTTGGATCAATACACATAGAAACTGTCACGCAACAGACACCCGCCATACACACAACGGACACGCAACAGACACCCACCGTACACCCAACGGACACGCAACAGACACCCACCGTACACCCAACAGACACCCAACAGACACCCACCGTACACCCAACGGACACCCAACAGACACGCAACAGACACCCGCTAACACAATCTACCTATATCTCTTCTGTGGTGAAGGCTTGGTCCATTATTGGCCAGGGATTTTGTGATGTTTCTATCAGGTATAAACAGAAATAGTCTGACAATCTTTTGATCCCTTATATAACCCAGAGATTTAATAGTAGTGGGCCAATATATAACCCAGAGGTTTAATAGCAGTGGGCCATTATATAACCCAGAGGTTTAATAGCAGTGGGCCATTATATAACCCAGAGGTTTAATAGCAATGGGCCATTATATAACCCAGAGGTTGAATAGCAGTGGGCCATTATATAACCCAGAGGTTGAATAGCAGTGGGCCATTATATAACCAAGAGGTTTAATAGTAGTGGGCCATTATATAACCCAGAGGTTTAATAGCAGTGGGCCATTATATAACCCAGAGGTTTAATAGCAGTGGGCCATTATATAACCCAGAGGTTGAATAGCAGTGGGCCATTATATAACCCAGAGGTTTAATAGCAGTGGGCCATTATATAACCCAGAGGTTTAATAGCAGTGGGCCATTATATAACCAAGAGTTTTAATAGCAGTGGGCCATTATATAACCCAGAGGTTTAATAGCAGTGGGCCATTATATAACCCAGAGGTTGAATAGTAGTGGGCCATTATATAACCCAGAGGTTGAATAGCAGTGGGCCAATATATAACCCAGAGGTTGAATAGCAGTGGGCCAATATATAACCTCGAGGTTGAATTTCAGTAGTGTGTCATCATTATGATTATGCCAAGTCATGTTTTAGAGCTTGTTATAAGGGTCAAATGTTAACCTCCTTTTGCGTGTGTGTGTGTGTGTGTGTGTGTGTGTGTGTGTGTGTGTGTGTGTGTGTGTGTGTGTGTGTGTGTGTGTGTGTGTGTGTGTGTGTGTGTGTGTGTGTGTGTGTGTGTGTGTGTGTGTGTGTGTGTGTACAGCTTGAACAGATGCTAGCTCTACAGTCCGCAACGGGGGACTCGGACCAAGCGAGTGTGTCTGTAGAGCGCCTGCGGCTGCAGAATGGGGAGAGGGCCTACAGGCAAAAACTACAGGCCTATCAGGAGGGACAACACAGACAGGCTCAGCTGGTGCAAAAACTGCAGACCAAGGTACTGGAGGGAGGAGAGGAGGGGGAGGGGGGGGTTCAACCTATTGAAGAGACGACTGTGAGACGGCTGCTGTCTCTGCCCTGGACTTGACTGGTCCAGGGAGTATTGTTGTCCTGCAGGATCCAGGGAGTATTGTTGTCCTGTAGGATCAAGGGAGTATTGTTGTCCTGTAGGATCCAGGGACTATTGTTGTCCTGTAGGATCCAGGGAGTATTGTTCTCCTGTAGTATCCAGGGAGTATTGTTGTCCTGCAGGATCCAGGGAATATTGTTCTCTCCTGTAGGATCAAGGGAGTATTGTTGTCCTGTAGGATCCAGGGAGTATTGTTGTCCTGCAGGATCCAGGGAGTATTGTTGTCCTGCAGGATCCAGGGAATATTGTTCTCTCCTGTAGGATCAAGGGAGTATTGTTGTCCTGTAGGATCCAGGGAGTATTGTTGTCCTGTAGGATCCAGGGAGTATTGTTGTCCTGTAGGATCCAGGGAGTATTGTTGTCCTGTAGGATCCAGGGAGTATTGTTCTCCTGTAGTATCCAGGGAGTATTGTTGTCCTGTAGGATCCAGGGAGTATTGTTGTCCTGTAGGATCCAGGATCCAGGGAATATTGTTGTCCTGTAGGATCCAGGATCCAGGGAGTATTGTTGACCTGTAGGATCCAGGATCCAGGGAGTATTGTTGTCCTGTAGGATCCAGGATCCAGGGAGTATTGTTGTCCTGTAGGATCCAGGATCCAGGGAGTATTGTTGTCCTGTAGGATCCAGGGAGTATTGTTGTCCTGTAGGATCCAGGGAGTATTGTTGTCCTGTAGGATCCAGGGAGTATTGTTCTCTCCTGTAGGATCCAGGGAGTATTGTTGTCCTGTAGAATCCAGGATCCAGGGAGTATTGTTGACCTGCAGGATCCAGGGAGTATTGTTGACCTGTAGGATCCAAGATCCAGGGAGTATTGTTGACCTGCAGGATCCAGGGAGTATTGTTGTCCTGTATGATCCAGGGAATATTGTTGTCCTGTAGGATCCAGGATCCAGGGAATATTGTTGTCCTGTAGGATCCAGGGAATATTGTTGTCCTGTAGGATCCAGGATCTAGGGAGTATTGTTGTCCTGTGGGATCCAGGATCCAGGGAATATTGTTGACCTGTAGGATCCAGGATCCAGGGAGTATTGTTGACCTGCAGGATCCAGGGAGTATTGTTGACCTGCAGGATCCAGGGAGTATTGTTGACCTGTAGGGTCCAGGGAGTATTGATGTCCTGTAGGATCCAGGGAATATTGTTGACCTGCAGGATCCAGGGAGTATTGTTGTCCTGTAGGATCCAGGATCCAGGGAGTATTGTTGACCTGCAGGATCCAGGGAGTATTGTTGACCTGCAGGATCCAGGGAATATTGTTGACCTGCAGGATATTGTTGTCCAGGATATTGTTGTCCTATAGGATCCAGGGAATATTGTTGTCCTGTAGCATCCAGGATCCAGGGAATATTGTTGACCTGCAGGATCCAGGATCCAGGGAGTATTGTTGACCTGCCTGCAGGATCCAGGGAGTATTGTTGTCCTGTCCAGGGATCCAGGATCCAGGGAATATTGTTGTCCTGTAGGATCCAGGATCCAGGGAGTATTGTTGACCTGCAGGATCCAGGGAGTATTGTTGACCTGTAGGATCCAGGGAATATTGTTGACCTGTAGGATCCAGGATCCAGGGAGTATTGTTGTCCTGTAGGATCCAGGGAATATTGTTGACCTGCAGGATCCAGGGAATATTGTTGTCCTGTAGGATCCAGGATCCAAGGAATATTGTTGTCCTGTAGGATCCAGGGAATATTGTTGTCCTGTAGGATCCAGGATCCAGGGAATATTGTTAACCTGCAGGATCCAGGATCCAGGGAGTATTGTTGTCCTGTAGGATCCAGGAAGTATTGTTGACCTGCAGGATCCAGGGAGTATTGTTGACCTGCAGGATCCAGGATCCAGGGAGTATTGTTGTCCTGTAGGAGCCAGGATCCAGGGAGTATTGTTGTCCTGTGGGATCCAGGATCCAGGGAATATTGTTGACCTGTAGGATCCAGGATCCAGGGAGTATTGTTGACCTGCAGGATCCAGGGAGTATTGTTGACCTGTAGGATCCAGGGAGTATTGTTGTCCTGCAGGATCCAGGGAATATTGTTGACCTGCAGGATCCAGGGAGTATTGTTGACCTGCAGGATCCAGGGAATATTGTTGTCCTGTAGGATCCAGGGAATATTGTTGTCCTGTAGGATCCAGGATCCAGGGAATATTGTTGACCTGCAGGATCCAGGGAATATTGTTGTCCTGTAGGATCCAGGATCCAGGGAATATTGTTGACCTGCAGGATCCAGGGAATATTGTTGTCCTGTAGGATCCAGTATCCAGGGAGTATTGTTGACCTGTAGGATCCAGGGAGTATTGTTGACCTGCAGGATCCAGGGAGTATTGTTGACCTGCAGGATCCAGGGAATATTGTTGTCCTGTAGGATCCAGGATCCAGGGAATATTGTTGTCCTGTAGAATCCAGGATCCAGGGAATATTGTTGACCTGCAGGATCCAGGGAATATTGTTGTCCTGTAGGATCCAGGGAGTATTGTTGTCCTGTGGGATCCAGGATCCAGGGAATATTGTTGACCTGTAGGATCCAGGATCCAGGGAGTATTGTTGACCTGCAGGATCCAGGGAGTATTGTTGACCTGCAGGATCCAGGGAGTATTGTTGACCTGTAGGATCCAGGGAGTATTGATGTCCTTCAGGATCCACGGAGTATTGTTGTCCTGTAGGATCCAGGATCCAGGGAGTATTGTTGACCTGCAGGATCCAGGGAGTATTGTTGACCTGCAGGACCCAGGGAGTATTGTTGTCCTGTAGGATCCAGGATCCAGGGAATATTGTTGACCTGTAGGATCCAGGATCCAGGGAGTATTGTTGACCTGCAGGATCCAGGGAGTATTGTTGTCCTGTACGATCCAGGATCCAGGGAGTATTGTTGTCCTGTGGGATCCAGGATCCAGGGAATATTGTTGACCTGTAGGATCCAGGATCCAGGGAGTATTGTTGACCTGCAGGATCCAGGGAGTATTGTTGACCTGTAGGATCCAGGGAGTATTGATGTCCTACAGGATCCACGGAGTATTGTTGTCCTGTAGGATCCAGGATCCAGGGAGTATTGTTGTCCTGTAGGATCCAGGATCCAGGGAGTATTGTTGACCTGCAGGATCCAGGGAGTATTGTTGACCTGCAGGATCCAGGGAATATTGTTGACCTCCAGGATCCAGGGAGTATTGTTGTCCTGTAGGATCCAGGATCCAGGGAGTATTGTTGACCTGCAGGATCCAGGGAGTATTGTTGACCTGCAGGATCCAGGGAATATTGTTGTCCTGTAGGATCCAGGATCCAGGGAATATTGTTGTCCTGTAGGATCCAGGTTCCAGGGAATATTGTTGACCTGCAGGATCCAGGGAATATTGTTGTCCTGTAGGATCCAGGATCCAGGGAATATTGTTGACCTGCAGGATCCAGGATCCAGGGAGTATTGTTGTCCTGTAGGATCCAGGATCCAGTGAGTATTGTTGTCCTGTGGGATCCAGGATCCAGGGAATATTGTTGACCTGTAGGATCCAGGATCCAGGGAGTATTGTTGACCTGCAGGATCCAGGGAGTATTGTTGACCTGCAGGATCCAGGGAGTATTGTTGTCCTGTAGGATCCAGGATCCAGGGAGTATTGTTGACCTGCAGGATCCAGGGAGTATTGTTGACCTGCAGGATCCAGGGAATATTGTTGACCTGCAGGATCCAGGGAGTATTGTTGACCTGCAGGATCCAGGGAATATTGTTGACCTGCAGGATCCAGGATCCAGGGAGTATTGTTGTCCTGTAGGATCCAGGATCCAGGGAGTATTGTTGTCCTGTGGGATCCAGGATCCAGGGAATATTGTTGTCCTGTAGGATCCAGGGAGTATTGTTCTCCTGTAGTATCCAGGGAGTATTGTTGTCCTGCAGGATCCAGGGAATATTGTTCTCTCCTGTAGGATCAAGGGAGTATTGTTGTCCTGTAGGATCCAGGGAGTATTGTTGTCCTGCAGGATCCAGGGAGTATTGTTGTCCTGCAGGATCCAGGGAATATTGTTCTCTCCTGTAGGATCAAGGGAGTATTGTTGTCCTGTAGGATCCAGGGAGTATTGTTGTCCTGTAGGATCCAGGGAGTATTGTTGTCCTGTAGGATCCAGGGAGTATTGTTGTCCTGTAGGATCCAGGGAGTATTGTTCTCCTGTAGTATCCAGGGAGTATTGTTGTCCTGTAGGATCCAGGGAGTATTGTTGTCCTGTAGGATCCAGGATCCAGGGAATATTGTTGTCCTGTAGGATCCAGGATCCAGGGAGTATTGTTGACCTGTAGGATCCAGGATCCAGGGAGTATTGTTGTCCTGTAGGATCCAGGATCCAGGGAGTATTGTTGTCCTGTAGGATCCAGGATCCAGGGAGTATTGTTGTCCTGTAGGATCCAGGGAGTATTGTTGTCCTGTAGGATCCAGGGAGTATTGTTGTCCTGTAGGATCCAGGGAGTATTGTTCTCTCCTGTAGGATCCAGGGAGTATTGTTGTCCTGTAGAATCCAGGATCCAGGGAGTATTGTTGACCTGCAGGATCCAGGGAGTATTGTTGACCTGTAGGATCCAAGATCCAGGGAGTATTGTTGACCTGCAGGATCCAGGGAGTATTGTTGTCCTGTATGATCCAGGGAATATTGTTGTCCTGTAGGATCCAGGATCCAGGGAATATTGTTGTCCTGTAGGATCCAGGGAATATTGTTGTCCTGTAGGATCCAGGATCTAGGGAGTATTGTTGTCCTGTGGGATCCAGGATCCAGGGAATATTGTTGACCTGTAGGATCCAGGATCCAGGGAGTATTGTTGACCTGCAGGATCCAGGGAGTATTGTTGACCTGCAGGATCCAGGGAGTATTGTTGACCTGTAGGGTCCAGGGAGTATTGATGTCCTGTAGGATCCAGGGAATATTGTTGACCTGCAGGATCCAGGGAGTATTGTTGTCCTGTAGGATCCAGGATCCAGGGAGTATTGTTGACCTGCAGGATCCAGGATCCAGGGAGTATTGTTGACCTGCAGGATCCAGGGAGTATTGTTGACCTGCAGGATCCAGGGAATATTGTTGACCTGCAGGATCCAGGGAATATTGTTGTCCTGTAGGATCCAGGGAATATTGTTGTCCTGTAGCATCCAGGATCCAGGGAATATTGTTGACCTGCAGGATCCAGGATCCAGGGAGTATTGTTGTCCTGTAGGATCCAGGATCCAGGGAGTATTGTTGTCCTGTGGGATCCAGGATCAAGGGAATATTGTTGACCTGTAGGATCCAGGATCCAGGGAGTATTGTTGACCTGCAGGATCCAGGGAGTATTGTTGACCTGTAGGATCCAGGGAATATTGTTGACCTGTAGGATCCAGGATCCAGGGAGTATTGTTGTCCTGTAGGATCCAGGGAATATTGTTGACCTGCAGGATCCAGGGAATATTGTTGTCCTGTAGGATCCAGGATCCAAGGAATATTGTTGTCCTGTAGGATCCAGGATCCAGGGAATATTGTTAACCTGCAGGATCCAGGATCCAGGGAGTATTGTTGTCCTGTAGGATCCAGGGAGTATTGTTGACCTGCAGGATCCAGGGAGTATTGTTGACCTGCAGGATCCAGGATCCAGGGAGTATTGTTGTCCTGTAGGAGCCAGGATCCAGGGAGTATTGTTGTCCTGTGGGATCTAGGATCCAGGGAATATTGTTGACCTGTAGGATCCAGGATCCAGCGAGTATTGTTGACCTGCAGGATCCAGGGAGTATTGTTGACCTGTAGGATCCAGGGAGTATTGTTGTCCTGCAGGATCCAGGGAATATTGTTGACCTGCAGGATCCAGGGAGTATTGTTGACCTGCAGGATCCAGGGAATATTGTTGTCCTGTAGGATCCAGGGAATATTGTTGTCCTGTAGGATCCAGGATCCAGGGAATATTGTTGACCTGCAGGATCCAGGGAATATTGTTGTCCTGTAGGATCCAGGATCCAGGGAATATTGTTGACCTGCAGGATCCAGGGAATATTGTTGTCCTGTAGGATCCAGTATCCAGGGAGTATTGTTGACCTGTAGGATCCAGGGAGTATTGTTGACCTGCAGGATCCAGGGAGTATTGTTGACCTGCAGGATCCAGGGAATATTGTTGTCCTGTAGGATCCAGGATCCAGGGAATATTGTTGTCCTGTAGAATCCAGGATCCAGGGAATATTGTTGACCTGCAGGATCCAGGGAATATTGTTGTCCTGTAGGATCCAGGGAGTATTGTTGTCCTGTGGGATCCAGGATCCAGGGAATATTGTTGACCTGTAGGATCCAGGATCCAGGGAGTATTGTTGACCTGCAGGATCCAGGGAGTATTGTTGACCTGTAGGATCCAGGGAGTATTGATGTCCTTCAGGATCCACGGAGTATTGTTGTCCTGTAGGATCCAGGATCCAGGGAGTATTGTTGACCTGCAGGATCCAGGGAGTATTGTTGACCTGCAGGACCCAGGGAGTATTGTTGTCCTGTAGGATCCAGGATCCAGGGAATATTGTTGACCTGTAGGATCCAGGATCCAGGGAGTATTGTTGACCTGCAGGATCCAGGGAGAATTGTTGTCCTGTACGATCCAGGATCCAGGGAGTATTGTTGTCCTGTGGGATCCAGGATCCAGGGAATATTGTTGACCTGTAGGATCCAGGATCCAGGGAGTATTGTTGACCTGCAGGATCCAGGGAGTATTGTTGACCTGTAGGATCCAGGGAGTATTGATGTCCTACAGGATCCACGGAGTATTGTTGTCCTGTAGGATCCAGGATCCAGGGAATATTGTTGACCTGCAGGATCCAGGGAGTATTGTTGTCCTGTAGGATCCAGGATCCAGGGAGTATTGTTGACCTGCAGGATCCAGGGAGTATTGTTGACCTGCAGGATCCAGGGAATATTGTTGACCTCCAGGATCCAGGGAGTATTGTTGTCCTGTAGGATCCAGGATCCAGGGAGTATTGTTGACCTGCAGGATCCAGGGAGTATTGTTGACCTGCAGGATCCAGGGAATATTGTTGTCCTGTAGGATCCAGGATCCAGGGAATATTGTTGTCCTGTAGGATCCAGGTTCCAGGGAATATTGTTGACCTGCAGGATCCAGGGAATATTGTTGTCCTGTAGGATCCAGGATCCAGGGAATATTGTTGACCTGCAGGATCCAGGATCCAGGGAGTATTGTTGTCCTGTAGGATCCAGGATCCAGTGAGTATTGTTGTCCTGTGGGATCCAGGATCCAGGGAATATTGTTGACCTGTAGGATCCAGGATCCAGGGAGTATTGTTGACCTGCAGGATCCAGGGAGTATTGTTGACCTGCAGGATCCAGGGAGTATTGTTGTCCTGTAGGATCCAGGATCCAGGGAGTATTGTTGACCTGCAGGATCCAGGGAGTATTGTTGACCTGCAGGATCCAGGGAATATTGTTGACCTGCAGGATCCAGGGAGTATTGTTGACCTGCAGGATCCAGGGAATATTGTTGACCTGCAGGATCCAGGATCCAGGGAGTATTGTTGTCCTGTAGGATCCAGGATCCAGGGAGTATTGTTGTCCTGTGGGATCCAGGATCCAGGGAATATTGTTGACCTGTAGGATCCAGGGTCCAGGGAGTATTGTTGACCTGCAGGATCCAGGGAGTATTGTTGACCTGCAGGATCCAGGGAGTATTGTTGTCCTGTAGGATCCAGGATCCAGGGAGTATTGTTGACCTGCAGGATCCAGGGAATATTGTTGACCTGCAGGATCCAGGGAATATTGTTGTCCTGTTGTCCTGTACAGGATCCTGGGTGGTCCCGGGATCCTGTAGCTCAGTTGGTAGAGCATGGCGCTTGTAACGCCAGGGTAGTGGGTTCGATTCCCTGGACCACCCATACGTAGAATGTATGCACACATGACTGTAAGTAGCTTTGGATAAAAGCGTCTGCTAAATGGCATATATTATTATTATTATATATTACTGTAGGATCCAGGATCCAGGGAATATTGTTGACCTGCAGGATCCAGGGAATATTGTTGTCCTGTAGGATCCAGTATAATAATAATAATATATGCCATTTAGCAGACGCTTTTATCCAAAGCGACTTACAGTCATGTGTGCGTACATTCTACGTATGGGTGGTCCCGAGAATCGAACCCACTACCCTGGCGTTACAAGCGCCATGCTCTACCAACTGAGCTACAGTATCCAGGGAGTATTGTTGACCTGTAGGATCCAGGGAGTATTGTTGACCTGTAGGATCCAGGGAATATTGTTCTGTCCTGTGGGATCTGTGGATCCAGGGAGTATTGTTGAACTGCAGGATCCAGGGAGTATTGTTGAACTGCAGGATCCAGGGAGTATTGTTGACCTGTAGGGTCCAGGGAATATTGTTCTGTCCTGTAGGATCTGTGGATAAGGTCTGGTACCGCTACACTTGTGTTGTCTGCCGAATGCAACAGATGTAGTACCATATACGTTGATTTATAGTATTTCTGTAATATTGTGATGTACTACAGTGATGTAATACGGTACATTCAGTAGGAATTCAGAGCCATTCCTATTTTCCACATTTTGTTACGTTACAGCCTCATTCTAAAATTGATTGAATTGTTTTTTTTTCTCATCAGTCTACACACAATACCCTATAATGACATCACAATACCCTATAATGACATCACAATACCCTATAATGACATCACAATACCCTATAATGACATCACAATACCCCATAATGACATCACAATACCCCATTATGACAAAGCAAAAGCAGGTTTTTAGATTATTTTAAAAACAGAAATACTATATTTACAGAAATATTCAGAGCCTTTGTCAGGGAGGTGACCAACAACCCGAGTTCCTCTATGGAGATGGGAGAACCTTCCAGAAGGACAACCATCTCAATCAGGCCTTTATGGTATAGTATACAGATGGAAGCCACTCCTCAGTAAAAGGCACATTACAGCCCACTTGGAGTTTGCCAAAAGGAACCTAAAGGACTCTCAGACCATGAGAAACAAGACTCTCTGGTCTGATGAAACCAAGATTGAACTCTTTGGCATGAATGCCAAGCGTCACGTCTGGAGGAAACCTGCACCCTCCTTACGGTGAAGCATGGTGGTGGCAGCATCCCTACGGTGAAGCATGGTGGTGGCAGCATCATGCTGTGGGGATGTTTTCAGCGACAGGTACTGGGAGACTAGTCAGGATGGAGGGAAATATGAACGGAGCAAAGTACAGAGAGATCCTTGATGAAAACCTGCTCCAGAGCGCTCAGGACCTCAGACTGGGGCGAAGGTTCACCTTCCAACAGGACAACAACCCTAAGCACACAGCCAAGACAACGCAGGAGTGGCTTCTGGACAAGTCTCTGAATGTCCTTGAGTGGCCAAGCCAGAGCCCGGAATTGAACCCGATCGAACATCTCTGGAGAGACCTGAAAATAGCTGTGCAGCGACGCTCCCCATCCAACCTGACAGAGCTTGAGAAGATCTGCAGAGAAGAATGGGAGAAACTCCCCCAAATACAGGTGTGCCAAGCTTGTAGCGTCATACCCAAGAAGACTCGAGGCTGTAATCGCTGCCAAAGGTGATTCAACAAAGTACTGAGTAAAGGGTCTGAATACTTATGCAAATGTAGTATTTCCTTTTTCGCCCTTTTTTACACATTTAGCAAACATTTTTTTAACTGTTTTTGATTAGTCATTATGGGGTGTTGTGCGTAGATTGTTGAGGGGGGAAAAAAACTATTGTATCCATTTTAGGATTTAGCATAACGAAATCTGGAAAAGTCAAGGGGTCTGAATACTTTCTGAATGAACTGTCTGTCTTGTACCAGACGCTTCAGTACAAGAAGAGATGTGGTGAACTGGAAGAGCAGGTGTTGGAGAAGACCTCCGAGTCAGAAAGACTACAACTCTCAGTAAGTCTGAGGAAACTCCATTTTAGAAGCTACTTTGTCCCTTGGGGCCACCGTACTCAGTAAACTGTACGTACTGTAAATATCTGGGCTGATGGCTGTGTTGTGTTCAGCTACAGGCCCAACTGGACTCGTCAGTCCACCGCCTGCACCGGACAGAAACACAGCTTCAGAACAACAGCAGAACCATCCAGAGCAAACTGGCCATGTTGGAGGAAGAACAGAAGAGGTAGGTTCTACAGAGCAGTAGAGGGAGGTTCTACAGAGCAGTAGAGGGAGGTTCTACAGAGCAGTAGAGGGAGGTTCTACAGAGCAGTAGAGGGAGGTTCTACAGAGCAGTAGAGGGAGGTTCTACAGAGTAGTAGAGGTAGGTTCTACAGAGCAGTAGAGGGAGGTTCTACAGAGTAGTAGAGGTAGGTTCTACAGAGCAGTAGAGGGAGGTTCTACAGAGTAGTAGAGGGAGGTTCTACAGAGTAGTAGAGGGAGGTTCAACAGAGCAGTAGAGGGAGGTTCAACAGAGTAGTAGAGGGAGGTTCTACAGAGTAGTAGAGGGAGGTTCTACAGAGTAGTAGAGGGAGGTTCTACAGAGTAGTAGAGGGAGGTTCTACAGAGTAGTAGAGGGAGGTTCTACAGAGTAGTAGAGGGAGGTTCTACAGAGCAGTAGAGGAAGGTTCTACAGAGTAGTAGAGGGAGGTTCTACAGAGCAGTAGAGGGAGGTTCTACAGAGCAGTAGAGGGAGGTTCTACAGAGCAGTAGAGGGAGGTTCTACAGAGTAGTAGAGGGAGGTTCTACAGAGGAGTAGAGGGAGGTTCTACAGAGTAGTAGAGGTAGGTTCTACAGAGCAGTAGAGGGAGGTTCTACAGAGTAGTAGAGGGAGGTTCTACAGAGTAGTAGAGGGAGGTTCTACAGAGTAGTAGAGGGAGGTTCAACAGAGCAGTAGAGGGAGGTTCAACAGAGTAGTAGAGGGAGGTTCTACAGAGTAGTAGAGGGAGGTTCTACAGAGTAGTAGAGGGAGGTTCAACAGAGCAGTAGAGGGAGGTTCAACAGAGCAGTAGAGGGAGGTTCTACAGAGTAGTAGAGGGAGGTTCTACAGAGTAGTAGAGGGAGGTTCAACAGAGCAGTAGAGGGAGGTTCAACAGAGTAGTAGAGGGAGGTTCTACAGAGTAGTAGAGGGAGGTTCTACAGAGTAGTAGAGGGAGGTTCTACAGAGTAGTAGAGGGAGGTTCTACAGAGTAGTAGAGGGAGGTTCTACAGAGTAGTAGAGGGAGGTTCTACAGAGCAGTAGAGGAAGGTTCTACAGAGTAGTAGAGGGAGGTTCTACAGAGTAGTAGAGGGAGGTTCTACAGAGTAGTAGAGGGAGGTTCTACAGAGCAGTAGAGGGAGGTTCTACAGAGTAGTAGAGGGAGGTTCTACAGAGTAGTAGAGGGAGGTTCTACAGAGTAGTAGAGGGAGGTTCTACAGAGCAGTAGAGGGAGGTTCTACAGAGTAGTAGAGGGAGGTTCTACAGAGTAGTAGAGGAAGGTTCTACAGAGCAGTAGAGGGAGGTTCTACAGAGTAGTAGAGGGAGGTTCTACAGAGTAGTAGAGGAAGGTTCTACAGAGCAGTAGAGGGAGGTTCTACAGAGCAGTAGAGGGAGGTTCTACAGAGTAGTAGAGGGAGGTTCTACAGAGTAGTAGAGGGAGGTTCTACAGAGCAGTAGAGGGAGGTTCTACAGAGCAGTAGAGGGAGGTTCTACAGAGCAGTAGAGGGAGGTTCTACAGAGTAGTAGAGGGAGGTTCTACAGAGCAGTAGAGGGAGGTTCTACAGAGTAGTAGAGGGAGGTTCTACAGAGCAGTAGAGGGAGGTTCTACAGAGTAGTAGAGGGAGGTTCTACAGAGTAGTAGAGGAAGGTTATACAGAGCAGTAGAGGAAGGTTCTACAGAGCAGTAGAGGGAGGTTCTACACAGTAGTAGAGGAAGGTTCTACAGAGTAGTAGAGGGAGGTTCTACATAGCAGTAGAGGTAGGTTCTACAGAGTAGTAGAGGAAGGTTCTACAGAGCAGTAGAGGGAGGTTCTACAGAGCAGTAGAGGGAGGTTCTACAGAACAGAAGAGGTAGGTTCTACAGAGCAGTAGAGGTAGGTTCTACAGAGCAGTAGAGGGAGGTTCTACAGAGCAGTAGAGGGAGGTTCTACAGAGTAGTAGAGGAAGGTTCTACAGAGCAGTAGAGGGAGGTTCTACAGAGCAGTAGAGGGAGGTTCTACAGAACAGAAGAGGTAGGTTCTACAGAGCAGTAGAGGTAGGATCTACAGAGCAGTAAAGGGAGGTTCTACAGAGTAGTAGAGGGAGGTTCTACAGAGTAGTAGAGGGAGGTTCTACAGAGCAGTAGAGGGAGGTTCTACAGAACAGAAGAGGTAGGTTCTACAGAGCAGTAGAGGTAGGATCTACAGAGCAGTAAAGGGAGGTTCTACAGAGTAGTAGAGGGAGGTTCTACAGAGTAGTAGAGGTAGGTTCTACAGAACAGAAGAGGTAGATTCTACAGAGCAGTAGAGGGAGGTTCTACAGAGTAGTAGATGGAGGTTCTACAGAGTAGTAGAGGGAGATTCTACAGAACAGAAGAGGTAGGTTCTACAGAGTAGTAGAGGGAGGTTCTACAGAACAGAAGAGGGAGGTTCTACAGAGTAGTAGAGGGAGGTTCCACAGAGCAGTAGAGGTAGGTTCTACAGAGCAGTAGAGGGAGGTTCTACAGAGCAGTAGAGGGAGGTTCTACAGAGTAGTAGAGGTAGGTTCTACAGAACAGAAGAGGGGAGGGAGGCTGGGAAGAGGAGGAGAGCAGGAGGGAGGCTGGGAAGAGGACAGCAGGAGGGAGGCTGGGAAGAGGAGGACAGCAGGAGGGAGGCTGGATAGAGGAGGAGAGCAGGAGGGAGGCTGGGCAGAGGAGGACAGCAGGAGAGAGGCTGGGAAGAGGAGGACAGCAGGAGGGAGGCTGGGAAGAGGAGGACAGCAGGAGGGAGGCTGGGAAGAGGAGGACAGCAGGAGCGAGGCTGGGAAGAGGAGGAGAGCAGGAGGGAGGCTAGGAAGAGGAGGACAGCAGGAGAGAGGCTAGGAAGAGGAGGACAGCAGGAGGGAGGCTGGGAAGAGGAGGAGAGCAGGAGGGAGGCTGGGAAGAGGAGGACAGCAGGAGGGAGGCTGGGAAGAGGAGGACAGCAGGAGAGAGGCTGGGAAGAGGAGGAGAGCAGGAGGGAGGCTGGGAAGAGGAGGACAGCAGGAGTGAGGCTGGGAAGAGGAGGACAGCAGGAGGGAGGCTGGGAAGAGGAAGACAGCAGGAGGGAGGCTGGGAAGAGGAGGACAGCAGGAGAGAGGCTGGGAAGAGGAGGAGAGCAGGAGGGAGGCTGGGAAGAGGAGGACAGCAGGAGGGAGGCTGGGAAGAGGAGGAGAGCAGGAGGGAGGCTGGGAAGAGGACAGCAGGCGGGAGGCTGGGAAGAGGAGGACAGCAGGAGGGAGGCTGGGAAGAGGAGGAGAGCAGGAGGGAGGCTGGGAAGAGGAGGACAGCAGGAGGGAGGCTGGGAAGAGGAGGACAGCAGGAGAGAGCCTGGGAAGAGGAGGACAGCAGGAGAGAGGCTGGGAAGAGGAGGAGAGCCGGAGGGAGGCTGGGAAGAGGAGGACAGCAGGAGGAGGCTGGGAAGAGGAGGACAGAAGGAGAGAGACTGGGAAGAGGAGGACAGCAGGAGGTAGGCTGGGAAGAGGAGGAGAGCAGGAGGGAGGCTGGGAAGAGGAGGAGAGCAGGAGGGAGGCTGGGAAGAGGAGGAGAGCAGGAGGGAGGCTGGGAAGAGGAGGACAGCAGGAGGGAGGCTGGGAAGAGGAAGACAGCAGGAGGGAGGCTGGGAAGAGGAGGACAGCAGGAGAGAGGCTGGGAAGAGGAGGAGAGCAGGAGGGAGGCTGGGAAGAGGAGGACAGCAGGAGGGAGGCTGGGAAGAGGAGGAGAGCAGGAGGGAGGCTGGGAAGAGGACAGCAGGCGGGAGGCTGGGAAGAGGAGGACAGCAGGAGGGGGGCTGGGAAGAGGAGGAGAGCAGGAGGGAGGCTGGGAAGAGGAGGACAGCAGGAGGGAGGCTGGGAAGAGGAGGACAGCAGGAGAGAGCCTGGGAAGAGGAGGACAGCAGGAGAGAGGCTGGGAAGAGGAGGAGAGCCGGAGGGAGGCTGGGAAGAGGAGGACAGCAGGAGGGAGGCTGGGAGGAGGAGGACAGAAGGAGAGAGGCTGGGAAGAGGAGGACAGCAGGAGGTAGGCTGGGAAGAGGAGAGCAGGAGGGAGGCTGGGAAGAGGAGGACAGCAAGAGGGAGGCTGGCCTAGTAGGGAGTGTGAAGCGTAGCCTTGATACTATAGATGCTTTCGGCATCCAATTTGTCAAAGTTAATTAGCTCCGTCCTGTTGGCTCAGTCGTTCAGAGTACTTTAACGGTGTCTCACACTGAGCGGGGGACCGGGCCCAGCAACCCCTGCACCTGACACCAGCCTTTAAACAAACAAGATTTATAGAGCCAACCAGCTCTAATTCAAATTGTTACGACAGATGCTTGGCAGCCCGCTTGCCAAGGCCCCATCACTTTTCTAGCAGCCTCAGCATGGAGCTCCGCCGTGAGGCCTACTGTAGAGGTGCTGAACCACATCTGAGTGGAGCTTTCTAGTGAGTCCTAATGTAGAGTAAGTAACCAAGCCTCTGTTTGTAGCGTGACACATTCTCTGCACCAGAGGAGGCTGGTGGGAGGAGCTATAGGAGGACGGGCTCATTGTAATGGCTGGAATGGAGTAAATGGAATGGTACTAAACCAGTGGAGGCTGCTGGGGGGAGGACGGCTCATTGTAATGGCTGGAATGGAATTAACGGAAGGGAGTCAAACACGTGGTTTCCATTAATGTTTGATGTGTTTGACATCGTTCCTGGCAATCCATTCCAGCCATTACAATGAGCCGTCCTCCTATAGCTCCTCCCACCAGCCTCTGCTGCTCTGTATAGAGCTCCACCGTGAGGCCTATTGTAAAGCTCTGCTGTGAGGCCTACTGTAGAGTTAGTTACCGACTCTTTGCACGGAGCTCCACCGTGAGGCCTACTATACAGTGAGTAGTCAAGCTCCTCCATGGAGCTCCACCATGAGGCCCACTGTGGTGTTAGTTACCAAGCCTGTACACTGATCTGCTCACGTGAGACCTACTTAGAGTTCATTTCCAAGCCTCTCCATGGAGCTCCACCGCGAGGCACACTATACAGTGAGTAGCCAAGCCTCTCCATGGAGCTCCACCGCGAGGCACACTATACAGTGAGTAGCCAAGCCTCTCCATGGAGCTCCACCGCGAGGCACACTATACAGTGAGTAGCCAAGCCTCTCCATGGAGCTCCACCGTGAAGCCTACTATACAGTGAGTAGTCAAGCCTCTGTACAGAGCTCCGCCATGAGGCCTAATGCAGAGTGAGTAGCCAAGCCTCTCCATGGAGCTCCACCGTGAGGTCTGTGGTAGTTAGTTTTAAAGCCTCTGTACAGAGCTCCGCTATGAGGCCTACTGTAGAGTGAGTAGCCAAGCCTCTCAGTGGCCCTTCGCCTCGGTTTGGCTCGCTGCACAGTGCTAACCCGCTCCACTCCCCTCAGATAGCTTAAAAACATGGAGAAAACATAGACAGTTGGCCGGCTTCGCATACGACACAGCGTGAGAATGATGTAAACATTTCTGTAAATGACTCTGTGAGAGAGAGCTCAATCTGGTAGGAATTAGGACGGAGTTGACGTGGACTTTAATAAAAGTGGCACACGCGTTCTGCTGTGTAAGCGTGGCTGGCAAGGGTGGATCACAGAAAAGGGTTTATAAGCTTGTAAACGTAGGAGTGATATAGTGGCCACGCGATTGATGGAGTTTGGGTGGGGGACAGCAAGGTTTTAGGAGGGATGGAGGGAGGGAGGGGAACGAGAACGAGGAGAATGAGTTGTGGGAAGATTAGGGGAGTCAGGTTTGCAGCTCTTGGTGGTTGGTTGACAAGTGATGCTGCCAACTTGGCTGTTGATGGAGTATGGGTGGGGGTGGGGGTAGGGGTTGGAGTAAGGGTTGGGGGGTGGGGGTGGGGGTAGGGGGTGGGGGTAAGGGGTTGGGGGTAGGGGTGGGGGTAGGGGGGGTGGGGGTGGGGGTAGGGGGGTGGGGGTAGGGGGTAGGGGGGTGGGGGTAGGGGGGGTCGGACAGGGTTTTTAGAAGGGAGGGAATCAGGGAGGGAGAGAGAGAGGTTGTTAATGGCTGGTGGACAGGTGACAGCACCAACTTGGCTCCTCACTACCATGTAATAAGAAAGACGAGCTAAACTCTTAACTAAGTTCTGTAAATAAGTCTTTGTCCGCAGTAATATGATGTCATAGAAAAGAGGGCCAAACGCTCGCAAATAAAGTATAACTTAACTTTATTATTATCAGTCATAATGGACGTGTTTTTCGGGACGTCAATGCATTTATGATTTGCTGGTGATCTTTTTCATGTCATGTATCAATAATATATGCCATTTATCAACAAGTTCTGCGTCCAGAATTACACATTATATATATATATATGTATATAGTGCAGTAATTTTGATCTGAGCCGGGGCCAGGGGTCAAATGTCGTGCACTATCTTTACGGGTTTCAATTTGGAACGCAGATAGAGGTCATGTGTTCCGGTGTTCCCCAGGTGTGCCGGTCTCAGTCAGGTAAACGCCCTGCTCAGAGAACAGCTGGAACAGGCGAGCTCAGCCAATCAGAGCCTGACGGAGAGCCTGCGCAGAGCCAGTGACGACTTGGAGCAGAAAGATGCTCGGCTGCGCAAAGAACAAGAGGTAAGAAGGGAGAACCCCTGTGTCCGATTCACACTAGAGGGCCCTATCGGCCAGGGGCCCTATCAGCCAGGTGCCCCTATCAGCCAGGGGCCCTATCAGCCAGGTACCCTATCAGGACATATATATATATATATATATATATATTAAATTATGCCCCCCCTCTATAGACTCTAGTCTCTATAGACTCTAGTCTCTGTAGACTCTAGTCTCTGTAGACTATGTAGACTCTAGTCTCTGTAGACTATAGACTCTATAGACTCTATAGACTCTGTAGACTCTAGTGTCTTTAGACTCTAGTCTCTGTAGACTATAGACTCTATAGACTCTAGTCTCTGTAGACTCTAGTCTCTGTAGACTATAGACTCTATAGACTCTAGTCTCTGTAGACTCTAGTCTCTGTAGACTATAGACTCTATAGACTCTATAGACTCTGTAGACTCTAGTGTCTTTAGACTCTAGTCTCTGTAGACTATAGACTCTATAGACTCTATAGCCTCTGTAGACTCTAGTCGCTGTAGACTCTATAGACTCTAGTCTCCTTAGACTCTAGTCTCTGTAGACTATGTAGACTCTAGTCTCTGTAGACTCTGTAGACTCTAGTCTCTGTAGACTATGTAGACTCTAGTCTCTATAGACTCTATAGACTCTAGCCTCTGTAGACTCTAGTCTCTGTAGACTCTATAGACTCTGTAGACTAGTCGCTGTAGACTCCAGTGTCTATAGACTCTATAGACTAGTTTCTATTGACTCTAGTCTCTGTAGACTCTAGTCTCTGTAGACTCTAGTCTCTGTAGATTCTAGTCTCTGTAGACTCTAGTCTATGTAGATTCCAGTCTCTATAGACTCTGTAGACTAGTTGCTGTAGACTCCAGTCTCTATAGACTCTATAGACTCTAGTCTCTATAGACTCTAGTCTCTGTAGATTCTACTCTCTGTAGACTCTACTCTCTGTAGACTCTAGTCTCTGTAGACTCTATAGACTCTACTCTCTGTAGACTCTATAGACTCTGTAGACTAGTCGCTGTAGACTCCAGTGTCTATAGACTCTATAGACTAGTTTCTATTGACTCTACTCTCTGTAGACTCTAGTCTCTGTAGACTCTGTAGACTCTACTCTCTGTAGACTCTACTCTCTGTATACTCTAGTCTCTGTAGACTCTAGTCTCGTTAGTCTCTGTAGATTGTAGACTCTCACGTTGAGCAACCTTCTTTCTTTCCCATGTGGTGGGAATTTCATTCAGAATCCTGTTTTGTCAATTAATCCTCATTCTTTGTACAGTTATTTGTTATGATTTTCAAGCTGTTGTTTCCTGTGAAAACATTCCAAAGGCTGAACAATAAGAAAGACATTCTGGCTCTAGGAACTCGTGCTGCAAACAGCCTGTTCAATGTCAAACGGGGGGGGGGGTTATATGTGTCCTGTTTCACTGCATTTACAACTGGGTAACCTGTAGAAGTGTGAGGTATGAAATGGAAATGTGTGTTGTTGTTTTTTACATATCCCAACATCCCCTGAGACACTTTTGGAGAGTGTGGTCACGGCCAGGGATTAGACATTATTGACAGCGACCGGGGTTGGTTGCCTTGCTAAAGGGCACAGCGGATGATTTTTTTCCACCTAGTCGGCCCGGGGATTCAAACCAACGACCTTTTTCGGTTACTGTCCCAACGCTCTTAACCGCCAGGCTCTCTGATACCCAACGCTCTTAACCGCTAGGCTCTCTGATACCCAGCGCTCTTAACCGCTAGGCTCTCTGATACCCAGCAAACGAAAAATTGGTTCTGTGAACGTTCCCAGGACATGTTTTGTCTGTTCTTGTTCTTTTAATAAAAGGTTCACAGAATGTTTCTGTAGGTTGTGAAAGAATTGTGGGGATATGACAAGGGATAGCTTTCCAAAACACTCAAACTGTCCAGTTGTGTTGACAGTCAGATAATGTTCATATCAGGTTGCAAAAACTAAAGAGAAGTCTTTGATGTTGCAATAATGTTGACAGAACAGCCTTTCTGAGTTCTTTAAAGGTTCCCAGAATTTTTATTAGGGTGTGGCTACATTACAAGGTTCCCAAAACACAAGGCTCAGTTTTGATGACATTTATACAATGTTTAAAAGTTAGGTTGCACAGCACATTCCTATAATGTTGTAAGAATGTTGGCATAACACCTGGTCTAAGTTATTTAAAGGTTTGCAGAACGTTTAATGAAGTCATGGAAGTTGTCTGGGATGTCGCAAAAATATTATTGAAATATTCACCGAATTTGCACAGAAATGTTCCACAGTTTTTATGATGTTCGTAGCTCATATTTATTTGAAATGTAACATCATTATTCTATTAATGTTGTCTTGGAGGGCCTCAGAACATTTCAAGATCATTTGGAAAATGTTGTATTTAAGTTTGACCTAATATTATTACCACAACATTCTCAGCGTACAAATGTGTATCTCCATAAAGCAGATTGGATAACAAACCCATTATGTTTCTCTTCAGATTGAATTGAATTCATATTTTAGGTCATATTTCAGGTGTGTAGGATCACTACAAGGGAATATAGATAAAGTGCATTTTAATTTCATTCGTAAGACATTTGAATAGCATTTAATCATACTGACACAACCATATTTCTTTACACTTCACCTGTTGACAATCTGCATATTTTTTAACTCTTAGGATGTTTGGAACTGTATTTAATCATACATACAACAATATTTTACACTTCTTATGTTGACAAACTGGTTTGGAAGCTGCAATGTCTGGTAACCAAAGCTATGTGTTTCATCCTCTGCAACACCAGGGATTGACTCTTATAGATTTTTTTTCCAGTACGGTTGCCATGGCAGTACAGTCGCCATGGCATTACGGTCACCATGGCAGTAAGGTCAATCAGGAATTCCATGGTTCCTTTTTAGGCTTCTTAGACATAACTAACCCCGGGAAATACTGGTATCTGTGTTATTCACCTTCCCTTCACCCATCCTCTTGATAGGCTGTCTACTTCTGGGTCCATTTTTACAAGGTAAGTGCTGATCTAGGATCACTTTTTTCCGATCATAATAAATATGACGAGGGGACCATATCAAGACTCAGAGCAGGAATTATATCGGGTGCTTTTAAAAAAAAATAGTTGAACAGTACATTCTTGTACAATGTTTATTTATTTTAATTTTTTAATTTTTTACAATTAGTTTAAATTCTGGATTTCTGACTGGATTTTAAAACATCTGGATGAAAGGATGAAATAAAGACATCCCCTCTTTAAGTAGATTTATATCTGAACCTCAATTTCACCGTTTAAAAATAAATACAATTAAGAAAAATTGTTTAAAGAACATGTGGGATTGAACCTGCACTCTTCAGCTCAGCAACCCTCCGCATTAGCAGAGATATCGAGATTAGATAGATAGATTTCTTGTGTTGTTGTGTATCCATATGCTTCTTAAATACTCAGAACTCAGAACATTCAAATTAAATAAGAAAACAATTTTCTCAATTTCAATGAAAACACATACGAGTGAAGCAACACCCGTTCTGAAACACTATAATACAAAATAAATGTCCTCTCACTGTCAACTGCGTTTATTTAAAAAAAACTTATAAAAAAAACGTATTAAAAATATTTATGTGAACAACTGAGACATAAACTGAACAAGTTCCACAGACATGTGACTAACAGAAATGTAATAATGTGTCCCTGAACAAAGGGGAGGTCAAAATCAAAAGTAACAGACAGTATCTGGTGTGGCCACCAGCTGCATTAAGTATTGCAGTGCTTCTCCTCCTCATGGACTGCACCAGATTTGCCACCAAGGCACCTGCGATTTCCTGGACATTTCTGGGGGGGAATGGCCATAGCCCTCACCCTCCGATCCAACAGGTCCCAGATGTGCTCAATGGGATTGAGATCTGGGTTCTTCGCTGGCCATGGCAGAACACTGACATTCCTGTCTTGCAGGAAATCACGCACAGAACGCGCAGTATGGCTGGTGGCATTGTCATGCTGGAGGGTCATGTCAGGATGAGCCTGCAGGAAGGTTACCACATGAGGGAGGAGGATGTCTTCCCTGTAACGCACAGCATTGAGATTGCCTGCAATGACAACAAGCTTAGTCCGATGATGGTTTGACAAATCAAATCAAATGTATTCATATGGCCCTTCGTACATCAGCTGATATGTCAAAGTGCTGTACAGAAACCCAGCCTAAAACCCCAAACAGCAAGCAATGCAGGTGTAGAAGCACGGTGGCTAGGAAAAACTCCCTAGAAAGGCCAAAACCTAGGAAGAAACCTATAGAGGAACCATTCTATGAGGGGTGGCCAGTCCTCTTCTGGCTGTGCCGGGTGGAGATTATAACAGAACATGGCCAAGACCACGAGGGACCCTCCACCTCCAAATCGATCCCGCTCCAGAGTACAGGCCTCGGTGTATTCCTTCAACGATAAACGTAAATCCGACCATCACCCGGGAATCCGACCAAAACCACGACTCGTCAGTGAAGAGCACTTTCTGCCAGTCCTGCCTGTTCAGATGTACCGATCCTGTGCAGGTGTTGTTACACGTGGTCTGCCACTGCGAGGACGATCAGCTGTCCACCTGTATCACTTTCTTCGGCGTCTCACAGATCGGACATTGCAATTTATTGCCCTGGTCACATCTGCCGTCCTCATGCCTCCTTGCACCATGCCTAAGGCACATTCATGCAAATGAACAGGGACCCTGGGCATCTTTCTTTTGGTGTTTTTCAGAGTCAGTAGAAAGGCCTCTTTAGTGTCCTAAATTTTCATAACTGTGACCTTAATTGCCTACCGTCTGTAAGCTATTAGTGTATTAACGACCGTTCCACAGGTGCATGTTCATTAATTGTTTATGGTTTATTGAACCAGCATGGGAAACAGTGTTTAAACCCTTTACAATGAAAGTTATTTGGATTTTTTACAAATGATCTTTGAAAGACAGGGTCCTGAAAAAGGGACCTTTTTTTGCCGAGTTTAAATTTACCAAAATAAATTCAGGTTCAACGCAATAATCCCTTATTGATTTAAAGGTCCAATATTGTCACGGCCGTCGTCGGAATGAGACCAAGGTGCAGAGTGGTGAGCGTACATTTTATTTTATTAGTTCAAATGTCACCAACCAAACAAGAAATAACAAACACAACCGTGAAGCTTACAGGGCATTAGTGCCCCTAACAAAGTCGACTACTCACACTGAAAGGAGGGAAAAAGGGCTACCTAAGTATGGTTCCCAATCAGAGACAACGATAGACAGCTGTCCCTGATTGAGAACCATACCCGGCCAAAACATAGAAATAAAGAAACATAGAAAACAAAACATAGAATGCCCACTCCACATCACACCCTGACCTAACCAATCAGAGACAACGATAGACAGCTGTCCCTGATTGAGAACCATACCCGGCCAAAACATAGAAATAAAGAAACATAGAAAACAAAACATAGAATGCCTACCCCACATCACACCCTGACCTAACCAAATAGAGAAATTAAAATGTTGGGCAAGTTGCTGTGGGGGGCGCCGGGCTGTTGACCGGGGTAGGGGTAGCCAGGTGGAAAGCATGGCCAGCCGTAGATTCTCAATTATCGCGGATTTATCGATGGTGACAGTGTTTCCTAGCCTCAGTGCAGTGGGCAGCTGGGAGGAGGTGCCCTTATTCTCCATGGACCCAGAAGTAGACAGCCTATCAAGAGGATGGGTGAAGGGAAGGTGAATAACACAGATACCAGTATTTAGGTTAGTTATGTCTGAGAAGGTTTAACAAGGAAGCATGGATTTCCTGATTGACCGCACTGCCACAGTGACCGTACTGCCATGGCGACCGTACTGCCATGGCGACCATACTGCCATAGGCTGTAAGAGAGCTTCCCTGGTGTTGCAGAGGATGGCTTTGGTTACCAGATAATGCAGCTTCCAAACTCCACAGATTGTGCAGATTGTCAACGTTTGACATCTATGGTTGTGTTTGACTGAATAAATACTGTTCAAATGTCCTACGAATTAAATGATGATTAATTTTAATTTGTAAAACGCTTTTCTGATACCCAAGGCGCTGAAGAATAAAAAATAAAAAAAATTAAAATGTAATACAAATAATAATAATAATATATAAAATCCAAAACACAGAACACAAACAACAATCAAATCTAGATCCGGGTGGCATCATATCTGGAGAACAGAATTAACAAAAGGTCATTTTTAAAGCTTTTCTGAACAGATCAGTCTGTAGCTGTGTTTTAAAGCAGGACAGAGACTCCGCAGCCCTGATAGTGTCTGGAAGTGGCAGGTTGGAGATGGATTCAGTCAGCTGGGCTTCTAGTTTTCAGACTCCTAAATTGAAAGGGGAGGTGTCTTGGGCCGAGTGTCTAGTGGAATAACTAGAATAAAGGGGGATGAGTTTAAGGTCGGACAGCCCCGGACAGCCCCGGACATATTTGGCGAGATCCACGCCTGTGGTACAGACCAGGTCCATCGTTTGGCTAATTTTTCTTGTGGGTGGCAAAGTCCACGTTCTGTTGGGTGTCCAAAAATTGTCCGGGACATACGCCAGGCCGGTAGAGAGACTGGAGTCAGGGAGTTGACATATATGTTGAAATCACCAAACATTAGCAAGGCTGAAGGTGCTTAGGAGGGTTAGTGACTCAGATAGTTTTAACGAGGATGTCAGAGTTGAGTGTTTCGGAGGCCGATAAATTAGCACAGCCAGTGATTTTGAAAGCCATGCCAAGATAAGAGAGGCTGGTACTGGAGTACACTTCACAGTGCAGTCAGTCCTAGAGATTACAGCCAATCTGCCAACCCGTACGGATGTGTGAGAACAGTCCAGGTAGGTCTAGCCAGATGGAGTCCATTGGTTGATGGTCTAGGTAGGTCTAGCCAGATGGAGTCCATTGGTTGATGGTCTAGGTAGGTCTAGCCAGATGGAGTCCATTGGTTGACTGTCTAGGTAGGTCTAGCCAGATGGAGTCCATTGGTTGATGGTCTAGGTAGGTCTAGCCAGATGGAGTCCATTGGTTGATGGTCTAGGTAGGTCTAGCCAGATGGAGTCCATTGGTTGACTGTCTAGGTAGGTCTAGCCAGATGGAGTCCATTGGTTGACTGTCTAGGTAGGTCTAGCCAGATGGAGTCCATTGGTTGATGGTCTAGGTAGGTCTAGCCAGATGGAGTCCATTGGTTGACTGTCTAGGTAGGTCTAGCCAGATGGAGTACATTGGTTGATGGTCTAGGTAGGTCTAGCCAGATGGAGTCCATTGGTTGATGGTCTAGGTAGGTCTAGCTAGATGGAGTGCATTGGTTGGGAGAAATGTCATTGAGGCAGAGGAAGTCTAGACTTCTCTCAGTGAGGATGTTGTTCAGTAGTAGTAAATGTCCTGTGAGTCGATAATAGTCCTACGATACAGTTCTCAAATGCAGATTTCCTATATTATCCTTTAAGCAGCTACAAATGTACATGCTGAAGATGTTGTGGTATCGACTGGACAGCTTTTTATTCTATAAGAACGTTTGCCGCAACCGAACTAATGTTCTGGGAACATTAACAGGACCAATGTTGGTTAGCTGGGGAAAACATTACTGGTACGTTGTGTTATTATATTCTCTGGGAACCTGATGAGAACGTTTGGGGAACGTTCTGTGGTGGCTGTCACAGACGACACAGATGACATAAGAGTCTATAGCTATAGTAGTCTCAAGGTTAGACAGCACCCATCTCCCTCCTGACTCCCTCCCATGACCTGTCTCCCTCCAATGACCTGACTCCTTCCTGTCTCCCTCCTGTCTCCCTCCCATGACCTGTCTCTCTCCTGTCTCCCTCCTGTCTCCCTCCCATGACCTGTCTCCCTCCTGTCTCCCTCCTGTCTCCCTCCCCAGACGTGTGCCTTCCGGGCGGGTCGTGAGCAGGCCCGTGTGAGGGCCCTGTGGCGCCAGGCAGCCTCCCTACGAAGCACCTTCACCCAGCTCAGGACCTTCGCTGACAGGTAAGTGTGGCGACCTTGTCAGCCCCCCTCCATGCCCCTGTCCAGGAACCGTCCAAACATTCACCAGACACCCCTCGAGACCCCTCCAGTTTCCCTCCAGCTACCCTGGGACCCTCCCCCCCAGTCCATACCACCATCCAGACTCCCACCAGAACCTGGATCAGGATCACACATGTATCCCTCCAGTCCTCCGCTCCTCCGCTCCTCCGCTCTCTGAACCCCATGAACCAATCCATCCATCCCTCTCGCCTCACTGGGGACGGTTGTCTCTGGATGCCCCTGGTCTGTTGACTGAGGCATCCATCATGATAAAGGCTGAAGTTGAACACGAGGCTTTAGTCATCAAATCAAATCAAATCACATTTTATTTGTCACATACACATGGTTAGCAGATGTTAATGCGAGTGTAGCGAAATGCTTGTGCTTCTAGTTCCGACAATGCAGTGATAACCAACAAGTAATCTAACTAACAATTCCAAAACTACTACCTTATAGACACAAGTGTAAGGGGATAAAGAATATGTACATAAAGATATATGAATGAGTGATGGTACAGAACAGGCATAGGCAAGATACAGAAGATGGTATTGAGTGCAGTATATACATATGAGATATGTATGTAAACAAAGTGGCATAGTTAAAGTGGCTTGTGATACATGTATTATATAATGTATAATGTAATAACATGTATAAACACCAACAACAGTTGAGTAATTAGCTGTAGCGTACTCTGCTCTGCTTGCGGACAGAAATACCTTGTGTTTGAGGCTCGGGGTCAAACGTGAAACAGCGCCCAGTTCAAACGTGAGCTGCAGGATTATGGAGCTTAAGTCCTACAGGCAGAATCCATCTTGTCCTCAATAGGATACAACGGTCCCTTTTTCCTAATGAAAAACCACTGGGCCACAACTTCAAAACTAAAGACTTTAGG
>NC_060174.1:4832180-4844680 GCF_021184085.1 Oncorhynchus gorbuscha | reverse complement strand
CCTAAATGTTTGACCCCTATGGCTTCCTGTATGTTTGACCCCCATGGCTTCCTGTATGTTTGACCCCTATGGCTTCCTAAATGTTTGACCCCTATGGCTTCCTGTATGTTTTACCCCTATGGCTTCCTGTATGTTTGACCCCTATGGCTTCCTGTATATTTGACCCCTATGGCTTCCTGTATGTTTGACCCCTATGGCTTCGTGTATGTTTGACCCCTATGGCTTCCTGTATGTTTGACCCCTATGGCTTCCTGTATGTTTGACCCCTATGGCTTCGTGTATGTTTGACCCCTATGGCTTCCTGTATGTTTGACCCCTATGGCTTCCTGTATATTTGACCCCTATGGCTTCCTGTATGTTTGACCCCTATGGCTTCGTGTATGTTTGACCCCTATGGCTTCCTGTATGTTTGACCCCTATGGCTTCGTGTATGTTTGACCCCTATGGCTTCCTGTATGTTTGACCCCTATGGCTTCGTGTATGTTTGACCCCTATGGCTTCCTGTATGTTTGACCCCTATGGCTTCCTGTATGTTTGACCCCTATGGCTTCCTGTATGTTTGACCCCTATGGCTTCCTGTATGTTTGGTTTCATGCATTTATATTTTTATATCCCCCGTCCCCATAAGAGGCCGTTGTTATAAATAATTTGTTCTTAATAACTGACTTGCCTCGTGAAATAAAATAAAAACTGTTACAGGAGAGAAGCAGAGCGGAGGACAGGGCTGAGACGGACGACTTTCAGAAGGTCCTAACCAGCATCACACAGGTATTCAGCATCACACAGGTATTCAGCATCACACAGGTATTCAGCATCACACAGGTATTCAGCATCACACAGGTATTCAGCATCACACAGGTAGTCAGCATCACACAGGTATTCAGCATCACACAGGTAGTTAGAATCATCACAGGTAGTCAGCATCACACAGTCAGCATCACACAGTTATTCAGCATCACACAGGTAGTCAGCATCACACAGTTATTCAGCATCACACAGGTAGTTAGCATCACACAGGTAGTCAGCATCACATAGGTAGTCAGCATCACACAGTTATTCAGCATCACACAGGTAGTCAGCATCACACAGGTAGTCAGCATCACACAGGTATTCAGCCTTCCTGCAGATCCTAACCAGCATCACACAGGTAGTCAGCATCACACAGGTAGTCAGCATCACACAGGTAGTCAGCATCACACAGGTAGTCAGCATCACACAGGTATTCAGGCTCCTGCAGATCCTAACCAGCATCACACAGGTATTCCGCCTCCTGCAGGTCCTAACCAGCATCACACAGGTATTCAGCATCACACAGGTATTCAGCCTGCTGCAGATCCTAACCAGCATCACACAGGTATTCAGCCTGCTGCAGGTCCTGACCAGCATCACACAGGTAGTCGGCATCCTGCAGGTCCTAACCAGCATTACACAGGTATTCAGCCTGTTACTGGTCCTAACCAGCATCACACAGGTAGTCAGCCTGCTGCAGGTCCTAACCAGCATCACACAGGTAGTCAGCCTGCTGCAGGTCCTAACCAGCATCACAAAGGTAGTCAGCCTGCTGCAGGTCCTAACCAGCATCACACAGGTAGTCAGCATCAAACAGGTATTCAGCATCACACAGGTATCCAGCATCACACATGTAGTCAGCATCACACAGGTAGTCAGCATCACACAAGTAGTCAGCATCACACAGGCATTCAGCATCACACAGGTAGTCAGCATCAGAAAGATATTCCGCATCACACAGGTAGTCAGCATCACACAGGTATTCAGCCTGCTGCAGATCCTGACCAGCATCACACAGGAAGTCGGCATCCTGCAGGTCCTAACCAGCATTACACAGGTATTCAGCCTGTTACTGGTCCTAACCAGCATCACACAGGTAGTCAGCCTGCTGCAGGTCCTAACCAGCATCACACAGGTAGTCAGCCTGCTGCAGGTCCTAACCAGCATCACAAAGGTAGTCAGCCTGCTGCAGGTCCTAACCAGCATCACACAGGTAGTCAGCATCAAACAGGTATTCAGCATCACACAGGTATCCAGCATCACACATGTAGTCAGCATCACACAGGTAGTCAGCATCACACAGGTAGTCAGCATCACAAAGATATTCAGCATCACACAGGTAGTCAGCATCACACAGGTAGTCAGCCTGCTGCAGGTCCTAACCAGCATCACACAGGTAGTCAGCCTGCTGCAGGTCCTAACCAGCATCACAAAGGTAGTCAGCCTGCTGCAGGTCCTAACCAGCATCACACAGGTAGTCAGCATCAAACAGGTATTCAGCATCACACAGGTATCCAGCATCACACATGTAGTCAGCATCACACAGGTAGTCAGCATCACACAGGTAGTCAGCATCACACAGGCATTCAGCATCACACAGGTAGTCAGCCTGCTGCAGGTCCTGACCAGCATCACACGGGTAGTCAGCCTGCTGCAGGTCCTAACCAGCATCACATTGGTAGTCAGCCTGCTGCAGGTCCTAACCAGCATCACACAGGTAGTCAGCCTGCTGCAGGTCCTAACCAGCATCACACAGGCTGTCAGCCTGCTGCAGGTCCTAACCAGCATCACACAGGTAGTCAGCTTGCTGCAGGTCCTAACCAGCATCACACAGGTAGTCAGCCTACTGCAGGTCCTAACCAGCATCACACACGTAGTCAGCCTGCTGCAGGTCCTATCCAGCATCACACAGGCTGTCAGCCTGCTGCAGGTCCTAACCAGCATCACACAGGTAGTCAGCTTGCTGCAGGTCCTAACCAGCATCACACAGGTAGTCAGCCTACTGCAGGTCCTAACCAGCATCACACAGGTAGTCAGCCTGCTGCAGGTCCTGACCAGCATCACACAGGTATTCAGCCTGGCCGATATCATATCACTATCAGTGCTTTTCATCAGTGCCGGTTTCTCAGTCGTGGAATTTTAAGTAAGAGTGTGTGTCCGCAATGGCACCCTATAGTGTACTCATTTTAACCAGGACCCATAAGGCTCTGGTCAAAAGTAGTGCACTACATAGGGAATAGGGTGCCATTTGCAACACAACCCAGTGTGTTGTAATCCAAGACTAGACTTAGTCTGGGTGTGAGAAACTAGCCGTTTTTATGTGTTCGGGTTCTTTTAAGCAAAGCTACTCAGGATGTTGCCTTCTCTTTCTCCAACCCATTCTACTTCCTGTTCAGCTGGTTCATGGTGGTGAGGATGGTTATGTCTCTGGTGGTCAACCTTCGTCCTCCTCCTCCTCACCTCTCCGGGGCCGCAATTCCCAATGCAACAGCACCCTGATGGCTGTCAAAGGTCTCCTCTCCCAAAACCAGATACAAGCACAGGTCAGACAAATCTCTCGCTCAACACGGGATACCAGTCTTGGGGACAATTCCATTATCAATGCCAGTCAATGCATAAAGTCAACCAAAAAGTCCCACATTTCCCTCATTGAAAAGCATGGCAGACAATAGGGATTGGAATTTCAGTGTTATGGACTCCAAACCTGATGGTACTTGTAGTCTTCCACTATCCACAGACTGTAATTGGAGAATCCACAGACTGTAATTGGACGATCCACAGACTGTAATTGGACAATCCACAGACTGTAATTGGACGATCCACAGACTGTAATTGGACAATCCACAGACTGTAATTGGACGATCCACAGACTGTAATTGGACAATCCACAGACTGTAATTGGACGATCCACAGACTGTAATTGGACGATCCACAGACTGTAATTGGACGATCCACAGACTGTAATTGGACAATCCACAGACTGTGCGTGGACGATCCACAGACTGTGCGTGGACGATCCACAGACTGTGCGTGGACGATCCACAGACTGTAATTGGAGAATCCACAGACTGTAATTGGACGATCCACAGACTGTAATTGGACGATCCACAGACTGTAATTGGACGATCCACAGACTGTAATTGGACGATCCACAGATTGTAATTGGACGATCCACAGACTGTAATTGGACAATCCACAGACTGTAATTGGACAATCCACAGACTGTAATTGGACGATCCACAGACTGTAATTGGACGATCCACAGACTGTAATTGGACGATTCACAGACTGTAATTGGACAATCCACAGACTGTAATTGGACGATCCACAGACTGTAATTGGACGATCCACAGACTGTAATTGGACGATCCACAGACTGTGCGTGGACGATCCACAGACTGTACGTGGAATGACTCGTAAGAACATAGTGATAAACAATTGGTGATGTTAAAAAAAACTACATTTGATTGATTGATTGAAATGTGATTGTTTAAACAGGACCTGCGTAGCCGGCTGGATGCAGCCCTGGAGCAGGTAGATATTCTACAAAGTAATCTGCAGGAGGAGGAGGAGGAGAGGAGGGACCTGGAGAGGAAGATGAAGGAGGTGCACAGGGAGAAGCAGCAGGTTGAGAAGAGTCTGGAGGAGAAACACAGAGACAACCAGAGGTTCCACACCTCCCTGGACCTCCTCAACAGGTAACGCACTGGGCGGGGTCCCGCAGGTCTGGGGGGGGGTCCCGCAGGTCTGTGGGGGGAGGTCTGTGGGGGGTCCCGCAGGTCTGGGGGTCCCGCAGGTCTGTGGGGGGAATCCCGCAGGTCTGTGGGGAGGTCTGTGGGGGGGTCCCAGGTCTGTGAGGGGGTTCCCGCAGGTCTGTGGGGGGTCCCACAGGTCTGTGAGGGGGTTCCCGCAGGTCTGTGGGGGGGGGGTCCCGCAGGTCTGTGGGGGGTCCCGCAGGTCTGTGGGGGGAGTCCCGCAGGTCTGTGGGGGGTCCCACAGGTCTGTGGGGGAGGTCTGTGGGGGGGGGTCCCGCAGGTCTGTGGGGGGTCCCGCAGGTCTGTGGAGGGGGGTCCCAGGTCTGTGGGGGAGGTCTGTGGGGGGGTCCCAGGTCTGTGGGGGGTCCCAGCAGGTCTGTGGGGGGGGTCCCGCAGGTCTGTGGGGGGAGGTCTGTGGGGGGGTCCCGCAGGTCTGTGGGGGGTCCCGCAGGTCTGTGGGGGAGGTTCCGCAGGTCTGTGGGTGGAGGTCCCCAGGTCTGTGGGGGAGGTCCCGCAGGTCTGTGGGGGTCCCGCAGGTCTGTGGGGGGGGTCCCGCAGGTCTGTGGGGGGTGGTCCCGCAGGTCTGTGGGGGGTCCCAGACAGGTCTGTGAGGGGGTCCCGCAGGTGTGTGGGGGGGGTCCCGCAGGTCTGTGGGGGGGTCCTGCAGGTCTGTGTGGGGGGTCCCGCAGGTCTGGGGGGGTCCCAGACTGTAATTGGACGCAGGTCTGGGGGTGGAGGGGGAGGTCCCACAGATCTGGGTGGAGGGCTCCCGCAGGTTTGGGTGAGTGGGGGTCCTGCAGGTCTGGGGGTGTCCCGCAGGTTTGGGTGGGCAGGGGGTCCCGCAGGTATGGGTGGGGGGTTCCGCAGGTCTGGGTGGGGGGTCCCGCAGGTCTGGGGGTGTCCTGCAGGTCTGGGTGGGGGGGCTCGCCTGTAGGGTTGTTTAATGAAGAGGTCTGGTCTGACATGTTCAGGGTGGGGGTATCTTTCTCAAGAGAGAGCTTCTCCTGCTACGCTCCCTCTTTGATTATGTGAAAGTCCAGCTGAAACTGTTTGGGGTTGCCCTCTACCAATACTGTTCCAGACTTGTACATGTTGACATTGGTTGATTCAGAGTCCTCGTTGGCTGACTCAGAGTCCTCGTTGTCTGACTCAGAGTCTTCGTTGTCTGACTCAGTCCTCGTTGGCTGACTCAGAGTCTTCGTTGTCTGACTCAGAGTCTTCGTTGGCTGACTCAGAGTCTTCGTTGGCTGACTCAGAGTCTTCGTTGGCTGACTCAGAGTCTTCGTTGGCTGATTCAGAGTCTTCGTTGGCTGATTCAGAGTCCTCGTTGGCTGATTCAGAGTCTTCGTTGGCTGATTCAGAGTCTTCGTTGGCTGATTCAGAGTCCTCGTTGTCTAGTATTACACCCGTCACTAACACCTCCCACCTCTCTTAACAGAGGGGTAGTGTGTTAATATAGCACTGCGTCATGCCAGGGGATGATCTGTGTTAATATAGCACTGCGTCATGCCAGGGGATGATCTGTGTTAATATAGCACTGCGTCATGCCAGGGGATGATCTGTGTTAATATAGCACTGCGTCATGCCAGGGGATGATCTGTGTTAATATAGCACTGCGTCATGCCAGGGGATGATCTGTGTTAATATAGCACTGCGTCATGCCAGGGGATGATCTGTGTTAATATAGCACTGCGTCATGCCAGGGGATGATCTGTGTTAATATAGCACTGCGTCATGCCAGGGGATGATCTGTGTTAATATAGCACTGCGTCATGCCAGGGGATGATCTGTGTTAATATAGCACTGCCTCATGCCAGGGGATGATCTGTGTTAATATAGCACTGCGTCATGCCAGGGGATGATCTGTGTTAATATAGCACTGCGTCATGCCAGGGGATGATCTGTGTTAATATAGCACTGCGTCATGCCAGGGGATGATCTGTGTTAATATAGCACTGTGTCATGCCTGTCAGGACCCGGTTACGAACCCGGGTCTCCGGAGTGAGAAACAGTCACTTGCCCTGGCAGCACACGGGGCACGCATTGACGAAAGTGGCAACGTCTTCTCTTATGGTAGGCCACCAGAACTTACGCTGGATGAACTCCAAGGTGCGACCTACGCCCGGGTGACAGGTGAGGCGAGAGGAGTGCCCCCACAGAAGGACCTGAGTCCTCACTGCCTTGGGAATAAACAACCGATTGGCAGGACCTCCTTTCGGGTCCGGTTCAATAGCTTGAGCTCGTCTCACGGTATCCTCAACTTGCCACGAGATCGGAGCCACGATCTTAGCAGCAGGAAGGACAGGCATGTCCGTGTCATCTCGAATGGCAGGAGCGTAGACTCAGGACAGGGCATCCGGTTTGAGATTCTTCGACCCGGGCCGATAGGTGAGGATAAACTGGAATCGATTGAAGAAAAGAGACCATCTAGCTTGTCTAGAGTTGAACCGCTTAGCCTGCTGGATTTACTCCAGATTTTTGTGGTCCGTAAGCACTTGAAACGGGTGAGAAGCTCCCTCGAGCCAGTGTCTCCATTCCTTCAATGCCATCTTAACCGCTAGGAGTTCACGATCCCCCACATCGTAGTTCCTCTCAGCCGGGGTTAGCCGGTGTGAGAAGAAAGCGCACGGATGAAGCTTCTTGTCTTCACCCCTCTGAGACAGGACAGCTCCAACACCAACCTCTGAGGCGTCTACCTCCACCACAAACGGTTCATCCGTAGTCGGTAGTATCAGGATGGGAGCGGAGAGGACGCGCTGCTTGAGTCCTTGGAAGGCCGTCTCAGCTTCTCTTCCCCACAAAAACCTAGCATTGCCACCCTTGGTTAAAGCTGAGAGAGGGACTGCCACCAAGCTGAAGTTCTTGATGAACTTGCGGTAAAAGTTAGTGAAGCCCAGGAAACGCTGAACTTCCTTAAGGGATTTGGGGGTGGGCCAATCCGCTACCGCCCCTACCTTCCTGGGGTCTATTTGGACTCGACCGGGTTCCACTACAAATCCCAGGAATTGTTCTCGGGATGAATGGAATTCACATTTTTCCGGCTTAACGTACAGATGGCTGTCTAGGAGGCATTTGAGTACTTGTCTGACATGCTTAGTGTGTTCTTGAAGAGAGCTCGAAAAGATGAGGATGTCATCCAAGTAAACGAACACAAATATGTTAAGCATATCCCTAAGCACATCGTTTATGAGCGGTTGGAACACCGCTGGGGTGTTGGTCAGGCCGAAGGGCATCACCAAGTATTCATAGTGACCAGTAGGCGTGTTGAAAGCGGTCTTCCACTCGTCACCAGGTCTGATCCGCACAAGATGGTATGCATTCCGCAGGTCAAGCTTAGTGAAAACAACTGCTTCCTGGAGCAGCTCGAAGGCTGTGGCCATAAGGGGTAGCAGGTAACGGTTACGGACGGTTATGGCATTGAGTCCCCGGTAGTCGATGCAAGGACGTAATCCACCGTCTTTCTTGGCCACAAAGAAAAACCCTGCTCCCGCCGGGGAGGTGGAAACAGTTGGATGGGGCAGGTGGAAACAAGTGCCCGGAAACAGTTCGATGGGGCAATCATAAGGTCTATGGGGTGGTAGCATGGTGGCCCTCTGTTTGCTAAATACCAGTTTGAGGTGATGGTAACACTCGGGAACTCGGGTCAGGTCGATGGATTCTAAAGACTCGGGAGTAGAACTCGGGGAATTCGGGAAAATACAAGTAGCTTGGCACGTAGGAACCCACTGCTTGATAGTGCCCACAGACCAGTCGATGTGAGGGTTATGGCTGTGAAGCCAGGGGTATCCAAGGACGAGAGGGAACTCGGAACAGGAGATCAAATGAAAGTTCATCAATTCCTGGTGTTGTGAAACTGAAAGTCGCAAGGAGGTAGTGACATGAGTGACAAGTCTAGATCCCAAAGGGCTTCCATCCAATATAGTAACCCTCATGGGGTCACATAGAGGTTCAGAGGGAACGCCATTCTCCTTCGCCCAGACACCATCCATGAAGTTACCTGCGGCTCCAGAGTCTACCAAGGCTTGAAGGTGAAGCTTGTGGTTGTCCCAGGAAAGGATGACTGGAATGAGCAGACGGGAGTTGGACGGATGGGAGGAGGTTATGTTTCCCATTACAGTTCCCCCGGTCTGTACGGGACAGAGCGTTTCCCTGGAGCCCGGGACACGTGGAACGCAAATGGCCCGGTTTGCCGCAATATAGACAGCGTCGCTCCCTCATCCGGCGGTCTCTCTCAGCCTGGGAGATGCGTCCAATCTGCATGGGTTCCGGTGGAGCCAGCGAGGATAAAGGTGGGGACTCGGAGCTGGGACTGATAGGGGCTAGAGGTCTACGGTTGAGTTCTCTCTCTCTCAGACGCTGGTCAATGCGTGAGGCCAACTTGATCAGGGACTCGAGATTGTCCGGTGGTTCCCGAGTGGCCAGTTCATCTTGGATAGTGTCGGAAAGGCCTTTCAGAAAGCACACCGTGAGCGCCTCGTTGTTCCAGCCACTCGCTGCTGCCACCGTGCGGAACTGGATGGCATAGTCCGTCACGCTGCGCCGACCTTGGTGGAGAGTCAGGAGCTGTTTGGCTGAGTCAGGACCACTGCTTGGGCCTTGAAACACTTGTTTGAATTCCTCAGCAAAGGCAGAGTAGCTGGCACAGCAGGAACTATGGGCATCCCACACAGCAGTAGCCCAGGCCAGGGCCTTTTCCGACAGCAGGGTGATGATATATGCGATCTTAGACCGGTCGGTGGGGAACGACGAGGGTTGCAGCTCGAAGGAGAGAGAACATTGGGTGAGAAACCCTTTACAAGCACTTGGATCACCTGAGAACCGTTGGGGAGGTGGAAGACGAGGTTCAGCCAGAGGGTTAACTGCCATGGGTACGTGAATCTGAGGTACTAGGACGGGAACTGTTGCCGGGGTAAGTCAATCAGATATCTGCTTTATGGAAGTCAGCATCTCCGACAGAAGATGAGAATGTCTAGCCATTAAGGCCTCTTGCTGAACCAGGGCGGCTTCGTGGCGTTGGACAGTCTCCTGGTGGTGGGACAGCATGGCAACAAGGTCCTGGGAACTGGCTGCCTCTAGGTTCATTTCTGGCTCTGTGTTTCTGTCAGGACCCGGTTACGAACCCGGGTCTCCGGAGTGAGAAACAGTCACTAAACCAACTGAGCCACGAATAGTCAACAGAACCCAGAAGATGAGGCAGACACAGCAGTACTTGAGACGGTGTATTTAATGAAGTAAAAAGTGAAGTTCTTCATGAAAACATGTAACTCCACAAACTCAAAAGGAATTCCAAAACAACAAAGGCAATCCTCCAAGACAAAAAGGCAAATCCACAAGGTGGAAGGCACAGCACAAAAAGCCTCAAAAGATACTCAAAAACAAACAAACAAGAACAAAAAACAGAACTCCACAAGAGAGTCCACCGGGATCAACAAGAGCTCACAGAGTACTAGGGCTGGGTGCTAACATACAAACACAGAGCAAAGAACTGAGTAAAACAAAGGGTTTAAATACAATCAGGGGAAACGAGGCACAGGTGCAAATAATAATGAGGATCAAGGGAAAACAAAAGGTCAAAAGGCACAATGGGGGCATCTAGTGACCAAAAACCGGAACAACCCTGGCCAAATCCTGACAATGCCAGGGGATGATCTGTTTTAATATAGCACTGCATCATGCCAGGGGATGATCTGTGTGGAGGATTCAGTTGCTTAAATTCCCTTTTTTTTTAAATAGCAGTTAGAAAAAAAGTGTATCTCGATTTTCCACAAGGATCTTGTTTTTGTACTCTTTCCGTGCATTGTCATTTTTTACATCCAAGGGGTACTGTGTTGGGGGAGGGAGCTTCAAAGGCCTCTGTATTTAGGTGGGGCGAGGCTGTGAAACTCTCCTGCCGTTGCTGGGCTCAAGGACTTTGACACCTTTCCCTTTACACCTCAGCGCTAATTGACGTTGCAGTCAGATCTGTTCTGCAGGTTTCTGTTGTGCTTATTTTACTAGTCGTTGGTTTGCCAGAGCATTTGCTGTATAGTCCTTGGGAATAAGAATCTTTGGTAGTATGAATCCTTCCGGGTACTTTTGTCCCAAATCAGGATGTAGGTTTGAAGTTTTGATTTGGAGTGAAGGTTATGTTGTGAAGGGTAGTATCCTGGATATGTTCTTGTGGAAAAATCCACGTTTATCCAACTCTAAATCATATATTTTTTTTAAAACATACTCTCTCTCTCCTCCTCCCACCAGTGAGAAGGTCAGCCTGGAGAAGCTGGTTGTGGGCCTCCAGCAGAAGACAGAGTCCCTGGGGGCAGAGCTGGAGGTGATGAGGGGGTCGGCTGGGGATCTCCAGAGACAGAGAGACCTGCTCCGCCAGCAGAGAGACGACCTGGAGAGACAGCTGGAACGCCAACGCACCGAGGCCCAGAGAGGGTAGGTCTGGGGAAACAGCACACACACACGTGCACATGCTCACAGACGCACACACACACACACACAGACACACATGAGGAGGAGGAGGAGGAGGAGGAGGAGGAGGAGGAGGAGGAGGAGGAGGAGGAGGAGGAGGAGGAGGAGGAGGAGGAGGAGGAGGAGGAGGAGGAGGAGGAGGAGGAAGAGAGTGGAAGAAGAGAGAGAGCATCATCCCTCTATCCTGCTGCTTTTCTATCTGTTTGTTGAGAGTTGAGATCAGGAACACGTGTCATTTTCAGAGCAGGACAGAGCCCAGATCTCTCTAGGAAAATGTTGCATTACTATATTACAAACTAATGCTAGAGGGATGAGAGAGTAGAGAGAAGAGAGGGATGAGAGAGTAGAGAGAGTAGAGAGAAGAGAGAGAAGAGAGAGAAGAGAGGGATGAGAGGGATGAGAGAGTAGAGAGAGTAGAGAGAAGAGAGGAATGAGAGAGTAGAGAGAGAAGAGAGAAGAGAGGGATGAGAGAGTTGAGAGAACAGAGAGAGTAGAGAGAGTAGAGAGAGAAGAGAGGGATGAGAGAGTAGAGAGAAGAGAGGGATGAGAGAGTTGAGAGAACAGAGAGAGTAGAGAGAGTAGAGAGATGAGAGGGATGAGAGAGTAGAGAGAAGTGAGGGATGAGAGAGTAGAGAGAGTAGAGAGAAGAGAGGGATGAGAGAGTAGAGAGAGTAGAGGGATGAGAGAGTAGAGAGAAGAGAGGGAGAGTTGAGAGGGATGAGAGAAGAGGGATGAGAGAGTAGAGAGAGTAGAGAGAAGAGATGGAGAGTTGAGAGGGATGCGAGAGTAGAGAGAGTATAGAGAAGAGAGGGATGAGAGAGTAGAGAGAGTAGAGAGAGTAGAGAGAGAAGAGAGAGAAGAGAGGGATGAGAGAAGAGAGGGATGAGAGAGTAGAGAAAGTAGAGAGAAGAGAGGGATGAGAGAGTGGAGAGAGAAGAGAGGGATGAGAGAGTAGAGAGAGTAGAGAGAAGAGAGGGATGAGAGAAGAGGGATGAGAGAGTAGAGAGAAGAGAGGGATGAGAGAGTAGAGAGAAGAGAGGGAGAGTTGAGAGGGATGAGAGAGTAGAGAGAGTAGAGAGTTGAGAGGGATGAGAGAGTAGAGAGAGTAGAGAGTTGAGAGGGAGAAGAGAGAGAAGAGAGAGAGTTGAGAAGATAGGGAGAAGAGAGAGAAGAGAGAGAGTTGAGAGTTGAAAGAGTAGAGAGAGAATAGAGAGAGAATAGATAGAGAATAGAGAGAATAGAGAGTTGAGAGAATAGAGAGTAGAGCGAGAATAGAGAGAGGAGAGAGAGAGGAGAGAATAGGGCGTGTAGAGCGAGAATACAGAGAGGAGAGAGAGAGGAGAGAGAGTTGAGAGAGAGGGGAGAGAGAGGAGAGTATAGAGAGTGGAGAGAGAGAGTTGAGAGAATAGAGCATAGAGAGGGAAGAGAGAGGAGAGAGAGTGGAGAGAATAGAGAGAGTATAACGAGAATAGAGAGAGAATAGAGAGAGTAGAAAGAGAA
>NC_060174.1:4744680-4827180 GCF_021184085.1 Oncorhynchus gorbuscha | reverse complement strand
CTACTAGGAGGTGAGGTGAGGAGGAGGAGGTGAGGTGAGGAGGAGGTGAGGAGGTGAGGTGAGGAGGAGGTGGTGCAGTGAGGTGAGGAGGAGGTGAGGAGGAGGTGAGGAGAGGTGAGGATGAGGTGAGGAGGTGGTGAGGTGAGGATGAGGTGAGGAGGAGGTGAGGTGAGGTGAGGATGAGGTGAGGAGGTGGTGAGGTGAGGAGGTGGTGAGGTGAGGAGTGGGTGAGGTGAGGAGGAGGTGAGGAGGAGGTGAGGTGAGGTGAGGATGAGGTGAGGAGGTGGTGAGGTGAGGATGAGGTGAGGAGGAGGTGAGGTGAAGAGGAGGTGAGGATGAGAATGAGGTGAGGAGATGGTGAGGTGAGGAGGAGGTGAGGATGAGGTGAGGTGAGGAGGAGGTGAGGATGAGGTGAGGTGAGGAGGAGGTGAGGATGAGAATGAGGTGAGGATGTGGTGAGGTGAGGTGAAGAGGAGGTGTGGATGAGGTGAGGTGAGGAGGAGGTGAGGTGAGGAGGAGGTGAGGTGAGGAGGAGGTGAGGTGAGGAGAAGGTGAGGAGGTGGTAAGGTGAGGAGGTGGTGAGGTGAGGAGGAGGTGAGGAGGAGGTGAGGTGAGCAGGAGTTGAGGTGAGGAGGAGGTGAGGTGAGGAGGAGGTGAGGAGGAGGTGAGGTGAGGAGGAGGTGAGGTGAGGAGGAGGTGAGGTGAGCAGGAGTTGAGGTGAGGAGGAGGTGAGGAGGAGGTGAGGTGAGGAGGAGGTGAGGTGAGGAGGAGGTGAGGTGAGGAGGAGTTGAGGTGAGGAGGAGGTGAGTTGAGGAGGAGGTGAGGAGGAGGAGGTGAGGAGGAGGTGAGGAGGAGGTGAGGTGAGGAGGAGGTGAGGTGAGGAGGAGGTGAGGAGGTGAGGTGAGGAGGAGGTGAGGAGGAGGTGAGGTGAGGAGGAGGTGAGGTGAGGAGGAGGTGAGGTGAGGAGGAGGTGAGGAGGTGAGGTGAGGAGGAGGTGAGGTGAGGAGGAGGTGAGGAGGTGAGGTGAGGAATCACAAAAACATTAAATGAGATGGATTCAAGATGATTGCATGTGGTTCCAGATCGAGGGTGAGAAGGCGGAGCTAGGTGAGCGTCGTCGGGAGGCGGAGGTGGAGAGGGCTTCGGCCAGGGAGGAGATGGGGAGGCTGCAGCAGGAGCTCCAGGACCTGATCGCTGACAGACGGTCCCTGGAGAGCTCCTATAGCCTCCTGCAGGAAACCAACCAGAGACTGGAGGCTGAACTGGCACTGCTGCAGAGGGAGAACAACCAAATCCTGGAACAGCATGCACAGGTCAGGCTCAGACCTCCTCTTGATCCTCCCTCCTTTCCTCCCTATCTTCTTCCTCTCAGCCCTCCCTCCTGCCTTTCCTCTGTCCTCCTCATCTTCCCTCGGTCATCCCTTCATTCCCCTCCCTCTCTCCCTCCTCCATCCCTACCTCCCTTCAAATCAAATCAAATGTATTTATATAGCCCTTCGTACATCAGCTGATATCTCAAAGTGCTGTACAGAAACCCAGCCTAAAACCCCAAACAGCAAACAATGCAGGTGTAAAAGCACGGTGGCTAGGAAAAACTCCCTAGAAAGGCCAAAACCTAGGAAGAAACCTAGAGAGGAACCGGGCTATGTGGGGTGGCCAGTCCTCTTCTGGCTGTGCCGGGTAGAGATTATAACAGAACATGACCAAGATGTTCAAATGTTCATAAATGACCAGCATGGTCAAATAATAATAAGGCAGAACAGTTGAAACTGGAGCAGCAGCACAGTCAGGTGGACTGGGGACAGCAAGGAGCCATCATGTCAGGTAGTCCTGGGGCACGGTCCTAGGGCTCAGGTCCTCCGAGAGAGAGAAAGAAAGAGAGAATTAGAGAGAGCATATGTGGGGTGGCCAGTCCTCTTCTGGCTGCCGGGTGGAGATTATAACAGAACGTGGCCAAGATGTTCAAATGTTCATAAATGACCAGCATGGTTGAATAATAGTAAGGCAGAACAGTTGAAACTGGAGCAGGAGCATGGCCAGGTGGACTGGGGACAGCAAGGAGTCCTCATGTCAGGTAGTCCTGGGACATGGTCCTAGGGCCCAGGCCAGTTGAAACTGGAGCAGCAGCATGGCCAGGTGGACTGGGGACAGCAAGGAGTCATCATGTCAGGTAGTCCTGGGGCATGGTCCTAGGGCTCAGGTCCTCCGAGAGAGAGAAAGAAAGAGAGAAGGAGAGAATTAGAGAACGCACACTTAGATTTACACAGGACACCGAATAGGACAGGAGAAGTACTCCAGATAAACAAACTGACCCTAGCCCCCCGACACATAAACTACTGCAGCATAAATACTGGAGGCTGAGACAGGAGGGGTCAGGAGACACTGTGGCCCCATCCGAGGACACCCCCGGACAGGGCCAAACAGGAAGGATATAACCCCACCCACTTTGCCAAAGCACAGCCCCCACACCACTAGAGGGAAATCTTCAACCACCAACCTCCCTTCCTCCCTATCTTCTTCTTCTCAGCCCTCCCTACCTCACTCCCTCCTGCCATTCCTGTGTCCTCCTCATCTTCCCTCGGTCATCCCTTCATTCCCCTCCCTCCCTCTCTCCTCCATCCCTACCTCCCTTCCTCCCTATCTTCTTCTCAGCCCTCCCTACCTCACTCCCTCCTGCCATTCCTGTGTCCTCCTCATTGTCCCTCAGTCATCCCTTCATTCTCCTCCCTCTCTCCTCCCTCCACCTCCACCTCCCACCCCCACCCTCCCTCCTCCTTCCTCCCCCTCCACCTAAGGGAGTCACACCACTAGTGATTCACAGCTCTGAGCAGCTTTATGGGTCTCATTGTCACATTAAAACCCAATAGGAGATATTGGATCCATCTGCCTTGGTACTCAACACCTCTTTCTCTGACTCCGATGTGAATCTTGGCTCTGCAATGTGTTTTATGAGGAACATGGGAGAGGGGAAGGCAGGGGATCCTCGTGTACGCATGTGAGCTGGAAAGGATAAATAGATATTACAGACATGTAACATCGAAGCAGAATGGGATGAGTGAAAGAACCAATAAATTAGCGCCTGTACGGCTGTACACTGAACCTGTACCACTCTTTCCCTCCTCCTAATCCCAATCCCAGAGTTTTCCTGTTCTGTTTCCTCTCAGCAACATTAGAAATCATTCCATTTGACTGTTTTATTAGAATAGAACTCTGTGTTGATAGAGAGAATGTTCACGATTGTTAAACATTCCATCTGGACAAATCCCTTCCAAACATTATCCGATAATTTATCTGAGATAAACTACGACACTACATCACTTTCTGCTCGTTGTTTTATAGCTCTTATTTGGGAGCAATTCACACTCTTAATATTGGTCTATGGCTTCCTTTTCGTATTTAGCTAATGAGAGGCTGTATGACATCCTGCGATTAATATTTAGTTTGTTCATTTCCCAAAAACAAATAAATGGCAATCGTTATTGGTGTTCAAACAGTACTTGAATTCCATTTCGTTCATTTGTTTTTCTAAACCCCAATGCGTTGTTTGTCTAGAGAGAAATCCAATAATTCCCAGGACAAATCTATGTGGCGTGTTGGGCTGAAGGGAGTTGTAGTTTTCTTTCTTTCTTCTTTGTGATAGGAGGCGATATTTTGACCTCCGGATGAAAAGCGTGCCCATAGTAAACTGCTTGTTACTCAGGCCCAGAAGCTAGGATATGCATATAGATTGGTAGATTTGGAGAGAAAACACTCTAACGTTTCTAAAACTATTAAAATAATGTCTGTGAGTATAACAGACCTAAAATGGCAGGCGAAATTACTTAAATGTAAATGTAAATGACAATCCATCCCCCCCCAAAAAATAAATTAATCCACTGTCACCTTTATAATAGGGCGAAATCAGTCCCACTGATCCTCAAGAAGTTTTAAACAAATATTTAACCGAGTTCAGCGCAGAAACGTGTTAATTAACTACAATGACCATAATCCATTGCGCTCAGAGAGGAAAGAGGTTTCACTCTCGCCAAAATCTGTCCAAATGAAACCCAATATGTTTCTATGTGCTTAGCTTGGTCCTCAGCTTGTCGCCTGCCTTCCCTTCCTTTGGGACTCCCATTGTTAGGGCGGACACATGAGCATCTCCTCATTACATACAGATCTCTGGACAGATACACTTTCACGCCTTCTACGTTACATAAGAGAGAGGAATATACACAACAAGTAGGAAACAGAAACTGTTTCTGGAAGTTTACCTTATCTACGTTGAAGAACTAGTATAATGATTTAGTCAGTCAGCTCTCCACATATCTCTAGTTAGGCTAGCTAAATAGGATGACTGATGACAGTACAGTACACTGGTTACTGCTGACTAGCTGCTACTGCCTGCCTGGCTTACTGCTACTGTCTGGCTGGCTGGCTGGCTGGCGTACTGCTACTGTCTGGCTGGCTGCTACTGCCTGGCTGGCTGACTGCTACTGTCTGGCTGGCTTACTGCTACTGCCTGGCTGCTACTGCCTGGCTGGCTGGCTGCTACTGCCTGGATGGCTGCTACTGCCTGGCTGGCTGGATGTCTTGCTGTTTGCTACTGCCTGGCTGGCTGGCTGGCTGGCTGGCTGCTACTGCCTGGCTGCCTGGCTGTCTTGCTGGTTGCTACTGCCTGGCTGGCTGGCTGGCTGGTTGCTACTGGCTGGCTGGCTCCTACTGCCTGTCTGGCTGGATGGCTGATACTGACTGGCTGGCTGCTACTGCCTTCATGGCTGGCTGGCTGCTACTGCCTAGCTGGCTGGCTGCTACTACCTGGTTGGCTGGCTGCCTCTGGCTGGCTGCTACTGGCTGGCTGGTTGGCTGGCTGCTACTGCCTGGCTGGTTAGCTGATACTGCCTGGCTGGCTGCTGCCTGGCTGGCTGCTACTGCCTGGCTGGCTGCTACTGCCTAGCTGTCTTGCTGGTTGCTACTGCCTGGCTGGCTGCCTGCCTGGCTGCTACTGCCTGGCTGGCTGTTACTGCCTGACTGCCTGGCTGTCTTGCTGGCTGCTACTGCCTGGCTGCCTACCTGGCTGGTTGCTACTGGCTGGCTGGCTGCTACTGCCTGTCTGGCTGGATGGCTGATACTGACTGACTGGCTGGCTGCTACTGCCTTCATGGCTGGCTGGCTGCTACTGCCTTGCTGGCTGGTTGCTACTGCCTGCCTAGCTGTCTGCCTAACTGCCTGGCTGGCTGCTACTGCCTAGTTGGCAGCTACTGCCTGGCTGGCTGGCTGGCTGCCACTGCCTGGCTGGCTGCTACTGCCTGGCTGGCTGGCTGGCTGCTACTGCCTGGCTGGTTAGCTGATACTGCCTGGCTGGCTGCTGCCTGGCTGGCTGCTAGTGCCTGGCTGGCTGGCTGGCTGCTACTGCATGGCTGCCTGGCTGTCTTGCTGGTTGCTACTGCCTGGATGGCTGCTACTGCCTGGCTGCCTGTCTTGCTGGTTGCTACTGCCTGGCTGGCTGCTACAGCCTAGCTGGCTGGCTGCTACAGCCTAGCTGGCTGGCTGCTACAGCCTGGCTGGATGCTACAGCCTGGCTGGCTGGCTGATACTGCCTGGTTGGCTGGCTGCTACTGGCTGGCTGGCTGGCTGCTACTGGCTGGTTGGTTGGCTTGCTGGCTGCTACTGCCTGCCTGGCTGGATGGCTGCTACTGCCTAGTTGGCTGGCTGCTACTGACTGGCTGGCTGCTACTGGCTGGCTGCTACTGCCTAGTTGGCTGGCTGTTACTGGCTGGCTGCTACTGTCTGGCTGCTACTGCCTGGCTGGCTGCTACTGGCTGGCTGGCTGCTACTGCCTGCCTGACTGGTTTCTACTGCCTGCCATGCTGGCTTGCTGCCACTGCCTGGCTGGTTGGCTGGCTGGCTGCTACTGCTTGGCTGGCTGGCTGCTACAAACTGGCTGGCTGCTACTGCCTGGTTGGCTGGCTGCTACTGGCTGGCTGGCTGCTACTGCCTGGCTGGCTGGATGGCTGCTACTGCCTGGCTGGTTGCTACAGCCTGGCTGGCTGGCTGCTACAGCCCGGCTGGCTGGCTGCTACTGCCTGGCTGGCTGCTACTGCCTGGCTGGATGCCTGCCTGGCTGGCTGCTACTGCCTAGTTGGCTGCTACTGCCTGCATGGCTGCCTGGCTGCTACTGGCTGGTTGGCTGGCTGCTACTGGCTGGCTGGCTGGCTGGCTGTTACTGCCTGGCTGGCTGGCTTGCTGGCTGCTACTGCCTAGTCGGCTGCTACTGCCTGCCTGGCTGCCTGGCTGTCTTGCTGGTTGCTACTGCCTGGCTGGCTGCCTGCCTGCCTGGCTGGCTGCTACTGCCTAGTTGGCTGCTACTGCCTGCCTGGCTGCCTGGCTGCTACTGGCTGTTTGGCTGGCTGCTACTGGCTAGCTGGCTGTCTGTTACTGGCTGGCAGGCTGCTAATGGCTGGCTGCTACTGCCTGGCTGGCTGGCTGCTACTGGCTGGCTGGCTGCTACTGCCTGCCTGGCTGGTTTCTACTGCCTGCCTTGCTGTCTTGCTGCCACTGCCTGCCTGGCTGGCTGTTACTGCCTGGCTGGCTGGCTGCTACTGCCTGGCTGGCTGGCTGGCTGCTACTGCCTGGCTGGCTGGTTGCTACTGCCTGGCTGGCTGGTTGCTACTGCCTGGCTAGCTGGCTGCTACTGCCTGGCTGGCTGGTTGCTACTGCCTGGCTGTCTGGCTGCTACTGCCTTCCTGGCTGGCTGGCTGCTACTGCCTTCCTGGCTGGCTGGCTGCTACTGCCTTCATGGCTGGCTGGCTGCTACTGCCTGGCTGGCTGGTTGCTACTGCCTGGCTGGCTGGTTGCTACTGCCTGGCTGGCTGGCTGCTACTGCCTGGCTGGCTGGTTGCTACTGCCTGGCTGGCTGGTTGCTACTGCCTGGCTGGCTGGTTGCTACTGCATGGCTGGCTGGCTGCTACTGCCTGGCTGGCTGGCTGCTACTGCCTGGCTGGATGGTTGCTACTGCCTGGCTGGCTGGCTGCTACTGCCTGGCTGGCTGGTTGCTACTGCCTGGCTGGCTGGCTGCTACTGCCTGGCTGGCTAGTTGCTACTGACTGGCTGGCTGGTTGCTACTGACTTGATGGCTGCTACTGCCTTCCTGGCTGGCTGGTTGCTACTGGCTGGCTGGCTGGTTGCTACTGCCTGCCTGGCTGGCTGCTACTGCCTGACTGGTTGCTACTGGCTGGCTGGTTGCTACTGCCTGCCTGGCTGGCTGCTACTGCCTGGCTGGTTGCTACTGGCTGGCTGGTTGCTACTGCCTGCCTGGCTGACTGCTACTGCCTGGCTGGCTGGTTGCTACTGCCTGGCTGGCTGGCTCTTACTGCCTGGCTGGCTGGCTCTTACTGCCTGGCTGGCTGGCTGGGCTGGCCTGGCTGGCTGGTTGCTGGCTGGCTGGCTCTTACTGCCTGGCTGGCTGGCTCTTACTGCCTGGCTGGCTGGTTGCTACTGCCTGGCTGGCTGGCTGCTACTGCCTGGCTGGCTGGCTCTTACTGCCTGGCTGGCTGGTTGCTGCTGCCTGGCTGGCTGGCTCTTACTGCCTGGCTGGCTGGCTCTTACTGCCTGGCTGGCTGGCTGGCTGGCTCTTACTGCCTGGCTGGCTGGCTCTTACTGCCTGGCTGGCTGGTTGCTACTGCCTGGCTGGCTGGCTGCTACTGCCTGGCTGGCTGGCTCTTACTGCCTGGCTGGCTGGCTCTTACTGCCTGGCTGGCTGGTTGCTACTGCCTGGCTGGCTGGCTCTTACTGCCTGGCTGGCTGGCTGGCTGGCTGGCTGGCTCTTACTGCCTGGCTGGCTGGCTCTTACTGCCTGGCTGGCTGGCTGCTACTGCCTGGCTGGTTGCTACTGCCTGGCTGGCTGGTTGCTACTGCCTGGCTGGCTGGCTCTTACTGCCTGGCTGGCTGGCTCTTACTGCCTGGCTGGCTGGCTCTTACTGCCTGGCTGGCTGGCTGCTACTGCCTGGCTGGCTGGCTCTTACTGCCTGGCTGGCTGGCTCTTACTGCCTGGCTGGCAGATTATTATTTGAAGGAATAAAATATTAATATACAAAGAAAATGTTCTACCATCGTAATTTCATGTTTTTCTACTGATATCGACCCAATGTGGAATATTTTCCATGTTTATTATTTCATGTTACATTTCATTATCAAAACCGAAAACCGAAATATTATTATTTTTAACGAATCGAACCATAACTGATCTGACTTCAAAAATACCTAATCGCTCAGCACTACCCCCTATTCCCTATATAGTTGCTCAGCACTACCCCCTATTGCCTATGTAGTGGACTACTTTAGACCAGAGCCCCTATTCCCTGTATAGTGCACTACTTTAGACCAGAGCCCTATTCTCTATATAGGTCACTACTTTAGACCAGAGCCCTATTCCCTATATAGTGCACTACTTTAGACCAGAGTCCCTATTCCCTGTATAGTGCACTACTTTAGACCAGAGCCCCTATTCCCTGTATAGTGCACTACTATAGACCAGAGCCCTATTCCCTATATAGTGCACTACTTTAGACCAGACCCCTATTCCCTATATAGTGCACTACTTTAGACCAGAGCCCTATTCTCTATATAGTGCACTACTTTAGACCAGAGCCCTATTCCCTATATAGTGCACTACTTTAGACCAGAGCCCCTATTCCCGGTATAGTGCACTACTTTAGACCAGAGCCCTATTCCCTATATAGGTCACTACTTTAGACCAGAGCCCTATTCCCTGTATACTGGACTACTTTAGACCAGAGCCCCTATTCCCTGTATAGTGCACTACTTTAGACCAGAGCCCTATTCTCTATATAGTGCACTACTTTAGACCAGAGCCCTATTCCCTGTATAGTGCACTACTTTAGACCAGAGCCCTATTCCCTATATAGTGCACTACTTTAGACCAGAGTCCCTATGGCACCCTATTCCCTATATAGTGCACAACTTTAGACCAGAGCCCAATTCCCTATATAGTGTACTACTTTAGACCAGAGTCCCTATGGCACCCTATTCCCTATATAGTGCACTACCTCTGCTCTGGTCAACAGTAGTGAACGGTTTTGGGAATTTGAAGCCTAGCATGTCAGGAAATGGTCTTTTCCACTCAGCAGGGAAAACTCTAGAATTACAGGGTAATATTATGATATCCTGCATTGTGAGAGGTTACCAAGGCAACGTCCCAAATGGCACGCTTGTTCCCTAGTGCACTACTTTTGACCAGGGTGCCATAGGGGCTCTGGTTAAAAGCAGTGCACTATGTAGGGAATATAAAAGGAATGGGGAAGAGGTATTTGGCATTACAGGCCATGATTTTTTTTACCCTGGAGCCTCAACATAAACTCTCTGATTGACGGGCAATATCCCGTTTAAAAAAATAATAATTATGTTACTGCGTGATATAGGATTACCGTACGGTGAATAATAATTTAGATCTGGTGAACGTTTGACCCTCTCCTTCCCTAATCGGAAAGCCTGGTGTCGTCTATGGACAAACACAGCACACACACAAAAAAGGGGTCTGAAAGTATTCAGACCCCTTAACTTTTCCCCCATTTTGTTACATTCCAGCCTTATTCTAAAATGTATTAAATTGCTTTTTTCCCACATCAATTAACACACAATACCCCATAATGACATCACAATACCCCATAATGACATCACAATACCCCATAATGACATCACAATACCCCATAATGACATCACAATACCCCATAATGACAAAGCAAAAACATATATATATATTTTTTTGCAAATGTATTACAAATAAAAAACTGAAATATCAAATGTACATAAATATTCAGACCATTTACACGGTACTTTGTCCTGTATTTTTGGAGTCTCCCCCATTCCTCTCAGCTGATCTTCTCAAGCTATGTCAGGTTGGATGGGGAGCGTTACTGCACAGCTATTTTCAGATCTCTCCGAAGTTCAATCGGGTTCAAGTCCGGGCTGGGCCACTCAAGGACATTCAAAGACTCCCGCGTTGCCTTGCCGGTGTGCTTAGGGTCATTGCCCTGTTGGAAGGTGAACCTTTGCCCCAGTCTGAGCAGGTTTTCATCAAGGATCTCTCTGTACTTTGCTCTTTTCATCTTTCCTTCCATCCTGACTAGTCTCCCAATCCCTGCAGCTGAAAAACATCCCCACAGCATGATGCTGCCACCACCATGCTTCACCGTAGGGATGGTCCCAGGTTTCCTCAAGATGTGACGCGTGGCATTCATGCCATAGAGTTCAATCTTGTTCATCAGACCAGAGAATCTTGTTTCTCATGGTTTGAGAGTCTTTAGGTGACTTTTGGCAAACTTAAAGTGGGCTGTCATGTGCTTTTTACTCTCTACCATAAAGGCCTTATTGGTGGAGTGCTACAGAGATGGTTGTCCTTCTGGTAGGTTCTCCCGTCTCCACAGAGGAACTCTAGAGCTCAGTCTGAGTGACCATCGGGTTCTTGGTCACCTCCCTGACCAAGGCCCTTCTCCCTGATTGCTCAGTTTAGCCGGGCGGCCAGCACTCAGAAGAGTCTTGGTGGGTCCAAAATTCTCCATTTAAGAATGATGGAGGCCACTATGTTCTTGGGGATCTTCAATGCTGCAGAAATGCTTCTTCAGATCTGTGCCTCATCACAATCCTGTCTCGGAGCTCTACAGACAATTCCTTCGACCTCATGGCTTGGTTTTTGCTCTGACATGTACTGTCAACTGTGGGACCTTATATAGACAGGTGTGTGCCTTTCCAAATCATGTCCAATCAATTGAATTTACCACAGGTAGACTCCAGTCAAGTTGTAGAAACATCTCAAGAATGATCAGTGGAAACAGGTTAAACCTGAGTCCGATTTCTAGTCTCATAGCAAATGGTCTGAGTACTTATGCATTCACTACCCTAAGTTTGTAAAAGCTTTGGTTTCATGCATGTTAACATTAGAAGCCTACTCCCTAAATTTGTTTTACTCACTGCTTTAGCTAATCTGCCAACCTGGATGTCTTAGCCACGTCTGAATCCTGGCTTGGGAAAACCACCAAAAACTCTGATATCTCCATCCCTAACTATAACATTTTCCGCCAAGATAGAACTGCCAAAGGGGGATGTGTTGCAATCTACTGTCTTACTATCCAGGTCTGTACCCAAACAATTCGAGCTTCTACTTCTAAAATTCACCTTTCCAGAAACATGTCTCTCACTGTTGTCGCTTGCTATAGACCACCCTCTGCTCCGAGCTGTGCCCTCTACACCATATGTGAATTGATTGCCCCCCATCTATCTTCTGAGCCTGCGCTACTAGGTGACCTAAACTGAGACATGCTTAACACCCCGGCCATCCTACAATCTAGGCTTGATGCCCTCAATCTCACACAAATGATCAATGAACCTACCAGGTACAACCCCAAATCCGTAAACACGGGCACCCTCATAGATATCATCCTAACTAATTCGCCCTCCAAATACACCTCTGCTGTTTTCAATCAAGATCTCAGCGATCACTGCCTGCATCCGTAATGGGTCTGCGAACAAACAACCACCCCTCATCACTGTCAAACGCTCCCTAAAACACTGCGATAAGGGGTATCCTGGAATGACATTGACCTCATCCCGTCAGTAGATGAAGCCTGGTTATTCTTTAAAAGTGCCTTCCTCACCCTCTTAACTAAGCATGCCCCGTTCAAAAAATGTAGAACTACGAACATATATATCCCTTGGTTCACTCCAGAGCTGACCAGCATAAAAACATCCTGCATTAGCATCGAATAGCCCCCGTGATATGCAACTTTTCAGAGAAGTTAGGAACAAATATACACAGGCAGTTAGGAATGTGCATCCTGTAGTACAAACTCAACAGTTCTGGGATACTGTAAAGTCCATGGAGAATAAGACCAGCTGCCCACTGAGGCTAGGAAACACTGTCACCACCGATAAATCCACTATAATTGAGATTAACAATAAGCTTTTCTCTATGGCTGGCCATGCTTTCCAGCTGGCTACCCCTACCCCGGTCAACTGCCCGGCACCCTCCACAGCAACCCGCTAAAGCCCCCACCATTTCTCCTTCACCCAAATCCAGATAGCTGGTGTTCTGAAAGAGCTGCTAAACTGACCATCCTACCGATCCCTGACTTTGGCGATGTCATCTATAAAATAGCCTCCAACACCCTACTCAACAAATTGGATGCAGTCTATCACAGTGCCATCCGTTTTGTCACCAAAGCCCCATACACTACCCGCCACTGCGACCTGTACGCTCTAGTTGGTTGGCCCTCGCTTCATTCTCGTCTCCAAACCCACTGGCTACAGGTCATCTACATGTCTCTGCTAAGTAAAACCCCGGCTTATCTTAGCTTACTGGTCACCATAGCGGCACCTTCTCGTCGCAAGCGCTCCAGCAGGTATATCTCACTGGTCACCCCCAAAGTCAATTCCTCTTTTGGTCGCCTTTCCTTCCAGTTCTCTGCTGCCAATGATTGGAATGAACTGCAAAAATCACTGAAGCTGGAGACTCATATCTCCCTCACTAGCTTTAAGCACCAGCTGTCAGAGCAGCTCACAGATAAGTGCACCTGTACATACTGTAGCCCATCTGTAAACAGCCCATCTATCTACCTCATCCCCATACTGTATTTATTTATTTATCTTGCTCCTTTGCACCCCAGTATCTCTACTTGTACACTCATCTTCTGCACATCTATTCACTCCACTGTTTAAATTGCTAGATTGTAATGGCCTATGTATTGCTTTTCTCCCTTATCTTACCTCATTTGCACATATTATATATACTTTTTATTTTTATTTCATGTAAATTTCTACTGTATTATTGACTGCATGTTTGTTTATTCCATGTGTAACTCTGTGTTGTTGTTTGTGTCGCACTGCTTTGCTTTATCTTGGCCAGGTCGCAGTTGCAAATGAGAACTTGTTCTCAACTTGTCTACCTGGTTAAATAAAGGTGAAATAAAATCAATAAAAACCACTGTCTGTGTTGGTGGACCATTTCAGTTTGTCTGTGATGTGCCTAGAAATGTAAAACGTTCCACCTTTTACACTGCTGTCTCTTCGATGTGGACAGGGGGCTTCTCCCTCTGCTGTTTCCCGAAGCCCACGATCATCTCCTTTGTTTTGTTGACATTGAGTGATAGGTTGTTTTCCTGACACCACACTGAGTGCCCTCACCTCCTCCCTGTAGGCTGTATCGTCGTTGTTGGTAATCAAGCCCACTAAGCAGCTGAAGAAATGTAGCTTTGTCAGCCAAAACCCCAACAAAATTTTACAGATGCACAATCGAGAGCCTCCTGTCACAGTCTGGTACGGCAACTGCTCCGCCCTCAACCGTAAGGCTCTCCAGAGGGTGGTACGGTCTGCACAACGCATCACCGGGGGGAAACTACCTGCCCTCCAGGACACATACACCACCCAATGTCACAGGAAGGCCAAAAAGATCATCAAGGACAACAACCACCAGAGCCACTGTCTGTTCACCCCACTATCATCCAGAAGTCATTACAGGTGGATCAAAGCTGGGACCGAGAGACTGAAAAACAGCTTCTATCTCAAGGCCATCAGACTGTTAAACAGCTTCTATCTCAAGGCCATCAGACTGTTAAACAGCTTCTATCTCAAGGCCATCAGACTGTTAAACAGCTTCTATCTCAAGGCCATCAGACTGTTAAACAGCTTCTATCTCAAGGCCATCAGACTGTTAAACAGCTTCTATCTCAAGGCCATCAGACTGTTAAACAGCTTCTATCTCAAGGCCATCAGACTGTTAAACAGCTTCTATCTCAAGGCCATCAGACTGTTAAACAGCTTCTATCTCAAGGACATCAGACTGTTAAACAGCTTCTATCTCAAGGCCATCAGACTGGTAAACAGCTTCTATCTCAAGGCCATAGACTGTTAAACAGCTTCTATCTCAAGGCCATCAGACTGTTAAACAGCTTCTATCTCAAGGCCATCAGACTGTTAAACAGCTTCTATCTCAAGGCCATCAGACTGTTAAACAGCTTCTATCTCAAGGCCATCAGACTGTTAAACAGCTATCACTAACTCAGAGAGGCTGCTGCCTACATGGAGACCCAATCACTAGACACTTTAAATAATGCCACTTTAATAATGTTTATATATCTTACATTACTCATATCACATGTATATACTGTATTTAATAATGTTTATATATCTTACATTGCTCATATCACATGTATATACTGTATTTAATAATGTTTATATATCTTACATTGCTCATATCACATGTATATACTGTATTTAATAATGTTTATATATCTTACATTGCTCATATCACATGTATATACTGTATTTTAAACCATCTACTGCATCTTGCCTATGCCGCTATGTCCATGTTCTCATTCACCCTTTTAGATGTGTGTGTATTAGGTAGTTGTTGGGGAATTGTTAGATTACTTGTTAGATATTACTGCACTGTCGGGAACTACAAGCACAAGCATTTAGCTTACACTCGTATTAACATCTGCCAACCATGTGTATGTGACCACTAACGATTTGATTTGACTTGAAACAAGTATTTCTGTTTTCAATTTTTTATTAATCTGCAATAATGTCTTGAACCCTGTTTTCGCTTTGTCATTATGAGGTATTGTGTGTTGGAAAATGTTTTTATGTAATCAATTTTAGGGTTAGGCTGTACTTTACTGAACACTTTACGAATGCACTGTCTCTGTGTCAGTTAGCAGGTCAGTCTGTGGTTGTAATGTCTCTGTGTCAGTTAGCAGGTCAGTCTGTGGTTGTGATGTCTCTGTGTCAGTTAGCAGGTCAGTCTGTGGTTGTGATGTCTCTGTGTCAGTTAGCAGGTCAGTCTGTGGTTGTGATGTCTCTGTGTCAGTCTGTGGTTGTGATGTCTCTGTGTCAGTTACCAGGTCAGTCTGTGGTTGTGATGTCTCTGTGTCAGTTAGCAGGTCAGTCTGTGGTTGGTGGTTGTGATGTCTATAAGATGTCCCTGTGTTTATGCCCAGGTTAATAAGCAGGTCCAGTCCTTGTCCGACCAACTGACTTCCTGCCGTAGAGAGCTGGACAGCAAGGCTGTGGCCCTGCAGAGGGCCCATCATGACAGAGAGGATGTGGCCAAGGACAAGGCCAGTCTGGGGGTCCAGCTGACTGCCGTTGACCGCAGGGCATGGGGCCTGGAACAGGAGCTGGCGATTCTCAGGTAAGACAGTGTGTGTTTGGGCGTGGGGAGGGAGGGAGGGAGTGTGGTTATGTGGGTCTGGTTCTTTCTTGTACAGAACGTGTGTCGTTGTGTAACAAGACGTTTCAGGTTGGGTTTTATTGACGGAGTATACCAACCGTGGTCCATTGAATTTTACTGCTTCATGTACCTATAGGGTTTCAACGGTCCTATTTTCAGAGCCCTAACTTCTTTACCAAACTTTGTGTGTGTGTGTGTGTGTGTGTGTGTGTGTGTGTGTGTGTGTGTGTGTGTGTGTGTGTGTGTGTGTGTGTGTGTGTGTGTGTGTGTGTGTGTGTGTGTGTGTGTGTGTGTGTGTGTGTGTGTGTGTGTGTGTGTGTGTGTGTGTGTGTGTGTGTGTGTGTTATTGCACTGCAGCAGATGTACTCTCTCTCTCTCTCTCTCTCTCTCTCTCTCTCTCTCTCTCTCTCTGTCGTTCTCTCTCTCTCTCTCTCTCTCTCTCTCTCTCTCTCTGTCGTTCTCTCTCTCTCTCTCTCTCGTTCTCTCTCTCTCTCTCTCTCTCTCTCTCTCTCTCTCTCTCTCTCTCTCTCTCTCTCTCTCTCTCTCTCTCTCTCGCTGTCTCTCTCTGTCGTTCTCGCTCTCAATTCAAATCAATTCAATTCAAGGGGCTTTATTGGCATGGGACAGACATGTTAGCATTGCCAAAGCAAGTGAAGTAGATGAAATCTAATTGTGTTGTTGTCCTGGGGCTCTGTAGGGTGTGTTTGTGTTTGTGAACAGAGCCCCAGGATCAGCTTGCTTAGGGGACTCTTCACCAGGTTCATCTCTCTGTAGGTGATGGCTTTGTTATGGAAGGTTTGGGAATCGCTTCCTTTTAGGTGGTTGTGGAATTTAAAGTTTATTTTCTGGATTTTGATAATTAGTGGGTATCGGCCTAATTCTGCTCTGCATGCATTATTTGCTCTGCATGCAGAGTCTTCATTTGGTGTTTGTCCCATTTTGTTCTTGGTTGAATTCTTGGTCACAACCAGAAAGGGCAATGTGTTCTATAACTGATTCAAGTATTTTTAGGCAAGTATTTTTTTTGTGTGCTCTATGTGGTGCACCATTATTTTGGTCTTACTGAGATTCACAGTCAGGGCCCAGGTCTGTCAGAATCTGTGCAGAAGATCTAGGTGCTGCAGTTCATCCACTCCAATTTGCTTACCGCCCAAATAGGTCCACAGACATGCAATAGTGGGACAAGAGGGTACCTATGCTGTTCATCGACTTTTCAACACCATAGTTCCAAGCTCGGCATACAACTGGGTACTCACAGACAAACTGATCCTCATTGGTCCAGCCCACACTGACAGCGTGGCCACGTCCAACTCAATCATCAAGTTTGCGGAAGTGGTAGGCTTGATTACCAACAACGACGAGACGGCCTACAGGGAGGAGGTGAGGGCCCTCGGAGTGTGGTGTCAGCGAAAATAACCTCACACTCAACGTCAACAAAACTAAGGAGATGATTGTGGACTTCAGGAAACAGCAGAGGGAACACCCCCTATCCACATCGAGCAGCGCCTATTCAACGACTGCGTGGCCACGCACAAACCTCAATCATCAAGTTTGCGGACGACACAACAGTGGTAGGCTTACCAACAACGACGACGGCCTACAGGGAGGAGGTGAGGGCAGGAGGCTGAAGAAATTTGGCTTGTCACCAAAACAAACTGCACTCACAAACTTCTACAGATGCACAAAAGCACTCGATGAGCATCCTGGCGGGCTGTATCACCGCCTGGTACGGCAACTGCTCCGCCCTCAACCATAAGGCTCTCCAGAGGGTAGTGAGGACTGCACAACGCATCACCGGGGGCAAACTACCTGCCCTCCAGGACACCTACACCACCCGTTGTTACAGGAAGGCCATAAAGATCATCAAGGACATCAACCACCCGAACCACTGCCTGTTCACCCCGCTATCATCCAGAAGGCGAGGTCAGTACAGGTGCATCAAAGCTGGGACCGAGAGACTGAAAAACAGCTTCTATCTCAAGGCCATCAGACTGTTAAACAGCCACCACTAACATTGAGTGGCTGCTGCCAACACACTGTCATTGACACTGACCCAACTCCAGCCATTTTAATAATGGGAATTGATGGGAAATGATGTAAATATATCACTAGCCACTTTAAACAATGCTACCTTATATAATGTTACTTACCCTACATTATTCATCTCATATGCATATGTATATACTGTACTCAACATCATCGACTGCATCCTTATGTAACACATGTATCACTAGCCACTTTAACTATGCCACTTTGTTACTTTGTCTACACACTCATCTCATATGTATATACTGTACTCGATACCATCTACTGTATGCTGCTCTGTACCATCACTCATTCATATATCCTTATGTACATGTTCCTTATCCCCTTACACTGTGTATAAGACAGTAGTTTTGGAATTGTTAGTTAGATTACATGTTGGTTATCACTGCATTGTCGGAACTAGAAGCACAAGCATTTCGCTACACTCGCATTTAACATCTGCTAACCATGTGTATGTGACAAATAAAATTTGATTTGATTTGATTTGGTTGGGGACAGAAGCACCAGATCATCAGAAAACAGTAGACATTTTATTCTAGCAGGGGGAGGCCGGGTGCTGCAGACTTTTCTAGTGCCCGCGCCAATTCATTGATATGTATGTTGAAGAGGGTGGGGCTTAAGCTGCATCCCTGTCTCACCCCACGGCCCTGTGTGAAGAAATGTGTGTGTTTTTTGCCAATTTTAACTGCACACTTGTTGTTTGTGTACATGGATTTTATAATGTCGTATGTTTTACCCCCAACACCACTTTCCATCAATTTGTACAACAGATCCTCATGCCAAATTGAGTCAAAGGCTTTTTTGAAATCAACAAAGTATGAGAAGACTTTGCCTTTGTTTTGGTTTGTTTGTTTGTCAAGTGTGCAGGGTGAATACATGGTCTGTTGTACGGTAATTTGGTAAAAAGCCAATTTGACATTTGCTCAGTACATTGTTTTCACTGAGGAAATGTACGAGTCTGCTGTTAATAATAATGCAGAGGATTTTCCTAAGGTTACTGTTGACGCATATCCCACGGTAGTTATTGGGGTCAAATCTGTCTCCACTTTTGTGGATTGGGGTGATCAGTCCTTGGTTCCAAATATTGGGGAAGATGCAAGAGCCAAGGATGATTTCAAAGAGTTTTAGTATAGCCAATTGGAATTTGTTGTCTGTATATTTGATAATTTCATTAAGGATACCATCAACACCACAGGCCTTTTTGGGTTGGAGGGTTTGTATTTTGTCCTGTAGCTCATTCAATGTAATTGGAGAATCCAGTGAGTTCTGGTAGTCTTTAATAATTGATTCTAATACTTGTTTTTGATCGTGTATATGTTTTTGCTCTTTGTTATAGAGCCAAAACGATTGGAGAAGTGGCTTACTCATACATCTCCATTTTGGATAGATAACTCTTTTTATTTTTTTTATTTGAGGTATTTTCCAATTTTCCCAGAAGTGGTTAGTCTATGGATTCTTCAATTACATTGAGCTGATTTCTGACGTGCTGTTCCTTCTTTTTCCGTAGTGTATTTCTGTATTGTTTTAGTGATTCACCATAGTGAAGGCGTTGACTCAGGTTTTCTGGGTCTTTATGTTTTTGGTTGGACAGGTTTCTCAATTTCTTTCTTAGGTTTTTGCATTCTTCATCAAACCATTTGTCATTGTTGTTAATTTTAAATTTTCTGTTCGACATTTATAGATTTGATAGGGAAGTTGAGAGGTCAAATATACAGTTAAGATTTTCTACTGTGATTTTGCTGTGGTCTGATAGAGGTGTCAGTGGGCTGACTGTGAACGATCTGAGAGACTCTGGGTTGAGGTCAGTGATAAAGTAGTCTACAGTACTACTGCCAAGAGATGATCTGTAGGTGTACCTACCATAGGAGTCCCCTCGAAGCCTACCATTAACTATGTACATACCCAGTGTATAACAGAGCTATAGGTATACCTACTGTAGGAGTCCCCTTGAAGCCTACCATTGACTATGTACATACCCAGCGTGTAACAGAGCTATAGGTATACCTACTGTAGGAGTCCCCTCGAAGCCTACCATTAACTATGTACATACCCAGAGTGCAACAGAGCTGCAGGAGTTGTAACCTGTTTTTGTTGGTTATGTTGTCATAGTTGTGTCTTGGAGGGCATATGGGGGAGGGGATGCTGTCACCTCCAGGTAGGTGTTTGTCCCCCTGTGTGCTGAGGGTGTCAGGTTCTTGTCCAGTTCTGGCATTTAGGTCGCCACAGACTAGTACATGTCCCTGGGCCTGGAAATGATTGATTTCCCCCTCCAGGATGGAGAAGCTGTCTTCGTTAAAGTATGGGGATTCTAGTGGGGGGATATAGGTAGAACACAGGAGGACATTTTTCTCTGTTAAGATCATTTCCTTTTGAATTTCTAGTCAGATGTAAAATGTTCCTGTTTTGATTCATTTAATAGAGTGGGTTCTGCACTTTATCAAATTAGCATACCCCCTGAGTCTCTTCCCTGTTTCACACCTGGTAGTTTGGTGGATGGGACTACCAGCTCTCTGTCATTCTCTCTCTCTCTCTCTCTCTCTCTCTCTCTCTCTCTCTCTCTCTCTCTCTCTCTCTCTCTCTCTCTCTCTCTCTCTCTCTCTCTCTCTCTCTCTCTGTCGTATCTCTCTCTCTCTGTCGTTCTCTCTCTCTCTCCCTGTCATTCTCTCTCTCTCTCTCTCTCTGTCATTCTCTCTCTCTCTCTCTGTCATTCTCTCTCTCTCTCTGTCATTCTCTCTCTCTCTCTGTCGTTCTCTCTCTCTCTAATTCAATAAATGCTTAATTCTCTCTGTATGTGCTGTCTGTCAGAGCGGAGAAGGAGTCTCTAGAGACGTGTGTCTTTGAGGGCCAGGAGCTAGTGTCCTCTCTGGAGGGGGAGAGGAACCGACTGGAGGTGGAGCGAAGCACCCTAACGATGGCTGACGAGGACCTGACGCGTGAGTACAAACACACCCACGTGCTGTCCACCTGCTGTCCTCCTGCTGTCCTCCTGCTGTCCTCCTACTGTCCTCTGGCTGTCCTCCTGCTGTCCTCCTGCTGTCCTACTGCTGTTCACCTGCTGTCCTCCTGCTGTCCTCCTGCTGTCCTCCTGTTGTTCACCTGCTGTCCTCCTACTGTCCTCCTGTTGTTCACCTGCTGTCCTCCTGCTGTCCTCCTGCTGTCCTCCTGTTGTTCACCTGCTGTCCTCCTGCTGTTCACCTGCTGTCCTCCTGCTGTTCACCTGCTGTCCTCCTGCTCTCCTCCTGCTGTCCTCCTGTTGTTCACCTGCTGTCCTCCTGCTGTCCTCCTGCTGTCCTCCTGTTGTTCAGCTTCTGTCCTCCTGTTGTTCACCTGCTGTCCTCCTGCTGTCCTCCTGCTGTCCTCCTGTTGTTCACCTGCTGTCCTCCTGTTGTTCAGCTGCTGTCCTCCTGCTGTTCACCTGCTGTCCTCCTGTTGTTCACCTGCTGTCCTCCTACTGTCCTCCTGTTGTTCACCTGCTGTCCTCCTGCTGTCCTCCTGTTGTTCACCTGCTGCCCTCCTGCTGTCCTCCTGCTGTCCTCCTGCTGTCCTCCTGCTGTCCTCCTGCTGTCCTCCTGTTGTCCTCCTGTTGTTCACCTGCTGTCCTCCTGCTGTCCTCCTGCTGTCCTCCTGCCGTCCTCCTGCTGTCCTCCTGCTGTCCTCCTGCTGTCCTCCTGTTGTTCACCTGCCGTCCTCCTGCTGTCCTCCTGCTGTTGTCTGTGCCCCTATCCCCCCTCACCTCTATCTCTCTCCTCTATATCTTTCTCTCTCTCTCCTCTCCTCCATCTCTCCTTCTCTCGCTTTGCCTCACCTCTCCGCTCCTCTCTCTCTCTACCCCCTCCATCTCTCTCTCTCTCTCTCTCTCTCTCTCTCTCTCTCTCTCTCTCTCTCTCTCTCTCTCTCTCTCTCTCTCTACCCTCTCCATGTTACCTCTCGCTCTCTCTCTCTCTCCTCTCCCTCTATCAATTCAATTCAAGGGGCTTTATTACCATGGGAAACATGTGTTAATGTTGCCAAAGCAAGGGAAGTAGATAATATACAAAAGTGGAATAAACAATACAAATTAACAGTCAACATTACACTCACAGAAGTTCCAAAAGAATAAAGACATTTCAAATGTCATATTATGTATATATAGAGAGTTGTAATGATGTACAAATAGTTAAAGTACAAAAGGGAAAATCAATAAACATAAATATGGGTTGTATTTACAATGGTGTTTGTTCTTCACTGGTTGCCCTTTTCTGGTGGCAACAGGTCACACATCTCGCTGCTGTGATGTCACACTGTGATGTCACCCTGTAGATATGGGAGTTTATCAAAATCGTGTTTGTTTTCGAATTCTTTGTGGATCTGTGTAATCTGAGGGAAATATGTGTCTCTAATATGGTCATACATTGGGCAGGAGGTTAGGAAGTGCAGCTCAGTTTCCACCTCATTTTGTGGGCAGTGTGCACATAGCCTGTCTTCTCTTGAGAGCCATGTCTGCCTATGGCGGCCTTTCTCAATAGCAATGCTCACTGAGTCTGTACATAGTCAAAGCTTTCCTTAAGTTTGGGTCAGTCACAGTGGTCAGGTATTCTACCACTATGTACTCTCTGTTTAGGGATGAGTAGCATTCTAGTTTTTGTTAATTCTTTCCAATCTGTCAAGTAATTATTTTTTTGTTTTCTCGTGATTTGGTTGGGTCTAATTGTGTTGCTTTCCTAGGGCTCTGTAGGGTGTGTTTGTGTTTGTGAACTGAGCCCCAGGACCAGCTTTCTTAGGGGACTCATACTCTGCATGCATTATTTGTTGTTCTACATTGTACACGGAGGATATTTTTGCAGGATATTGCATGCAGAGTCTCAATTTGGTGCTTGTCCCATTTTGTGAATTCTTGGTTGGTGAGCGGACCCCAGACCTCACAACCATAAAGGGCAATGGGTTCTGCAACTGTTCAAGTATTTTTAGCCAGATCCTAATTGATATGTTGAATTTTATGTTCCTTTTGGTGGCATAGAATGCTCTTCTTGCCTTGTCTCTCAGATCGTTCACAGCTTTGTAGAATTTACCTCTGGTGCTGATGTTTAGGCCGAGGTAGGTATAGTTTTTTGTGTGCTCTAGGGCAACAGTGTCTAGATGGAATTTGTATTTGTGGTTCTGGCAACTGGACCTTTTTTGGAACGCCATTATTTTTGTCTTACTGAGATTTACTGTCAGGGCCCAGGTCTGGCAGAATCTATACACAAGATCTAGGTGCTGCTGTAGGCCCTCCTTGGTTGGGGACAGAAGCACCAGATGGTCAGCAAACAGTAGACATTTGACTTCAGATTATACCTACCAGAGTTACACAGTACTGTTGAAACTCACATCTATCTACTTGCTATGGGCGTCACTGTTATTAGCTTCATGAATCGACATTTGGACCAGCCGATGTCAGCCCCATGAGCATGCTGAGTCTGACAGCCCAGTGGGTCGATGAGGATTTTGTACTGGGGAAAACCACATTGGTTAAGAATGTGCTGGTTCTCATAACGCTGCTGGCATTTCAATGGCTTTTGAGAACATGTTTGAATCTTGGAAACATGACCATACATCTAGCGCCATTCGAACCAACTGACTGGAGAAATAAGCTCATCAACTGTGTCTGCAGCAGACGTGATACCCTCTGTCATGGCATTGAAACGCCTGTTCATCAAAACTGTCCACACAGACCGTGGCGTTAACTTACAAAAGTACTCGAGGCTGTGAACAAGTGATTCGGTGGCATTCTCTCTTTACTGTGTCACCACAATGTTGGATGCTAGGTACAAGGACCGCTACTTCTATAACAGGCATTCTCTCTTTACTGTGTCGCCACCATGTTGGATGCTAGGTACAAGGACCGCTACGTCTTTAACAGGCATTCTCTCTTTACTGTGTCGCCACCATGTTGGATGCTAGGTACAAGGACCGCTACTTCATTAACAGGCATTCTCTCTTTACTGTGTCGTCACCATGCTCGATGCTAGGTACAAGGACCGCTACTTCTTTAACAGGCATTCTCTCTTTACTGTGTCACCACCATGCTCAATGCTAGGTACAAGGACCGCTACTTCTTTAACAGGCATTCTCTCTTTACTGTGTCACCACCATGCTCAATGCTAGGTACAAGGACCGCTACTTCATTAACAGGCATTCTCTCTTTACTGTGTCACCACCATGTTGGATGCTAGGTACAAGGACCGCTACTTCTTTAACAGGCATTCTCTCTTTACTGTGTCACCACCATGCTCAATGCTAGGTACAAGGACCGCTACTTCATTAACAGGCATTCTCTCTTTACTGTGTCGCCACCATGTTGGATGCTAGGTACAAGGACCGCTACTTCTTTAACAGGCATTCTCTCTTTACTGTGTCACCACCATGCTCAATGCTAGGTACAAGGACCGCTACTTCTTTAACAGGCATTCTCTCTTTACTGTGTCGTCACCATGCTCAATGCTAGGTACAAGGACCGCTACTTCTTTAACAGGCATTCTCTCTTTACTGTGTCACCACCATGCTCAATGCTAGGTACAAGGACCGCTACTTCTTTAACAGGCATTCTCTCTTTACTGTGTCGTCACCATGCTCGATGCTAGGTACAAGGACCGCTACTTCTTTAACAGGCATTCTCTCTTTACTGTGTCTCCACCATGTTGGATGCTAGGTACAAGGACCTTTACTTTGATGCAGACAAGAAGCAGGGTTTACATGAAATGTTACAGACACAGCTGGACAAGATGGAAACAGACACAGTGACAGTGAAGCACCGAGGAGGAGAGGCCACGGACAGACAGAGCTGGACAAGATGGAAACGGACACAGTGACAGTGAAGCACCGAGGAGGAGAGGCCACGGACAGACAGAGCTGGACAAGATGGAAACGGACACAGTGACAGTGAAGCACCGAGGAGGAGAGGACACGGACAGACAGAGCTGGACAAGATGGAAACGGACACAGTGACAGTGAAGCACCGAGGAGGAGAGGACACGGACAGACAGAGCTGAAACTTCACTGCTTGACACGTATGATGAAATCCTGGTTGAAACGACTGAACAAATGAACAACGAAACAGCCCAGCAAATAAGTCAAAGAAATACAGTATTTTGATTGTACAGTATTTTACATGCGTAAATGCCAACAAAATAACGTTTTGGTCAGTGTGGTGTGTTAGTGTGTGTAACCTTTATTTAACTAGGCAAGTCAGTTAAAGGAAGAGGAAGCTTGTTGGACACTAAGAAAGCTTTGTTGTAAGAGTGTTTAACACAAAATCCAGGGAGGGGCCGGCTGAGTATAAGACTGTATCATCTGCATATAAATGGATGAGAGATCTTCCTACTGCCTAAGCTATGTTGTTGATGTAAGTTGAGAAGAGGTTGGGGCCTAGGATCAAACCTTGGGGTACTACATTGGTGACAGGCAGTTGCTGAGACAGCAGATGTTCTGACTTTATACACTGCACTCTTTGAGAGAGATAGTTAGCGATCCAGGCCAAAGACCCCTCAGAGACATCAAAACTCCTTAGCCAGGACCACAATAATGGAATGGTATCCGTATCAAAAGCTTTTTGCCCAAGTCAATAAAAATAGCAACACAATATTGCTTAGAATCAATGGCAATGGGTGACATCATTTAGGACCTTTAAGGTTGCAGTGACACATCCATAACCTCAGCGGAAACCAGATTGCAGACCAGAGAGAATACTAGACATCAAGAAAGCCAGTCGGTTGATTACTGACAAGTTTTACCAACACTTTTGATAAACAGGGCAAAATAGAAATTGGCCTATAAGAGTTAGGATCAACTTGATCTTCCCCTTTAAATAAAGGATGAACCATGGCTGCTTTCCAAGCAATGGGAACCTCCCCAGAGTGGAGAGACAGGTTAAACAGGTCAGAGAGAGGCGTGGTGATGATAGGGGCAGCAACCTTAAAGAAGAAAGGGTCTAAACCATCTGTGTCATGCAGGTGAAAGAGGACCCAAAAGCGACTTGGCGAAAACAGAGTCTTTAATCCAGTAAAGTAAATACAAACAAAAAACACAACTTTCACTCGAAATGACGAGGACAAACTGGAGACTCGATCTTGAACAGCAGGTGAACAGCAGGTTGCCTCGGGAAGGCACTTGAACCAGACAGACTCAGACACCTGCTCACCACGCAGCATCTGAGGAAAACACGACACGACAGGGCGATACACAAACACAGCACGGTGAATTCTAGACAAGGAACCGACAGGACAGGAACGGAACACAAAGGAAGAAATAGGGACTCTAATCAGGGGAAAGGATCAACAGGTGTGGGAAGACTAAATGATTGATTAGGGAATAGGAACAGCTGGGAGCAGGAACGGAACGATAGAGAGAAGAGAGAGCGAGAGAGTGAGAGAGGGAGGGGAGAGAGAGGGATAGAAAGAGGGAAAGAACCTAATAAGACCAGCAGAGGGAAACGAATAGAATGGGAAGCACAGGGACAAGACAAGATAATAAATGACAAAACATGACAGTACCCCCACTCACCGAGCGCCTCCTGGCGCACTCGAGGAGGAATCCTGGCGGCAACGGAGGAAATCATCAATGAGTGAACGGTCCAGCACGTCCCGAGACGGAACCCAACTCCTCTCCTCAGGACCGTTCCCAATCCACTAAGTATTGGTGACCCCGTCCCCGAGAACGCATGTCCATGATCTTATGTACCTTGTAAATAGGTGCGCTCTCGACAAGGACGGGAGGGGGGAGGGAAGACGAACGGGGGTGCAAGAAAGGGCTTAACACAGGAGACATGGAAGACAGGATGGACGCGACGAAGATGTCGCGGAAGAAGCAGTCGCACAGCGACAGGATTGACGACCTGGGAGACACGGAACGGACCAATGAACCGGGAGTCAACTTACGAGAAGCTGTCGTAAGAGGAAGGTTGCAAGTGGAAAGCCACACTCTCTGGCCGCAACAATACCTTGGACTCTTAATCCTGCGTTTATTGGCGGCTCACAGTCTGTGCCCTGTAACGGCAAAGTGCAGACCTCACCCTCCTCCAGGTGCGCTCACAACGTTGGACAAACGCTTGAGCGGAGGGAACGCTGGACTCGGCAAGCTGGGATGAGAACAGAGGAGGCTGGTAACCCAGACTACTCTGAAACGGAGATAACCCGGTAGCAGACGAAGGAAGCGAATTGTGAGCGTATTCTGCCCAGGGAGCTGTTCTGCCCAAGACGCAGGGTTTCTGAAAGAAAGGCTGCGTAGTATGCGACCAATCGTCTGATTGGCCCTCTCTGCTTGACCGTTAGACTGGGGATGAAACCCGAAGAGAGACTGACGGACGCACCAATCAAACGACAGAACTCCCTCCAAAACTGTGACGTGAATTGCGGGCCTCTGTCTGACAGGGAGGCCATGAATTCTGAATACATTCTCGATAATGATTTGTGCCGTCTCCTTAGCGGAAGGAAGTTTAGCGAGGGGAATGAAATGTGCCGCCTTAGAGAACCTATCGACAACCGTAAGAATCACAGTCTTCCCCGCAGACAAAGGCAGACCGGTAATGAAGTCTAGGGCGATGTGAGACCATGGTCGAGAAGGAATGGGAGCGGTCTGAGACGACCGGCAGGAGGAGAGTTACCCGACTTAGTCTGCGCGCAGTCCGAACAAGCAGCCACGAAACGGCGCGTGTCACGCTCCTGAGTCGGCCACCAAAAGCGCTGGCGAATAGACGCAAGAGTGCCTCGAACACCGGGATGACCAGCTAACTTGGCAGAGTGAGCCCACTGAAGAACAGCCAGACGAGTGGAAACAGGAACAAAAGGAGGTTACTAGGACAAGCGCGCGGCGACGCAGTGTGCGTGAGTGCTTGTTTAACCTGTCTTTCAATTCCCCAGACTGTTAACCCGACAACACGCCCATAAGGAAGAATCCCCTCGGGATCAGTAGAAGCCACAGAAGAACTAAACAGACGGGATAAGGCATCAGGCTTGGTGTTCTTGCTACCCGGACGGTAAGAAATCACAAACTCAAACGAGAAAAACAACGCCCAACGAGCTTGACGGGCATTAAGTCGTTTGGCAGAACGGATGTACTCAAGGTTCTTATGGTCTGTCCAAACGACAAAAGGAACGGTCGCCCCCTCCAACCACTGTCGCCATTCGCCTAGGGCTAGCGGATGGCGAGCAGTTCACGGTTACCCACATCATAGTTGCGCTCAGATGGCGACAGGCGATGAGAAAATAAGCGCAAGGATGAACCTTATCGTCAGACTGGAAGCGCTGGGATAGAATGGCTCCCACGCCTACCTCTGAAGCGTCAACCTCGACAATGAATTGTCTAGTGACGTCAGGAGTAACGAGGATAGGAGCGGACGTAAAACGTTCTTTTAGAAGATCAAAAGCTCCCTGGGCGGAACCGGACCACTTAAAACACGTCTTGACAGAAGTAAGAGCTGTGAGAGGGGCAGCAACTTGACCGAAATTACGAATGAAACGCCGATAGAAATTAGCGAAACCTAAAAAGCGCTGCAACTCGACACGTGACCTTGGAACGGGCCAATCACTGACAGCTTGGACCTTAGCGGAATCCATCTGAATGCCTTCAGCGGAAATAACGGAACCGAGAAAAGTAACGGAGGAGACATGAAAAGAGCACTTCTCAGACTTTACGTAGAGACAATTCTCTAAAAGGCGCTGTAGAACACGTCGAACGTGCTGAACATGAATCTCGAGTGACGGAGAAAAAATCAGGATATCGTCAAGATAGACAAAAACAAAGATGTTCAGCATGTCTCTCAGAACATCATTAACTAATGCCTGAAAAACAGCTGGCGCATTGGCGAGACCAAACGGCAGAACCCGGTACTCAAAATGCCCTAACGGAGTGTTAAACGCCGTTTTCCACTCGTCCCCCTCTCTGATGCGCACGAGATGGTAAGCGTTACGAAGGTCCAACTTAGTAAAGCACCTGGCTCCCTGCAGAATCTCGAAGGCTGATGACATAAGGGGAAGCGGATAACGATTCTTAACCGTTATGTCATTCAGCCCTCGATAATCCACGCAGGGGCGCAGAGTACCGTCCTTCTTCTTAACAAAAAAGAACCCCGCCCCGGCCGGAGAGGAAGAAGGCACTATGGTACCGGCGTCAAGAGACACAGACAAATAATCCTCGAGAGCCTTACGTTCGGGAGCCGACAGAGAGTATAGTCTACCCCGAGGAGGAGTGGTCCCCGGAAGGAGATCAATACTACAATCATACGACCGGTGAGGAGGAAGGGAGTTGGCTCGGGACCGACTGAAGACCGTGCGCAGATCATGATATTCCTCCGGCACTCCTGTCAAATCGCCAGGTTCCTCCTGAGAAGTAGGGACAGAAGAAACGGGAGGGATGGCAGACATTAAACACTTCACATGACAAGAAACGTTCCAGGATAGGATAGAATTACTAGACCAATTAATAGAAGGATTATGACATACTAGCCAGGGATGACCCAAAACAACAGGTGTAAACGGTGAACGAAAAATCAAAAAAGAAATAGTCTCACTGTGGTTACCAGATACTGTGAGGGTTAAAGGTAGTGTCTCAAATCTGATACTGGGAAGATGACTACCATCTAAGGCGAACATGGGCGTAGGCTTCTCTAACTCTCTGAAAGGAATGTCATGTTTCCGAACCCATGCTTCGTCCATGAAACAACCCTCAGCCCCAGAGTCTATCAAGGCACTACATGTAGCACCCGAACCGGTCCAGCGTAGATGGACCGACAAAGTAGTACAGGATCTTGATGGAGAGACTTGAGTAGTTGCGCTCACCTGTAGCCCTCCGCTTACAGATGAGCTCTGGCTTTTACTGGACATGAATTAACAAAATGTCCAGCAACTCCGCAATAGAGGCACAGGCGGTTGGTGATCCTCCGTTCCCTCTCCTTAGTCGAGATGCGAATCCCTCCCAGCTGCATGGGCTCAGACTCTGAGCCAGAGGAGGGAGATGGTTGCGTGCGGAGCAGGGAAACACCGTTGATGCGAGCTCTCTTCCACGAGCCCGGTGACGAAGATCTACCCGTCGTTCTATGCGGATGGCGAGAGCAATCAAAGAGTCCACATCTGAAGGAACCTCCCGGGAGAGAATCTCATCCTTAACCACTGCGTGGAGTCCCTCCAGAAAACGAGCGAGCAGCGCCGGCTCGTTCCACTCACTAGAGGCAGCAAGAGTGCGAAACTCAATAGAATAATCCGTTATGGACCGTTCACCTTGGCATAAGGAAGCCAGGGCCCTAGAAGCCTCCCTACCAAAAACTGAACGGTCAAAAACCCGAATCATCTCCTCTTTAAAGTTCTGGAACTTGTTAGAGCAATCAGCCCTTGCCTCCCAGATAGCTGTGCCCCATTCTCGAGCCCGGCCAGTAAGGAGTGAAATGACGTAAGCAACCCGAGCTCTCTCTCTAGAGTATGTGTTGGGTTGGAGAGAGAACACAATCTCACACTGCGTGAGAAAGGAGCGGCACTCAGTGGGCTGCCCGGAGTAGCAAGGTGGGTTATTAACCCTAGGTTCTGGAGGCTCGGCAGGCCAGGAAGTAACAGGTGGCACGAGACGTAGACTCTGGAACTGTCCAGAGAGGTCGCAAACCTGAGCGGCCAGGTTCTCCACGGCATGGCGAGCAGCAGACAATTCCTGCTCGTGTCTGCCGAGCATGGCTCCTTGGATCTCGACGGCAGTGTAACGAGCGTCTGAAGTCGCTGGGTCCATTCCTTGGTCGGTTCCTTCTGTCATGCAGGTGAAAGAGGACCCAAAAGCGACTTGGCGAAAACAGAGTCTTTAATCCAGTAAAGTAAATACAAACAAAAAACACAACTTTCACTCGAAATGACGAGGACAAACTGGAGACTCGATCTTGAACAGCAGGTGAACAGCAGGTTGCCTCGGGAAGGCACTTGAACCAGACAGACTCAGACACCTGCTCACCACGCAGCATCTGAGGAAAACACGACACGACAGGGCGATACACAAACACAGCACGGTGAATTCTAGACAAGGAACCGACAGGACAGGAACGGAACACAAAGGAAGAAATAGGGACTCTAATCAGGGGAAAGGATCGGGAACAGGTGTGGGAAGACTAAATGATTGATTAGGGGAATAGGAACAGCTGGGAGCAGGAACGGAACGATAGAGAGAAGAGAGAGCGAGAGAGTGAGAGAGGGAGGGGGAGAGAGAGGGATAGAAAGAGGGAAAGAACCTAATAAGACCAGCAGAGGGAAACGAATAGAATGGGAAGCACAGGGACAAGACAAGATAATAAATGACAAAACATGACAATCTGACCCAGATTGTTTTTTGGGTGTCAAGTTTAAGGAGCTCCTTTAGCACCTCGGAGTTAGTGACCGCCTGCCAGGAGAAACGTTGTAGCGGGGCAGTGGGAAAAATAGGGAGGAGCGTCAGGGCTAGTCACATTAGAAGGGGTGGGAGATTAGGAAATGTTGAACGGACAAGGAGGCATGGCTGAGTGACTTAATGAATGAAGTGGTGATTAAAGAGCTCAGCCATGTGCATCTTGTCAGTAACAACCACATCATCAACTTTAAGCGACATGGGCAGCTGTGAGGAGGGTTTATTCTCCAGGTCTTTAACGATTTTTCAGAACATCTTGGGGACCCACAGAGTGAGAACTGCTCCTTAAAGCAACTAACTTTGGCCTTCCGGACAACCTGTGCCCTTATTTCTCATTTTCCTGAACGAGAGTATGAGTGTGCCGAGCCTTTCACCAAATGGATTTCTTAAGGTGGAGTAACTCTGCCAGATCACGATTGACCAGGGGCTGAACCTGTTTTTAATTCTAACCTTCTTTATGAGGGATGGTTTGTTTGTTAACAAGACCACTGAAAATATCAAAAAAAGAAGGTCCAAGCATCTTCGACAGAGGATCAGACTGATTCTGTAACAATTTCCAGAGGCCAGGTCATGAAGGAAGGATTGCTTATTAAGGTTGTTTAGCAAGCGTCTATGACAAATCAGGACAGGTCACTTCACTGAGCAGCCATTACGAACACAGGCTGTAAAACAGTGATCACCAAGATCATTACAGAAAACACCAGACTGATAGCAGAATTATTTGTGAGGATAACATCAAGAAGAGTAGCCTTTTCTGGGTGTTTGGAGTCATACCTTGTGGGATTGGTAATAATCTGAGAAAGATTGAGGGAGTCCCATTGCTTTAGGACTTGGTCAGGTGGTTTAAGCATGTCCCTGTTTAGGTCACCTAGCAGGACAAATTCAGACTTAGTGTAAGGGGCCAGGTGAGAGCTTAGGGCAGGTAGGGTACAGGCCGGTGCTGATAGAGGACGATAACACCCCGCAACAGTCAACAAAGAGATATTTGAAAGTGTAATGCTTAAAACCAGCAAATACAATAGTTTTCTGGACAGACTTGGTGGAGACAACCGAGCACTGAAGGTGATCCTTGGTAAAGATTGCCACTCCCCCACCTTTGGACGATCTGTCTTGCCGAAAAAGGTTATAACCAGAAAGGTTAACATCAGTATTCAAAACACTCTTCCTGAACCACGTCTCAGTAATGGACAACACATCTGGATTGGAGCTGTGAACCCACACTTTAAATTGATCAATATTATAAGCTTATAAGCTTAACGTGCAGAAAACCCAGGCTTTTAACGAGAGCAAAAATCAGTGAAGCAGATATCACAAGTCAGAATATGGGGCCTTGCAACAGTAGATGGGACAGGATGTACATGGACATTTCCTGACATCATCAACAGTAATACAATCAGGGCACGGCAAAGGACAGGGAGAGCTCTGAGCTCTGAACTTTTTATGAAGTCAAAGCCCGCGGAGAGTTGTTAGAATAGGATGTGAGGCCAAGAGTCTGTGTAACCAATAGAGAGTCAGTCATGAGTGTGGGAACAAATAGACTGTCCCACGGTTGGGTAGACGAGCAAGTTCATAGTCAACAAAGCATGCAGGACTAATGAGGCAAATAGCATAAAGTACAATAAAAATATATATAACGACTTGGGGCTATCCGTTGTAAGTTCAAAGAGTCACTCGCACCAACAGTGAGTGTGTGATGGAGGCGAGCGGAATCACGGGAGAGAGGGGGGAGTGTGGTGTGGTACCTGTACCAGACAGTGAACAGAGAGGAGGGAGTGTGGTGGGGTACCTGTACCAGACAGAGGAGGGAGTGTGGTGGGGTACCTGTACCAGACAGAGGGAGTGTGGTGGGGTACCTGTACCAGACAGAGGAGGGAGTGTGGTGGGGTACCTGTACCAGACAGAGGAGGGAGTGTGGTGGGGTACCTGTACCAGACAGAGGAGGGAGTGTGGTGGGGTACCTGTACCAGACAGAGGAGGGAGTGTGGTGGGGTACCAGTACCAGACAGAGGGGGGAGTGTGGTGGGGTACCTGTACCAGACAGAGGAGGGAGTGTGGTGGGGTACCTGTACCAGACAGAGGAGGGAGTGTGGTGGGGTATCTGTACCAGACAGAGGGGGTGTGGTGGGGTACCTGTACCAGACAGAGGGGGTGTGGTGGGGTACCTGTACCAGACAGAGGGGGTGTGGTGGGGTACCTGTACCAGACAGAGGGGGTGTGGTGGGGTACCTGTACCAGACAGAGGAGGGAGTGTGGTGGGGTACCAGTACCAGACAGAGGGGGAGTGTGGTGGGGTACCTGTACCAGACAGAGGAGGGAGTGTGGTGGGGTATCTGTACCAGACAGAGGGGGGTGTAGTGGGGTACCTGTACCAGACAGAGGGGGGTGTGGTGGGGTACCTGTACCAGACAGAGGGGGGTGTGGTGGGGTACCTGTACCAGACAGAGGGGGGTGTGGTGGGGGTACCTGTACCAGACAGGGGGAGACAGGCCAGGGCAGACGGTGAACAGATCGCCAGGTGGAATCCAAGCAGCAGTGCAGCAGGCAACAGGAGTAGGTGTCACTTGTTACACATAACACCTGAGGACACCGCGCCACCGCTCTGATAGACACTGATGAGGAGAAGATAAACTTTTATGCTAATTCATGATAATTCTTATTATTATATATTTTTTTAAAGATGGCGGTAATCATGAATGCATTGAGTTCCGGCTCGAAGGACCGTATTGCTTTTATTGTAAATAAAAATCAGTGTAAAATGACAGATTCATGTGAACTTGTGTGTCTGTCCAGGCGAGGTGGCCCGTTTAAAGGCGGAGGTTGAACTGCAGGTGTCCCGGGCGGCGCAGGAGAGAGAGGAACTGGAAACCAAGCTGGCTCATGCAGAGAGGAACCACCGGATAGCCCTCAGCACCAAAGAACACAGTCACAGAGAACAACTGGAGAAGGAACACGCCGACAAGGTTAAATACAGCCCTGTGATGGGAATCAAACTGCTCTTACAATACATTTAATTGTTTTATCTAATGTAATTTTTATATTTTATATTTTTTATTTAACCTTTTATTTAACCAGGCAAGTCAGTTAAGAACACATTCTTATTTTCAAGTAGTAGTGGGTTAACTGCCTGTTCAGGGGCAGAACGACAGATTCGTCAGCTCGGGGGTTTGAACTTGCAACCTTCTGGTTACTAGTCCAACGCTCTAACCACTAGGCTACCCTGCCGCCCCTTAAGGCAAGTCAGTTAAAAGAACAAATTCTTATGTACATTGACGGACTACAGGGGAACAGTGGGTTAATCTGTCTTGTTCAGGGAAGGAAGGACAGATTTTTTACTTGTCAACCTTTCGGTTACTGGCCCAGCGGTCTAACCACTAAGCTACCTGCCACTCCGACATTACTGACTGATCTCTACAGTACAGTACATAACTGACTGATCTCTATAGTACAGTACATAACTGACTGATCTCTACAGTACAGTACAGTACATAACTGACTGATCTCTACAGTACAGTACATAACTGACTGATCTCTATAGTACAGTACATAACTGACTGATCTCTACAGTACAGTACAGTACATAACTGACTGATCTCTACAGTACAGTACATAACTGACTGATCTCTATAGTACAGTACATAACTGACTGATCTCTACAGTACAGTACAGTACATAACTGACTGATCTCTACAGTACAGTACATAACTGACTGATCTCTATAGTACAGTACATAACTGACTGATCTCTATAGTACAGTACATAACTGACTGATCTCTACAGTACAGTACATAACTGACTGATCTCTATCGTACAGTACAGTACATAACTGACTGATCTCTATAGTACAGTACATAACTTACTGATCTCTACAGTACAGTACATAACTGACTGATCTCTATAGTACAGTACATAACTTACTGATCTCTACAGTACAGTACATAACTGACTGAACTCTATAGTACAGTACATAACTGACTGAACTCTATAGTACAGTACATAGCTGACTGATCTCTATAGTACAGTACATAACTGACTGATCTCTATAGTACAGTACATAACTGACTGATCTCTACAGTACAGTACATAACTGACTGATCTCTATCGTACAGTACAGTACATAACTGACTGATCTCTATAGTACAGTACATAACTTACTGATCTCTACAGTACAGTACATAACTGACTGATCTCTATAGTACAGTACATAACTGACTGATCTCTATAGTACAGTACATAACTGACTGATCTCTATAGTACAGTACATAACTGACTGATCTCTACAGTACAGTACAGTACATAACTGACTGATCTCTATAGTACAGTACATAACTGACTGATCTCTATCGTACAGTACAGTATATAACTGACTGATCTCTATAGTACAGTACATACCTGACTAATCTCTATAGTACAGTACATGACTGACTGATCTCTATAGTACAGTACATTACTGACTGATCTCTATAATACAGTACATAACTGACTGATCTCTATAGTACAGTACATGACTGGCTGATCTCTATAGTACAGTACAGTACATAACTGACTGATCTCTATAGTACAGTACATAAATGGCTGATCTCTACAGTACAGTACAGTACATAACTGACTGATCTCTATAGTACAGTACAGTACATGACTGGCTGATCTCTATAGTATAGTACATAACTGACTGATCTCTATAGTACAGTACAGTACATGACTGACTGATCTCTATCGTACAGTACAGTACATAACTGACTGATCTCTATCGTACAGTACAGTACTGACTGATGTCTATAGTACAGTACATGACTGGCTGATCTCTATAGTACAGTACAGTACATAACTGACTGATCTCTATAGTACAGTACATAAATGGCTGATCTCTACAGTACAGTACAGTACATAACTGACTGATCTCTATAGTACAGTACATAACTGACTGACCTCTATCGTACAGTACAGTACATAACTGACTGATCTCTATCGTACAGTACATAACTGACTGATCATTGCGTAAATGCTCATCAGACCTCTCATTAGGACTGTGTGTGTGTGTGTGTGTGTGTGTGTGTGTGTGTGTGTGTGTGTGTGTGTGTGTGTGTGTGTGTGTGTGTGTGTGTGTGCGTGCGTGCGTGCGTGCGTGCGTGCGTGCGTGCGTGCGTGCGTGCGTGCGTGTGTGCGTGCGTGCGTGTGTGATGTACAGGAACAGCAGTGTTTGAACCTAACCCTGCAGAGGGAGCGTGCAGAGTCCCAGCTACGATCCCATTGTGAGCAGCAGCGTTTGCAGAGCCAGGCTGACCTGCAGCAGCTGCAAGAAGAGATGGTCCGGTTGCAACAAGTCTGCAACAACAGCCTGCTGCAGGCCGAGAGCACAAAACAACTGGTGTGTCTGTGTCTGTGTCTGTGTGTGTGTGTATCTGTGTGTCTATGTGTCTATGTGTCTATGTGTGTCTGTGTGTGTCTGTGTGTATCTGTGAATCTGTGTGTGTGTGTGTGTGTGTGTGTGTGTGTGTGTGTGTGTGTGTGTGTGTGTGTGTGTGTGTGTGTGTGTGTGTGTGTGTGTGTGTGTGTGTGTGTGTGTGTGTGTGTGTGTGTGTGTGTGTGTGTGTGTGTGTGTGTGTGTGTGTGTGTGTGTGTGTGTGTGTGTGTGTGTGTGTGTGTGTGTGTGTGTGTGTGTGTGTGTGTGTGTGTGTGTGTGTGTGTGTGTGTCAGTCTGTCTGTGTGTGTGTGTGTCTGTCTGTGTGTATCTGTGTGTCTGTGTGTGTGTGTGTGTGTGAGTGCGCGTGTGTGTGCGTGTGTCTGTGTCTGTGTGTGTGTGTGTGTGTGTGTGTGTGTGTGTGTGTGTGTGTGTGTGTGTGTGTGTGTGTGTGTGTGTGTGTGTGTGTGTGTGTGTGTGTGTGTGTGTGTGTGTGTGTGTGTGTGTGTGTGTGTGTGTGGACATCTTTACATGTCCTGAGGACAGGGGAAACAGCGAGAGCTATTCCCATCATGTAGCCCTGGTGTTGCTAGAGGGTTTTGTAAAAGTATAAAGCTATTTGGTTATAAATATAGTATCAAAAGTTTAAAATATAAATCCAATATAAATATAAAATTCCTCATATTTAAGCAAACCAGATGACACCATTTTTTAAAAATGTATGGATAGCCAGGGGTACACTCCAACACTCAGAGATCATTTACAAATAAAGCATTTGTGTTTAGTGAGTCCTCCAGATCAGAGGCAGTAGGGATGACCAGGGATGTTCTCTGTTTAGTGAGTCCTCCAGATCAGAGGCAGGAGGGATGACCAGGGATGTTCTCTGTTTAGTGAGTCCTCCAGATCAGAGGCAGTAGGGATGACCAGGGATGTTCTCTGTTTAGTGAGTCCTCCAGATCAGAGGCAGTAGGGATGACCAGGGATGTTCTCTGTTTAGTGAGTCCTCCAGATCAGAGGCAGTAGGGATGACCAGGGATGTTCTCTGTTTAGTGAGTCCTCCAGATCAGAGGCAGTAGGGATGACCAGGGATGTTCTCTGTTTAGTGAGTCCTCCAGATCAGAGGCAGTAGGGATGACCAGGGATGTTCTCTGTTTAGTGAGTCCTCCAGATCAGAGGCAGTAGGGATGACCAGGGATGTTCTCTGTTTAGTGAGTCCTCCAGATCAGAGGCAGTAGGGATAACCAGGGATGTTCTCTGTTTAGTGAGTCCTCCAGATCAGAGGCACATTATTTACTTTAGTAATGTAGTGAAGTTAAAGTAGTCAAAAATATAAATAGTAAAGTACAGACACCCCCAAAAAAACAACTTAAGTAGTACTTTAAAGTATTTTTTACTTAAGTACTAAACACCACGACTAAATAATGTAATTGTAACTCTATTTCCATGGCCCAGGCCCTGTCCCAGAAGGAGGGCGAGAAGGCAGCCCTGACAGAGAGGCTGGCAGGCCTACAGCAGGATCTGGAGACAGCAAGGCTGGAGATGGAGAGAGGCAGGAGAGATGCTCTGAGCCTTCACGAACAGGACAAGGTAGGGAACCATGATGGTTGGGGTCAATTGGAAGTGATTTTAATTGGAAAAAAATGAAAAAACTTATGAAATAAATATCTTTTCCTTTTCAGTTTATTGAATTGGAATGTCGATTTACTTCTTGATTTGACTGAAATAAATTAAAATTGACTTCAACCCGGTAACCGTGATGGAGACATGATGACTGGTTTGGGACTACAAAGGCAGATGAGAGAGAAAACATTGTTAAGACTGTCACATAACTATAAGCTTTTTCCTCTAGCATTTAAACAAATATTTCAATCTCGACCCCTTTGATCTCTTAGTTTCCCCCCCCCCCCTTCCTCTCTCCGTCGACCTCTTTAGGACAGTATATCAGGTCTTCGGTGTGAGCTGCAGTCCTTGCGTTCTCGCTTCGAGGAGTCTCTGAGTTCCCATGAGTCATCAGAGAAGAGTCTGACTGAGCAGGTCAGAGAGCTCAACCAGCAGAGAGAAACAGCACGACATGAGGTGAGTGGCCCTTCAATCAATAGATCAATAGATCAATCATGCATGGAGGTGAGGGGACACTCCATCTTTACTACTGCTGCTAACACTGCTTGTCTCTCTCTAACCTCTATGTGTGTTTGTTCTCCAGAGGGGGTTGGGAGGAAGCAGAACACACATTCATGTTTCCCTGCGACTGAATGGACAATAAAGCATTCTTCTTCTAGTTATTCTTCAACCATGTGAAAAGAATAAACTCCCTCTTTCTCCCTCTCCTCCCTCCTTCTCCCTCTCCTCCCTCCTTCTCCCTCTCCTCCCTGCCTAACCCTCTCCTCCCTCCCTGCCTCACCCTCTCCACCCTGCCTCACCCTCTCCTTCCCTCTCCTCCCTGCCTCACCCTCTCCTTCCCTCTCATCCCTGCCTCAGCCTCTCCTCCCTCCCTCACCCTCTCCTCCCTCCCTGCCTCACCCTCTCCACCCTGCCTCACCCTCTCCTTCCCTCTCATCCCTGCCTCAGCCTCTCCTCCCTCCCTGCCTCACCCTCTCCTCCCTCCCTGCCTCACCCTCTCCTCCCTGCCTCACCCTCTCTTTCCCTCTCCTCCCTGCCTCACCCTCTCCTCCCTGCCTCACTCTCTCCTTCCCTCTCATCCCTTCCTCAGCCTCTCCTCCCTCACCCTCTTCTCCCTCCCTGCCTCACCCTCTCCTCCCTCCCTGCCTCACCCTCTCCTCCCTGCCTCACCCTCTCCTCCCTCCCTGCCTCATCCTCTCCTCCCTGCCTCACCCTCTCCTCCCTGCCTCACCCTCTTCTCCCTCCCTGCCTCACCCTCTCCTCCCTCCCTGCCTCACCCTCTCCTCCCTGCCTCACCCTCTCCTCCCTGCCTCACCCTCTCCTCCCTGTCTCATCCTCTACTCTCTGTCTCACCCTCTACTACTGACTACTGTGACTAGATAGATGATAGTACTGTGTCTAGATATATAGAGAGATGGTTGTGACTAGATAGATGATAGTACTGTGACTAGATAGATGATAGTACTGTGACTAGATAGATGATAGTACTGTGACTAGATAGATGATAGTACTGTGACTAGATATATGGCTATGACTAGATAGATGATAGTACTGTGACTAGATAGATGATAGTACTGTGACTAGATAGATGATAGTACTGTGACTAGATAGATGATAGTACTGTGACTAGATAGATGATAGTACTGTGACTAGATAGATGATAGTACTGTGACTAGATAGATGATGGTACTGTGACTAGATAGATGATGGTACTGTGACTAGATAGATGATAGTACTGTGACTAGATAGATGATAGTACTGTGACTAGATATATGGCTATGACTAGATAGATGATAGTACTGTGACTAGATAGATGATAGTACTGTGACTAGATAGATGGATGTGAGTAGATAGATGATCGTACTGTGACTAGATAGATGATAGTACTACTCTTCACCCGTGTAGTGTAGTCCCTGATCAGAATAGTACACTAGGAAATAAACCCTGATCAGAATAGTACACTAGGAAATAGACCCTGATCAGAATAGTACACTAGGAAATAGACCCTGATCAGAATAGTACACTAGGAAATAGTCCCTGATCAGAATAGTACACTAGGAAATAGACCCTGATCAGAATAGTACACTAGGAAATAGACCCTGATCAGAATATTCAGAAATATTTTCCACCAGTTCACCATTTGGGACGCACACTAGTGAGCAGTCCTTCTCTCTCTCTCACTCTCTGGTTACCTAGGGAACTTGCCTAGGTAACCAGAGAGTCTCAGTGCTTATTTCCATTCATCAAGTGACTCTTAAAAGAGCATTTTGGGTTGTTGGAGTGGCAGGCAAGTGGCAGTGAGAGTGGTGGTGTGTGAGTCCTGCTAGAGCGGAGGAGAGACCCGCTCTCATACTCTCAAGGAAGAAAGAGGTCATTGCCCTCATCCGTGAGATGCAACGCCATCCTTACGGACACAGCCCAGGGACACAGTGCTTTATGGCGGAGTGGTGGATTGTGGGAATGCGCCTGTCACGGAGAAATGCAAGCTGGGCCCATGTGGAACTGACAAATAACTTCTTGCCAATTCAAATGCACGAGGAACACACTATCAATACTTCACCGTTATGTTCCGTTCCACATCTGTGAGTTCTCCCACCGGTTTCCGTATTTATATTGCCATTTATAGATGAGGACATGCGTGCTCTTTTACTGGACTTGACCAACTGTGCACAGCATTACTACTTAGGACATTTGTATCTGAAGCTTTGGATTCAGGGAATTAAAAGTACCTATCCAATTTCAGATGTGTAAATATGTCTACAATTTTTCTTACGAGTTTTGTATTTGTTTAACAGTTCTTCAGGATCGGTGCCCCCCCCACCCCCCACGGGACGGTTGAGCTAACGTAGGCTAATGCGATTAGCATGAGGTTGTAAGTAACAAGAGTATTTCCCAGGACATAGACATACACTAATGTTCAAAAGTTTGGGGGTCACTTAGAAGGGTCCTTGTTTTTTTTCCCTTTATCCATTTTATTCAACTGTTACCTGCAAAAAAAAAGACAGCTCAGAGTTTGCCTTTCTGAATTTTGAATCCTAAACAACGTTCCTACACATAGTTTAAAGTAGAAAACCAACATAGCAGGTCAAAGCTGTGTGCTGGAAAAACCTTGGTAGACCATGGGTGGAGTAGGCATCGTGGTGCTGGTAAACCTTGGTAGAGCATGGGTGGAGTAGGCATCGTGGTGCTGGTAAACCTTGGTAGAGCATGGGTGGAGTAGGCATCGTGGTGCTGGTAAACCTTGGTAGAGCATGGGTGGAGTAGGCATCGTGGTGCTGGTAAACCTTGGTAGAGCATGGGTGGAGTAGGCATCGTGGTGCTGGTAAACCTTGGTAGAGCATGGGTGGAGTAGGCATCGTGGTGCTGGTAAACCTTGGTAGAGCATGGGTGGAGTAGGCATCGTGGTGCTGGTAAACCTTGGTAGAGCATGGGTGGAGTAGGCATCGTGGTGCTGGTAAACCTTGGTAGACCATGGGTGGAGGCCTTGTCTCTGAGAGAGCTATAAAAGACACTGTCAGACATGGCAGAACCTCCCTGATCTTCCCTTGTTTCATTATTAGAACCTCCCTGATCTTCCCTTATTTCATTATTAGAACCTCCCTGATCTTCCCTTGTTTAATTATTAGACTAATCCAGGCTCAGGATTCTCATGTCTGACAATGACAGAGACAGAGTGAGAATGTACAGCAAGGGGACAACATGGGGGGTAGAGCGGAGGGGAGAGGGAGAGGGATAGGGATAGGGATAGGGAGAGGGAGAGGGAGAGGGAGAGGGAGAGGGAGAGGGAGAGGGAGAGGGAGAGGGAGAGGGAGAGGGAGAGGGAGAGGGAGAGAGAGAGAGAGAGAGAGAGAGAGAGAGAGAGAGAGAGAGAGAGAGAGAGAGAGAGAGAGAGAGAGAGAGAGAGAGAGAGAGAGAGAGAGAAATACATTCCCATATCTACAAGAAAAGGTCAACCACTGAAGAACAAACACCATAGTAAATACAACCCTTATTTATGTTTATTTATTTTCCCTTTTGTACTTTAACTATTTCCACATAATATGACATTTGAAATGTCTTTATTCTCTTGGAACTTTCGTGAGTGTAATGTTTACTGTTCATTTTTTAAATTGTTTATTTCACTTTTGTTTATTATCTATTTCACTTGCTTTGGCAATGAAAAACATATGTTTCCCATGGTAATAAAGTCCTTAAATTGATTTGAATTGAGAGAGAGAGAGAGAGAGAGAGAGAGAGAGAGAGAGAGAGAGAGAGAGAGAGAGAGAGAGAGAGAGAGAGAGAGAGAGAGAGAGAGAGAGAGAGAGAGAGAGAGAGAGAGAGAGAGAGAGAGAGAGAGAGAGAGAGAGAGAGAGAGAAAGAGCCCTCTTGGTAATATCATGAAATCAAAGATGGAGTTAACCCCTAGTGTAAATAAGTCAGTTGGGGCAGTGTTTATTTTCTCTCCTGCTGCAGGGAGAGGCTCCGATGAGATGGGACAGGTTCCCCTAGCTTCACTCTCATCTACTTGAGGACCACAATCAGAGGGCTCTCCTTTACCCTCCAGACCTGGATTCAATGCAGTAGTCCATCATACGAACATTTCGCACTTCAGGCAGACTAAATCAAACGCTTATGAATGATTTTGAATAGTATTTGAACCCAGGATATTCTCCATCCCCCCTTTCCCCTGAATAGTAGTTGAACCCAGGATATTCTCCATCCCCCCTTTCCCCTGAATAGTAGTTGAACCCAGGATATTCTCCATCCCCCTTTCCCTGAATAGTAGTTGAACCCAGGATATTCTCCATCCCCCTTTCCCCTGAATAGTAGTTGAACCCAGGATATTCTCCATCCCCCTTTCCCCTGAATAGTAGTTGAACCCAGGATATTCTCCATCCCCCTTTCCCCTGAATAGTAGTTGAACCCAGGATATTCTCCATCCCCCCTTTCCCCTGAATAGTAGTTGAACCCAGGATATTCTCCATCCCCCCTTTCCCCTGAATAGTAGTTGAACCCAGGATATTCTCCATCCCCCCTTTCCCCTGAATAGTAGTTGAACCCAGGATATTCTCCATACCCCCTTTCCCCTGAATAGTAGTTGAACCCAGGATATTCTCCATACCCCCTTTCCCCTGAATAGTATTTGAACCTAGGATACCCCCCCCCATTTCCCTGAAATTAAGTTTGATGGGTTGGAAAGGGAAAGGATTAGAATTGATGAGAAGAAAACATATTATGTGACCTGTATAAACATAATTCCTCTCCCTCCTCTCCTCCCTCCTCTCTCCCCTCTCCTCCCTCCTCTCCTCCCTCCACCTCACCTCCCCTCTCCTCCCTCCTGTCCTCCCTCCCTCCACCTCTCCTCCCCTGTCCTGCCTTCCTTGGTCTGGTTAATTTGAAGCAGTCTTGGGCCTAGATTCAATCCGTATCCCAGAATATCTGTGCTATAACGTAATAAAAATGTTGAGACAATGTTTCTGCGTTCGCGGAGACTGCATACACAGTATACACTGCCTCTGTAATCACGCTATGAAGCGGGACTTCTGCAATACAGATTGAATTAAGCCCAACGTGGTCTCTTGGGTTCGAGTGCTCTGGCCTCCATCTCTAGTTTGAAGCCTCAGTGAGCTCCTCCTCTCATCTCCATTCCCTGGTCCTGCTAGGTGGAGGGTCTTCGGCGGGACCTCCATCGGGCAGAGGATGAAAGTGACGCAGGGCGGGAAGAGCTGATCGAGTCCCACAGGGAGCTGAGGGAAGTGGCTCAGGAGAGGGACGACCAGAGGAAGGAGGTGCTGGACCTCAGGAGGCTGCTGGGGGACGAGATCCGAGACAAGGAGGCCATCCACTCCTCCAACCAGGAACTCAGAGCTGCAGTGAAGAGAGCAGAGAATGACAACAACAGGTACAGTCACTCTGTTCCATACAGACAACAGGTACAGTCACTCTGTTCCATACAGACAACAGGTACAGTCACTCTGTTCCATACAGACATCAGATACAGTCACTCTGTTCCATACAGAGAACAGGTACAGTCACTCTGTTCCATACAGACAACAGGTACAGTCACTCTGTTCCATACAGACAACAGGTACAGTCACTCTGTTCCATACAGAGAACAGGTACAGTCACTCTGTTCCATACAGACAACAGGTACAGTCACTCTGTTCCATACAGACAACAGGTACAGTCACTCTGTTCCATACAGAGAACAGGTACAGTCACTCTGTTCCATACAGACAACAGGTACAGTCACTCTGTTCCATACAGACAACAGGTACAGTCACTCTGTTCCATACAGACAACAGATACAGTCACTCACTGTTCCATACAGACAACAGGTACAGTCACTCTGTTCTGTCAAGAGAACGACAGCCCAAAACAGGATTGTCTGATCTTATACAGCCAACTATGTGTGCATATGGGCCCAGGGCTTTATTGGGTTTTATGAACTAGAAATGATGTAGACGGTATGGAGTTTAAAGACAAAACTGTTTTGAAATGAGTGTTTTCTAAACCCACTCCATGTGAGTGGGTTGAGGCCCACACCCGAAAATACTCTGTACAGTCAGAGATGGCATAAAGATTTTCTGACAGGCCTATGTTTCTGCTTATCGTTTCCGACATTTTGGCAGGCTATTTGTTATAAATGATTTATCTATAATTAAACATGTGCAGCTTCTCTTCTGTCATTATTGTTGCCCCAAGAAGACTTTAATAAAAACCCTCACCAAAATGATGTCATAAAGGGATAGAATGAATGATGTCATGAAGGGATACAATGAATGATGCCATAAAGGGATAGAATGAATGATGTCATAAAGGGATAGAATGAATGATGTCATAAAGGGACAGAATGAATGATGTCATAAAGGGATAGAATGATAGAATCAATCTGGTTGACATCAATAATGTTGGTTTTCTCTTTCCTCTGTCATCTCTGCTTCTCTCACGCAGCAAAGACGTTTAGGGACCGGGGAGAATATGCAATAATGGGGATAAAACGGAATGGGGGAGGGGCGGGGGGGATTTTCAGTGAAACAATTCTAAATTACATCAGTTTGACTGGTTTTAAGGATATTAGAAGCTTTTAAAACAATCCAACATGTTTTTGATAAGATTTCATTTCGGCTTGGGTTGGTATTTTATATGGTTGAAACACTAGCAGCTTATATGATGCTAATACAGAAAGCACCGCCAAATTTGCAAACGGTCCCTAACCGTGCATTCATAATCTCAAGATGCTGAAAGAAATCTATTTCTAAACTCATGTTCCCGAATCAAATTGTATCACTTCAGCAAAACATTTCCAAACATTAGACTACTGTTCTGGTCCTCTCTTCTATAACATTAGACTACTGTTCTGGTCCTCTCTTCTATAACATTAGACTACTGTTCTGGTCCTCTCTTCTATAACATTAGACTACTGTTCTGGTCCTCTCTTCTATACCATTAGACTACTGTTCTGGTCCTCTCTTCTATAACATTAGACTACTGTTCTGGTCCTCTCTTCTATAACAGACTACTGTTCTGGTCCTCTCTTCTATAACATTAGACTACTGTTCTGGTCCTCTGTTCTATAACAGACTACTGTTCTGGTCCTCTCTTCTATAACATTAGACTACTGTTCTGGTCCTCTCTTCTATAACATTAGACTACTGTTCTGGTCCTCTCTTCAATAACAGACTACTGTTCTGGTCCTCTGTTCTATAACATTAGACTACTGTTCTGGTCCTCTCTTCAATAACAGACTACTGTTCTGGTCCTCTCTTCTATACCATTAGACTACTGTTCTGGTCCTCTCTTCTATAACATTAGACTACTGTTCTGGTCCTCTCTTCTATAACATTAGACTACTGTTCTGGTCCTCTCTTCAATAACAGACTACTGTTCTGGTCCTCTCTTCTATACCATTAGACTACTGTTCTGGTCCTCTCTTCTATAACATTAGACTACTGTTCTGGTCCTCTGTTCTATAATTAGACTACTGTTCTGGTCCTCTGTTCTATAACAGACTACTGTTCTGGTCCTCTCTTCTATAACATTAGACTACTGTTCTGGTCCTCTCTTCTATAACATTAGACAACTGTTCTGGTCCTCTCTTCTATAACATTAGACTACTGTTCTGGTCCTCTCTTCTATACCATTAGACTACTGTTCTGGTCCTCTGTTCTATAACAGACTACTGTTCTGGTCCTCTCTTCTATAACAGACTACTGTTCTGGTCCTCTCTTCTATAACATTAGACTACTGTTCTGGTCCTCTCTTCTATAACATTAGACTACTGTTCTGGTCCTCTCTTCTATACCATTAGACTACTGTTCTGGTCCTCTGTTCTATAACAGACTACTGTTCTGGTCCTCTCTTCTATAACAGACTACTGTTCTGGTCCTCTCTTCTATAACATTAGACTACTGTTCTGGTCCTCTCTTCTATAACATTAGACTACTGTTCTGGTCCTCTCTTCTATAACATTAGACTACTGTTCTGGTCCTCTCTTCTATACCATTAGACTACTGTTCTGGTCCTCTGTTCTATAACAGACTACTGTTCTGGTCCTCTCTTCTATAACAGACTACTGTTCTGGTCCTCTCTTCTATACCATTAGACTACTGTTCTGGTCCTCTCTTCTATAACATTAGACTACTGTTCTGGTCCTCTCTTCTATAACATTAGACTACTGTTCTGGTCCTCTCTTCAATAACAGACTACTGTTCTGGTCCTCTCTTCTATACCATTAGACTACTGTTCTGGTCCTCTCTTCTATAACATTAGACTACTGTTCTGGTCCTCTCTTCTATACCATTAGACTACTGTTCTGGTCCTCTGTTCTATAACAGACTACTGTTCTGGTCCTCTCTTCTATAACATTAGACTACTGTTCTGGTCCTCTCTTCAATAACAGACTACTGTTCTGGTCCTCTCTTCTATACCATTAGACTACTGTTCTGGTCCTCTCTTCTATACCATTAGACTACTGTTCTGGTCCTCTCTTCTATAACAGACTACTGTTCTGGTCCTCTCTTCTATAACATTAGACTATTTCTGGTCCTCTCTTCTAGACTACTGTTCTGGTCCTCTGTTCTATAACAGACTACTGTTCTGGTCCTCTCTTCTATACCATTAGACTACTGTTCTGGTCCTCTCTTCTATAACATTAGACTACTGTTCTGGTCCTCTCTTCTATAACATTAGACTACTGTTCTGGTCCTCTCTTCTATAACATTAGACTACTGTTCTGGTCCTCTCTTCTATAACATTAGACTACTGTTCTGGTCCTCTCTTCTATAACATTAGACTACTGTTCTGGTCCTCTCTTCTATACCATTAGACTACTGTTCTGGTCCTCTGTTCTATAACAGACTACTGTTCTGGTCCTCTCTTCTATAACATTAGACTACTGTTCTGGTCCTCTCTTCTATAACATTAGACTACTGTTCTGGTCCTCTCTTCTATAACATTAGACTACTGTTCTGGTCCTCTCTTCTATACCATTAGACTACTGTTCTGGTCCTCTGTTCTATAACAGACTACTGTTCTGGTCCTCTCTTCTATAACAGACTACTGTTCTGGTCCTCTCTTCTATAACATTAGACTACTGTTCTGGTCCTCTCTTCTATAACATTAGACTACTGTTCTGGTCCTCTCTTCTATACCATTAGACTACTGTTCTGGTCCTCTCTTCTATAACAGACTACTGTTCTGGTCCTCTCTTCTATAACAGACTACTGTTCTGGTCCTCTCTTCTATAACATTAGACTACTGTTCTGGTCCTCTCTTCTATAACATTAGACTACTGTTCTGGTCCTCTCTTCTATAACATTAGACTACTGTTCTGGTCCTCTCTTCAATAACAGACTACTGTTCTGGTCCTCTGTTCTATAACATTAGACTACTGTTCTGGTCCTCTCTTCAATAACAGACTACTGTTCTGGTCCTCTCTTCTATACCATTAGACTACTGTTCTGGTCCTCTCTTCTATAACATTAGACTACTGTTCTGGTCCTCTCTTCTATAACATTAGACTACTGTTCTGGTCCTCTCTTCAATAACAGACTACTGTTCTGGTCCTCTCTTCTATAACATTAGACTACTGTTCTGGTCCTCTCTTCTATACCATTAGACTACTGTTCTGGTCCTCTGTTCTATAACAGACTACTGTTCTGGTCCTCTCTTCTATAACAGACTACTGTTCTGGTCCTCTCTTCTATAACATTAGACTACTGTTCTGGTCCTCTCTTCTATAACATTAGACTACTGTTCTGGTCCTCTCTTCTATAACATTAGACTACTGTTCTGGTCCTCTCTTCTATACCATTAGACTACTGTTCTGGTCCTCTGTTCTATAACAGACTACTGTTCTGGTCCTCTCTTCTATAACAGACTACTGTTCTGGTCCTCTCTTCTATAACATTAGACTACTGTTCTGGTCCTCTCTTCTATAACATTAGACTACTGTTCTGGTCCTCTCTTCTATACCATTAGACTACTGTTCTGGTCCTCTCTTCTATAACAGACTACTGTTCTGGTCCTCTCTTCTATAACAGACTACTGTTCTGGTCCTCTCTTCTATAACATTAGACTACTGTTCTGGTCCTCTCTTCTATAACAGACTACTGTTCTGGTCCTCTCTTCTATACCATTAGACTACTGTTCTGGTCCTCTGTTCTATAACATTAGACTACTGTTCTGGTCCTCTCTTCTATAACATTAGACTACTGTTCTGGTCCTCTCTTCTATAACAGACTACTGTTCTGGTCCTCTCTTCTATAACATTAGACTACTGTTCTGGTCCTCTCTTCTATAACATTAGACTACTGTTCTGGTCCTCTCTTCTATAACATTAGACTACTGTTCTGGTCCTCTCTTCTATACCATTAGACTACTGTTCTGGTCCTCTGTTCTATAACAGACTACTGTTCTGGTCCTCTCTTCTATAACATTAGACTACTGTTCTGGTCCTCTGTTCTATAACATTAGACTACTGTTCTGGTCCTCTGTTCTATAACATTAGACTACTGTTCTGGTCCTCTGTTCTATAACAGACTACTGTTCTGGTCCTCTCTTCTATAACATTAGACTACTGTTCTGGTCCTCTCTTCTATAACAGACTACTGTTCTGGTCCTCTCTTCTATAACATTAGACTACTGTTCTGGTCCTCTGTTCTATAACAGACTACTGTTCTGGTCCTCTCTTCTATAACATTAGACTACTGTTCTGGTCCTCTGTTCTATAACATTAGACTACTGTTCTGGTCCTCTCTTCTATAACATTAGACTACTGTTCTGGTCCTCTCTTCTATAACAGACTACTGTTCTGGTCCTCTGTTCTATAACATTAGACTACTGTTCTGGTCCTCTGTTCTATAACATTAGACTACTGTTCTGGTCCTCTGTTCTATAACAGACTACTGTTCTGGTCCTCTCTTCTATAACATTAGACTACTGTTCTGGTCCTCTGTTCTATAACAGACTACTGTTCTGGTCCTCCCTTCTATACCATTAGACTACTGTTCTGGTCCTCTGTTCTATAACATTAGACTACTGTTCTGGTCCTCTGTTCTATAACAGACTACTGTTCTGGTCCTCTCTTCTATAACATTAGACTACTGTTCTGGTCCTCTCTTCAATAACATTAGACTACTGTTCTGGTCCTCTCTTCTATAACATTAGACTACTGTTCTGGTCCTCTGTTCTATAACATTAGACTACTGTTCTGGTCCTCTGTTCTATAACAGACTACTGTTCTGGTCCTCTCTTCAATAACAGACTACTGTTCTGGTCCTCTCTTCTATAACATTAGACTACTGTTCTGGTCCTCTCTTCTATAACAGACTACTGTTCTGGTCCTCTCTTCTATAACATTAGACTACTGTTCTGATCCTCTCTTCTATAACATTAGACTACTGTTCTGGTCCTCTCTTCTATAACAGACTACTGTTCTGGTCCTCTCTTCTATAACATTAGACTACTGTTCTGGTCCTCTGTTCTATAACAGACTACTGTTCTGGTCCTCTCTTCAATAACAGACTACTGTTCTGGTCCTCTCTTCTATAACAGACTACTGTTCTGGTCCTCTCTTCTATAACAGACTACTGTTCTGGTCCTCTCTTCTATAACATTAGACTACTGTTCTGGTCCTCTCTTCTATAACATTAGACTACTGTTCTGGTCCTCTCTTCTATAACATTAGACTACTGTTCTGGTCCTCTCTTCTATAACATTAGACTACTGTTCTGGTCCTCTCTTCTATAACATTAGACTACTGTTCTGGTCCTCTCTTCTATAACATTAGACTACTGTTCTGGTCCTCTCTTCTATAACATTAGACTACTGTTCTGGTCCTCTCTTCTATAACATTAGACTACTGTTCTGGTCCTCTCTTCTATAACATTAGACTACTGTTCTGGTCCTCTCTTCTATAACATTAGACTACTGTTCTGGTCCTCTCTTCAATAACAGACTACTGTTCTGGTCCTCTTTCTATAACTGTTCTGGTCCTCTCTTCTATAACATTAGACTACTGTTCTGGTCCTCTCTTCTATAACATTAGACTACTGTTCTGGTCCTCTCTTCTATAACATTTCTGGTCTTAGTTCTGGTCCTCTCTTCTATAACATTAGACTACTGTTCTGGTCCTCTCTTCTATAACAGACTACTGTTCTGGTCCTCTGTTCTATAACATTAGACTACTGTTCTGGTCCTCTCTTCAATAACAGACTACTGTTCTGGTCCTCTCTTCTATAACATTAGACTACTGTTCTGGTCCTCTCTTCTATACCATTAGACTACTGTTCTGGTCCTCTCTTCTATACCATTAGACTACTGTTCTGGTCCTCTCTTCTATAACAGACTACTGTTCTGGTCCTCTTCTATAACAGACTACTGTTCTGGTCCTCTCTTCTATACCATTAGACTACTGTTCTGGTCCCCTCGCCTATAACAGACCAGTGTTCTGGTCCTCTCTTCTATAACAGACTACTGTCCTTATCCTCTCTTCTATAACAGACTGTTCTGGTCCTCTCTTCTATAACATTAGACTACTGTTCTGGTCCTCTCTTCTATAACATTAGACTACTGTTCTGGTCCTCTCTTCTATACCATTAGACTACTGTTCTGGTCCTCTCTTCTATAACAGACTACTGTTCTGGTCCTCTTCTATAACAGACTACTGTTCTGGTCCTCTCTTCTATAACAGACTACTGTTCTGGTCCTCTCTTCTATAACAGACCAGTGTTCTGGTCCTCTCGCCTATAACAGACTACTGTTCTGGTCCTCTCTTCTATAACAGACTACTGTTCTGGTCTTCTCTTCAATAACAGACTACTGTTCTGGTCCTCTCTTCTATAACATTAGACTACTGTTCTGGTCCTCTCTTCTATAACATTAGACTACTGTTCTGGTCCTCTCTTCTATAACATTAGACTACTGTTCTGGTCCTCTCTTCTATAACAGACTACTGTTCTGGTCCTCTCTTCTATAACAGACTACTGTTCTGGTCCTCTCTTCTATAACAGACCAGTGTTCTGGTCCTCTCGCCTATAACAGACTACTGTTCTGGTCCTCTCTTCTATAACAGACTACTGTTCTGGTCTTCTCTTCAATAACAGACTACTGTTCTGGTCCTCTCTTCTATAACATTAGACTACTGTTCTGGTCCTCTCTTCAATAACAGACTACTGTTCTGGTCCTCTCTTCTATAACATTAGACTACTGTTCTGGTCCTCTCTTCTATAACAGACTGTTCTGGTCCTCTCTTCTATACCATTAGACTACTGTTCTATATAGTTAGACCAGATACACTGAGGCTCTAGAGTTGAGGTTTAGTCTTCACACTAGCGTCTGATACAAATATCGAAAGTAAAACCTCACTGTGGCTCATAAACATAAATTGCACAAGAATGATACATTTCTGATTTTTTTAATGCATTGTTTTCTCTTTATTCAACCCCCTGTCCTTCATCCACATCCTAAAACCACCAGTCCCGTGGGTATGACAATGGGGATTGTGAGTTCTGACTCAACCCCACACATCCCTATTTGAAATGTGACAATATTTTTCTTCAATATTTTGACAGTAACCTACCTCTATAACCCTGTCTCTGCCTCCATCTCCGTCAGCCTTCGGCGTAGCGTCAAGGACAAGGAGCAGAAAGTGTATTTTTGTAGACGTTTTGACAGTAATCTACCTCTATAACCCTGTCCCTGCCTCCATATCTCCCATCAGTCTGCGGCGTAGCCTGGAGGACAAGGAGCAGAAAGTGGTGGTGCTGGAGGTGTGTAAGACCTCCCTGCAGCAGGAAGTGTCCAAGCTGAGGAGCACAATGAGAGAGCTGGAGAAGTCCCGGCTGCAGGCACGCAGAGAGCTGCAGGAGCTACGCAGACAGGTGAGGCTTCATCTTCTTCTTCTTGTTCTTCTTCTGCCTCAGCCTCTAATCAGTCTCTATCTCTACCTGTTCAGGTGAAGATCTTAGAGAGGGAGGCTGCCCAACAGAGGGAGGAGATGGGAGAACTGCAGGCCAGGGTGTGTCAGGAGGAGGTGAAGGAAGAGGAGGCAAGGAGGGAGTCCTTCAGTCTTAAACAGAGAGTCCTGGAGAGCGAGGCGGGCAGGGAAGCGGCCATCAAGGAGGTACGTTACCATGGGAGGCCCACAGGGCTGGGGAGGAGGACAGGAAGGAGGTACGTTACCATAGGAGGCCCACAGGGCTGGCGGGAGGAGGACAGGAAGGAGGTACGTTACCATAGGAGGCCCACAGGGCTGGGGGAGGAGGACAGAAAGGAGGTACGTTACCATAGGAGGCCCACAGGGCTGGGGGAGGACAGGAAGGAGGTACGTTACCATAGGAGGCCCACAGGGCTGGGGGAGGAGGACAGGAAGGAGGTACGTTACCATAGGAGGCCCACAGGGCTGGGGGAGGAGGACAGGAAGGAGGTACGTTACCATAGGAGGCCCACAGGGCTGGGGGAGGAGGACAGGAAGGAGGTACGTTACCATAGGAGGCCCACAGGGCTGGGGGAGGAGGACAGGAAGGAGGAACGTTACCATAGGAGGCCCACAGGGCTGGGGGAGGAGGACAGGAAGGAGGTACGTTACCATAGGAGGCCCACAGGGCTGGGGGAGGAGGACAGGAAGGAGGTACGTTACCATAGGAGGCTCACAGGGCTGGGGGAGGAGGACAGGAAGGAGGTACGTTACCATAGGAGGCCCACAGGGCTGGGGGAGGAGGAGGAGGACAGGAAGGAGGCCCACGTTACCAAAGGAGGCCCACAGGGCTGGGGGAGGAGGACAGGAAGGAGGTGCGTTACCATAGGAGGCCCACAGGGCTGGGGGAGGAGGACAGGAAGGAGGTACGTTACCATAGGAGGCCCACAGGGCTGGCGGAGGAGGACAGGAAGGAGGTACGTTACCATAGGAGGCCCACAGGGCTGGGGGAGGAGGACAGGAAGGAGGTATGTTACCATAGGAGGCCCACAGGGCTGGGGGAGGAGGACAGGAAGGAGGTACGTTACCATAGGAGGCCCACAGGGCTGGGGGAGGAGTACAGGAAGGAGGTACGTTACCATAGGAGGCCCACAGGGCTGGCGGAGGAGGACAGGAAGGAGGTACGTTACCATAGGAGGCCCACAGGGTTGGGGGGAGGAGGACAGGAAGGAGGTACGTTACCATAGGAGGCCCACAGGGCTGGCGGGAGGAGGACAGGAAGGAGGTACGTTACCATAGGAGGCCCACAGGGCTGGGGGAGGAGGACAGAAAGGAGGTATGTTACCATAGGAGGCTCACAGGGCTGGGGGAGGAGGACAGGAAGGAGGTACGTTACCATAGGAGGCCCACAGTGATGGGGGGAGGAGGACAGGAAGGAGGTACGTTACCATAGGAGGACCACAGGGCTGGGGGGAGGAGGTCAGGAAGGAGGTACGTTACCATAGGAGGCCCACAGGGCTGGGGGGAGGAGGACAGGAAGGTTGGCAGGAAGGAGGTAAATGTGCTATTTCCGTTTTTTATCTGTAATAAAGTTGCTAAAATAAAAAATCAAATAAAAAAACTTTTTTTTTGTCATTATGGGGTATTGTGATGCCATTATGGGGTATTGTGATGTCATTATGGGGTATTGTGATGTCATTATGGGGTATTGTGATGTCATTATGGGGTATTGTGATGTCATTATGGGGTATTGTGTGTAGATTGTTGACGAGGGGGAAAAAACTATTTAATCCATTTTAGAATCAGGCTGTAACTTAACAAAATGTGGAAAAGGTCAAGGGGTCTGAATCATTTCCGAATGCACTGTATGTAACTTACAGGTAGTCGTCCGCTATACAGCCTCAATAACAACATGCTTCAGCAAACATCCCGTCCAGAATACCTGCAGTGATTACAGTATGGGGAGGAAGGGCCGAGGATGTTCTACTGCCACTCTCCAATGAATAACCTTTTGTCAGCCTGGCTGGGGTTTAACATACTGTGGGTGTACAGCCTTCACACGGTATTCACACCCTTTTACTTTTTTACACATTTTGTTGTGCTACAAAGTGGGATTCAAATGGATTTCATTTTTTATCAATGATCTACACAAACTACTCTGCAATGTCAAAGTGGAAGTAAAATTCTAACATTAAAAAAAATGTATATATATATATATATACTGTATGTATATACTTATACTTATACTTATATATATATATACTGTATGTATAGAAAGTGACTTTGGAACGTATTCAAACCCCTTGTCTTTTTTCACATTTTGTTACATTACAGCCTTATAACAATTCCTCAGCAATCTACACACAAGGCACCATAATGACATCACAATACCCCATAATGACATCACAATACCCCATAATGACATCACAATACCCTATAATGACAATACCCCATAATGACATCACAATACCCCATAATGACATCACAATACCCCATAATGACAAAGCAAAAACAGGGTTTTAGAATGTATTGCAAATTTATCAGTATTCAGACCCTTTGCGAGGAGACTCGAAATTGAGCTCAGATGCATCCTATTTCCATTCATCATCCTTGAGATGTTGCTACACCTTGATTGGAGTCCACTTGTGGTAAATTCAATTGATTAGACATGATTTAGAAAGGCACACTCCTGTCTATATAAGGTTCCACAGCTGACAGTGCATGTCAGAGCAAACACCAAGCCATGAGGAATTGTCCTTAGAACTCAGAGACAGGATTGTGTCGAGGCACAGATCTGGGGAAAGGGAACCAAAACATTTCTACAGCATCGAAGGTCCCCAAGAACGTAGTGACCTCCATCATTCTCAAATTGAAGAAGTTTAGAACCACCATGACTCTTCCTAGAGTTGGCAGCCCAGCCAAACTGAGCAATCGGGGGAGAAGGGTCTTGGTCAGGGAGGTGACCAAGAACCTGATGGTCACTCTGACAGAGCTCTTGAGTTCCTCTGAGGAGACGGGAGAACTTTCCAGAAGGACAACCATCTCTGCAGCCCTCCATCAATCAGGCCTTTATGGTAGAGTGGCCAGATGGAAGCCACTCCTCAGTAAAAGGCACATGACAGCCCACTTGGAGTTTACCAAAAGGCACCTAAAGACTTTCAGACCATGAAAAACAATATTCTCTGGTCTTATGAAACCAAGATTGAACTCTTTGGCCTGAATGCCAAGTGTCACGTCTGGAGGAAACCTGACACCATCCCTATGATGAAGCATGGTGATGGCAGCATCATGCTGTGTGGATGGTTTTCAGCAGCAGGGACTGGGAGACTAGTCAGGATGGAGGCAAAGATGAACGGAGAAAACTACAGAAAGATCCTGGATCAAAACCTGTTCCAGAGTGCTCAGGACCTCAGATTGGGGTGAAGGTTCACATTCCAACAGGACATTGACCCAAGAGGACAATGACAGCCAAAACAACGCAGGAGTGGTTTCGGGACAAGTCTCTGAATGACCTTGAGCGGCCCAGCCAGAGGCCGGACTTGAACCCAATCGAACATCTGGTGAGACCTGAAAGCGTCATACCCAAGAAGACTGTAGTGTCATACCCAAGAAGACTGTAGCGTCATACCCAAGAAGACTCGATGCTGTAGTCACTGCCTAAGGTGCTTCAACAATCAATCAATCAATCAAATGTATTTATAAAGCCCTTTTTACATCAGCTGATATCTCAAAGTGCTGTACAGAAACCCAGCCTAAAACCCCAAAATAGCAAGCAATGCAGATGTAGAAACACAGTGGCTAGGAAAAACTCCCGAGAAATGCAGGAACCTAGGAAGAAACCTAGAGAGGAACCAGGCTCTGAGGGGTGGCCAGTCCTTATAAATTAGCAAAAAATAAATAAAAAAACGTTTTTGCTTTGTCTTTATGGTCTATTGTGTTTATTTGATATATTTCTGTATTTTATTTCACCTTTATTTAACCAGGAAAACCAGTCGAGAACAAGTTCTCATTTACAACTGCGACCTTGACCAAGATAAAGCAAAGCAGTGGGACACAAACAACAACACAGAGTTACACATAAACAAACGTACAGTCAATAACACAAAAGAAAAATAGAAAGATATATGTACAGTGTGTGAAAATGTAGAAGAGTAGGGAGGTAAGGCAATAAAGAGGCCATGGAGGCTAAAATAATTACAATGTAGCATTAACACTGGAGTGATAGATGTGCAGAAGATGATGTGCAAGTAGAGATACTGGGGTGCAAAAAAGTGAGAGGGTAAGTAATAATATGGGCTTGAGGTAGTCTGGTGTGCTATTTACAGATTGGCTGTGAACAGGTACAGTGATCGGCAGGTGGGTGCAGGGAGCGATCGGTTGAAGAGCATGAACTTAGTTTTACTAGCATTTAAGAGCAGTTGGAGGCCATGGACGAAGTATTGTATGGCGTTGAAGCTCGTTTTGAGGTTTGTTAGCACAGTGTCCAAAGATGTGCAAAATGTATACAGAATGGAGTCATCTGCGTAGAGGTGGATCAGAGAATCACCAGCAGCAAGAGCGACATCATTGATATATACAGAGAAAAGAGTCGGCCCGAGAATTGAACCCTGTGGCATCCCCATAGAGACTGCCAGAAGTCCAGACAACAGGCCCTCGGATTTGACTCACTGAACTCTATCTGAGAAGTAGTTGGTGAACCAGGCTAGGCAATCATTTGAGAAGCCAAGGCTATTGAGTCTGCCGATAAGAATGTGGTGATTGGTGTAGAATGTGGTGATTGGTATAGAATGTGGTGATTGGTATAGAATGTGGTGATTGGTATAGAATGCGGTGATTGGTATAGAATGTGGTGATTGGTATAGAATGTGGTGATTGGTATAGAATGCGGTGATTGGTATAGATTGCAGTGATTGGTATAGAATGCGGTGATTGGTATAGAATGTGGTGATTGGTATAGAATGCGGTTATTGGTATAGAATGTGGTGATTGGTATAGAATGTGGTGATTGGTATAGAATGCGGTGATTGGTATAGAATGCGGTGATTGGTATAGAATGCGGTGATTGGTATAGAATGCGGTGATTGGTATAGAATGTGGTGATTGGTATAGAATGTGGTGATTGGTATAGAATGCGGTGATTGGTATAGAATGCGGTGATTGGTATAGAATGTGGTGATGATTGGTATAGAATGTGGTGAATGGTATAGTATGCGGTTATTGGTATAGAATGCAGTGATTGGTATAGATTGCAGTGATTGGTGTAGAATGCGGTGATTGGTATAGAATGCAGTAATTGGTATAGAATGCAGTGATTGGTATAGAATGCAGTGATTGGTATAGAATGCAGTGATTGGTATAGAATGCAGTGATTGGTATAGAATGCGGTGATTGGTATAGAATGCAGTGATTGGTATAGAAGGCAGTGATTGGTATAGAATGCAGTGATTGGTGTAGAATGCGGTGATTGGTATAGAATGCAGTGATTGGTATAGAATGCAGTGATTGGTATAGAATGCAGTGATTGGTATAGAATGCAGTGATTGGTATAGAATGCGGTGATTGGTATAGATTGTTTTCCTCATCAATCTATTTAATCATAACAAGTTAAGGAAAAAGTCAAGGTTCCACATTCACTGTATGAAAAATAAAACGCAAATATATATTTTTTTTGATAAGTATTCAACCCCCTAAGTCAATAGTTCATGTCAGAATCACCTTTGACAGCGATTACAGCTGTGAGTCTTTCTGGGTAAGTCTCTAAGAGTGATTACAGCTGTGAGTCTTTCTGGGTAAGTCTCTAAGAGTGATTACAGCTGTGAGTCTTTCTGGGTAAGTCTCTAAGAGTGATTACAGCTGTGAGTCTTTCTGGGTAAGTCTCTAAGAGTGATTACAGCTGTGAGTCTTTCTGGGTAAGTCTCTAGGAGTGATTACAGATGTGAGTCTTTCTGGGTAAGTCTCTAAGAGTGATTACAGCTGTGAGTCTTTCTGGGTAAGTCTCTAAGAGTGATTACAGCTGTGAGTCTTTCTGGGTAAGTCTCTAGGAGTGATTACAGATGTGAGTCTTTCTGGGTAAGTCTCTAAGAGTGATTACAGCTGTGAGTCTTTCTGGGTAAGTCTCTAAGAGTGATTGCAGCTGTGAGTCTTTCTGGGTAAGTCTCTAAGAGTGATTACAGCTGTGAGTCTTTCTGGGTAAGTCTCTAAAGATCTTTCCACACCTGTATTGTGCAACATTTGCCCATTATTCTTTTTAAAATTATTCAAGCTTTGTGAAATTGGTTGTTGATTATTGCTAGACAACTATTTTGAGGTGTTGCCATAGATTCTCACGTAGATTTAAGTCAAAACAGTAACTCGGCCACTCAGGAACATTCACTGTCTTCTTGGTAAGTAACTCCAGTGTAGATTTGGCTTTGTGTTTTAGGTTATTGTCCTGCTGAAAGATAAATTCATCTTCCAGTGTCTGGTGGAAAGCAGACTGAACCAGGTTTTCCTCTGGGATGTTGCCTGTACTTATCTCCATTCTTTTAAATTTTTTATCCTGAAAAACTCCCCAGGCCTTAACGACTATAGCCATACCCATAACATGATGCAGCCACGACTATGCTTGAAAATATGGAGAGTGGTACTCAGTAATGTGATGTATTGGATTTGCCCCAAACACAATTCAGGATAATTACTTTTTTACTTTTGTAGTGTTACTTTAGTGTCTTTTGTAAAAAAAAATAAAAGAAATCTGTACAGGTTTCCTTCTTTTCACTCTGACATTTAGGTTAGTATTGTGGAGTAACTACAATGTTATTGATTCATCCTCAGTTTTCTCCTATCACAGCTATTGTCAGCGATTGGGTGCAGAGATGTAGCAGAGTCAGGACACAGGTTTGAGCAACACAACCGAGTTTACTCACAAAAAATTCAAGCAATATTCCAAATAGGAAAATACATGCAAACTAACACCTACAACAACCACTAAGACACCAACAATCGCGGACAGAACAGAAATGTATGCCAGAGGGATAAATAAGGAACCTGATATGGGAATTGAAACCAGGTGTGTGTAATACAGACAAAACAAAACGAAAATGAAACATGGATCGGTGGTGACTAGAAAGCCGGTGACGTCGACCGCCGAACACCACCCGAACACCACCCGAACACCACCCGAACACCACCCGAACACCACCCGAACACCACCCGAACACCACCCGAACACCACCCGAACACCACCCGAACAAGGTGAAGGGCCGACTTCAAACTATGTAACTGTTTTAAAGTCACCCTGGGCAGTTTCCTTCCTCTCCGGCAACTGAGTTAGGAAGGACTCCTGTGTATTTGTAGTGGGTGTATTGATACACCATCCAAAGTGTAATTTCTAATTTCACCATGCTCAGAAGGATTTTCAATGTCTGCTTTTTTTTAGCATTAGGTGTTCTTTGCAAGGACTTGGAAAACCTCCCAGGTCTTTATGGTTGAATCTGTGTTTACATTTCACTGCTTGAATAACGGACCTTACAATTATCTGTATGTGTGGTTTGCAGAGATAAGGTAGTCGTTCAAAAATAATGTTAAATACTATTATTTAGGCTTGCCATGAGAACTTGGTTGAATACTTATTGACTTATTTCAGTTTTTTTCAGCTTTTCATTTGTAGTTATAAAAGGTATTTAAAGTGCATTTAGAAAATGTCTTAAAATCCTTCCCATAATGCCCCTCTCTTCTCTCTATTTCCTGTATCTCTCCATCAGGCTTCTGGGTTGCAGCGTCGTGTTGTGGAGCTGGAGGACGCGGAGCGTCAGATGAGGGAAGTGCTGGCGGAGAGAGAGGCGGGGCTTCAACAGAGTCTCCTCCTCCACTGCGAAGAGACCTCACAATTAGTGTTGGCACTAGAGGAGCAGTCTACTCAGGTAAAGACACGTATTACTAAGACGGTGAGTTAGCATTTCCCATAGGAATACATGTCACACTTAGCCATCATGCTAACTATAGTGGCGGTTCTATACTAGATAGCTAGTCGATACACAGATGAAGAACAACAGCATTAGCCAAGTATCTGCACATGTGCAGAGGGGTTTCCCCCCCCACTCTACACATGTTATATTCCTCACTACGATGGTATCCATGAGCTCGCCGTCATTGGGTTTATTGGCAAGTGTCTGTTTTGTTACTTTCAATGAAATATGACATACCTATCCACACGTTTGGCTAGTTCTCTGGTCTATACTAGTTCTCTGGTCTGTACTAGTTCTCTGGTCTGTACTAGTTCTCTGGTCTATACTAGTTCTCTGGTCTATACTAGTTCTCTGGTCTGTACTAGTTGTCTGGTCTGTACTAGTTCTCTGGTCTATACTAGTTCTCTGGTCTGTACTAGTTCTCTGGTCTATACTAGTTCTCTGGTCTGTACTAGTTCTCTGGTCTGTACTAGTTCTCTGGTCTGTACTAGTTGTCTGGTCTGTACTAGTTCTCTGGTCTGTACTAGTTCTCTTGTCTGTACTAGTTCTCTTGTCTGTACTAGTTCTCTTGTCTGTACTAGTTCTCTTGTCTATACTAGTTCTCTGGTCTGTACTAGTTCTCTGGTCTATACTAGTTCTCTGGTCTATACTAGTTCTCTGGTCTGTACTAGTTCTCTGGTCTGTACTAGTTCTCTTGTCTGTACTAGTTCTCTTGTCTGTACTAGTTCTCTGGTCTGTACTAGTTCTCTGGTCTATACTAGTTCTCTGGTCTGTACTAGTTCTCTGGTCTGTACTAGTTCTCTGGTCTGTACTAGTTCTCTGGTCTGTACTAGTTCTCTGGTCTGTACTAGTTCTCTGGTCTGTACTAGTTCTCTGGTCTGTTCTCTGGTCTACTAGTTCTCTGGTCTGTACTAGTTCTCTGGTCTGTACTAGTTCTCTGGTCTACTAGTTCTCTGGTCTAGTTCTCTGGTCTATACTAGTTCTCTGGTCTATACTAGTTCTCTGGTCTATACTAGTTCTCTGGTCTATACTAGTTCTCTGGTCTGTACTAGTTCTCTGGTCTGTACTAGTTCTCTGGTCTATACTAGTTCTCTGGTCTGTACTAGTTCTCTGGTCTGTACTAGTTCTCTGGTCTGTACTAGTTCTCTGGTCTATACTAGTTCTCTGGTCTATACTAGTTCTCTGGTCTATACTAGTTCTCTGGTCTGTACTAGTTCTCTGGTCTGTACTAGTTCTCTGGTCTGTACTAGTTCTCTGGTCTGTACTAGTTCTCTGGTCTGTACTAGTTCTCTGGTCTGTACTAGTTCTCTGGTCTATACTAGTTCTCTGGTCTGTACTAGTTCTCTGGTCTGTACTAGTTCTCTGGTCTGTACTAGTTCTCTGGTCTATACTAGTTCTCTGGTCTGTACTAGTTCTCTGGTCTGTACTAGTTCTCTGGTCTGTACTAGTTCTCTGGTCTGTACTAGTTCTCTGGTCTATACTAGTTCTCTGGTCTGTACTAGTTCTCTGGTCTATACTAGTTCTCTGGTCTATACTAGTTCTCTGGTCTATACTAGTTCTCTGGTCTATACTAGTTCTCTGGTCTATACTAGTTCTCTGGTCTATACTAGTTCTCTGGTCTGTACTAGTTCTCTGGTCTATACTAGTTCTCTGGTCTACTAGTTCTCTGGTCTGTAGTTGTCTGGTCTGTACTAGTTCTCTGGTCTATACTAGTTCTCTTGTCTGTACTAGTTCTCTGGTCTGTACTAGTTCTCTGGTCTATACTAGTCTATACTAGTTCTCTGGTCTATACTAGTTCTCTGGTCTATACTAGTTCTCTGGTCTATACTAGTTCTCTGGTCTATACTAGTTCTCTGGTCTGTACTAGTTCTCTGGTCTATACTAGTTCTCTGGTCTATACTAGTTCTCTGGTCTGTACTAGTTCTCTGGTCTATACTAGTTCTCTGGTCTATACTAGTTCTCTGGTCTCGCCCATCGACCCACAGCTACTGGTCTCTAAACAAACCACAATGCAACACTTTGTTGTGTGACCGCCAATGCTAACCACAGAGCCCTCGTGGTTCCCAACCTTTCCCCAGGTAAGGGAGCTCACCCTGCGTGTTAGCCTAGCAGAGGGCCGTGCTCAGGGGCTGGAGGAGCAGCTAGGACATGGGGAAGGCCAGCGCAGAGAGCTGGAGCACAGGCTGGTCGGGCTGACCTCTGCCCTGAGACGAACCCTCGGGATAGGCCGCTCACAGACCCCTGGGTCCAGAGGAAGAAGCCCCTCCCCCTGGAGAAGTCGCTCACCTGTGAAGGGTATGATGGTCACTCACTAATGCCGTAGAATGGACCGCCACTCTTTGTAATGACTGATAAGGACAGTGATTCTGGTGTTAAGCTAACATAACATCAAATAATAATTTTAAATGAAATTAATCAGTGTCTCAGTGAGTTGGCGTGCATCTCTATATGTAATAGGTGAAACCAGCACATCCCCGGGAGGTCCTGTGTCCTTCCCATCCTGTAGTGATGAGGGGGAGCTGGATGTGGACGCGGTGCAGAGAGCCCTCAGGGACTTCCACCAGGAACTCAAAGACACTAAGAGACACAGGGTACTGTAACACTCAGTACTTTTAAAGCAGGAGCTAAACACAGAAGATGTCCTCAGTACTGGTGGATTATTGTCCAGTCCCTCCACGATTCCAATTCCGCGATCGCAATTTTTTTATTTATTTACAGCTAAATCAACAATCCCTGCATATTATGCAAATTTGACCCAATCGTTTCCCAATAAAACAGTCAAATCATCGCAATATTATCGCATAAATCATTTTCTGTAAATTCTTTCATAGATTGACTGAGTGTTGACTGACTGACTGACTGAGTGTTGACTGACTGACTGACTGACTGACTGACTGACTGACTGACTGACTGACTGACTGACTGACTGGCTGGCTGACTGACTGACTGAGTGTTGACTGACTGACTGACTGACTGAGTATTGACTGACTGACTGACTGAGTGTTGACTGACTGACTGACTGACTGAGTGTTGACTGACTGACTGACTGACTGACTGACTGACTGACTGACTGACTGACTGACTGACTGACTGACTGACTGACTGACTGACTGACTGAGTGTTGACTGACTGACTGACTGACTGTTGACTGACTGACTGACTGACTGACTGACTGACTGACTGACTGACTGACTGACTGACTGACTGACTGACTGACTGACTGACTGTGTGTTGACTGACTGACTGACTGACTGACTGACTGACTGACTGACTGACTGACTGACTGACTGACTGACTGAGTGTTGACTGACTGACTGTTGACTGACTGACTGACTGACTGACTGACTGACTGACTGACTGAGTGACTGAGTGTTGACTGACTGACTGACTGACTGACTGACTGACTGACTGACTGACTGACTGACTGACTGACTGACTGACTGAGTGTTGACTGACTGACTGGCTGACTGAGTGTTGACTGACTGACTCACTGACTGACTGGGTGTTGACTGACTGACTGAGTGTTGACTGACTGACTGAGTGTTGACTGACTGACTGACTGAGTGTTGACTGACTGACTGACTGACTGACTGACTGACTGACTGAGACTGTGACTGAGTGTGACTGACTGACTGACTGACTGACTGACTGACTGACTGACTGACTGACTGACTGACTGACTGACTAACTGACTGAGTGTTGACTGACTGACTGACTGAGTGTTGACTGACTGACTGACTGAGTGTTGACTGACTGAGTGTTGACTGAGTGTTGACTGAGTGTTGACTGACTGACTGACTGACTGACTGACTGACTGACTGAGTGTTGACTGACTGACTGACTGAGTGTGACTGACTGACTGACTGACTGAGTGTTGACTGACTGACTGACTGACTGACTGACTGACTGACTGACTGACTGACTGACTGAGTGTTGACTGACTGACTGACTGAGTGTTGACTGACTGACTGTGTTGACTGAATGTTGACTGAGTGTTGACTGACTGACTGACTGACTGACTGACTGACTGACTGAGTGTTGACTGACTGACTGACTGACTGACTGACTGACTGACTGACTGACTGAGTGTTGACTGACTGACTGACTGAGTGTTGACTGACTGACTGACTGTTGACTGACTGACTGACTGACTGACTGACTGACTGAGTGTTGACTGACTGACTGACTGACTGAGTGACTGACTGAGTGACTGAGTGTTGACTGACTGACTGACTGACTGACTGACTGACTGACTGACTGACTGACTGACTGACTGACTGACTGACTGACTGACTGACTGACTGACTGACTGAGTGTTGACTGACTGACTGAGTGTTGACTGACTGACTGACTGACTGACTGAGTGTTGACTGACTGACTGACTGACTGACTGACTGACTGACTGAGTGTTGACTGACTGACTGACTGACTGAGTGTTGACTGACTGACTGACTGACTGACTGACTGACTGACTGACTGACTGACTGACTGACTGACTGACTGACTGAGTGTTGACTGACTGTTGACTGACTGACTGACTGACTGACTGACTGACTGACTGACTGTGTTGACTGACTGAGTGTTGACTGACTGACTGACTGACTGACTGACTGACTGACTGACTGACTGACTGAGTGTTGACTGACTGACTGACTGAGTGTTGACTGACTGACTGACTGAGTGTTGACTGACTGACTGACTGACTGACTGACTGACTGAGTGTTGACTGACTGACTGAGTGTTGACTGACTGACTGACTGAGTGTTGACTGACTGACTGACTGACTGACTGACTGACTGACTGACTGACTGACTGACTGACTGAGTGTTGACTGACTGACTGTGTTGACTGACTGACTGACTGAGTGTTGACTGACTGACTGACTGACTGACTGACTGACTGAGTGTTGACTGACTGACTGACTGAGTGTTGACTGACTGTTGACTGAGTGTTGACTGAGTGACTGACTGACTGACTGACTGACTGACTGACTGACTGACTGACTGACTGACTGACTGACTGACTGACTGACTGACTGAGTGTTGACTGACTGACTGACTGAGTGTTGACTGACTGACTGACTGACTGAGTGTTGACTGACTGACTGACTGACTGACTGACTGACTGACTGACTGACTGACTGAGTGACTGAGTGTTGACTGACTTGACTGACTGACTGACTGACTGACTGACTGACTGACTGACTGACTGACTGACTGACTGACTGACTGACTGACTGAAAGAGTGTTGACTGACTGACTGACTGAGTGTTGACGGCTGCTTTTGAATCTCCGTCGTGATCGTGGCGTTATGAGTGACTGCCGGTTGGTTCCTCTCCCCTGCAGGATGAAGCTAAGGCCCACGTGACCAGTCTAACCCGGCAGGTGGCCGAGCTACAGACCAGCCAGGACGAGTCAGGCACTAGGCTGCAACAGTTGACCAAAGCCCTGAAGGGCCTGGAGGAGGGTGAGAGAGCCTGATACGGTGCACATTTTGAGGACTGAATCGTACTGTGTTTCAGTTCAAGTTGAAGTATATTTCCATCCACACATAGCAGTCAATACAAACTGAAATCCAATGAGCAAACCAATGGCATGGGAGTATCTAAATAGATGCTCAGATATTGTAAAAAAAAAAGGAGACTTTAATTGTATTGTGTAGTGGGTCGTCTCTGTCTGTTGTCCAGGGAAGAGAGATCCTGTATGGGCCTCGGATCTCTCTGTCTGTTGGCCAGGGAAGAGAGATCCTGTATGGGCCTCGGATCTCTCTGTCTGTTGGCCAGGGAAGGGAGAGACTGTATGGGCCTCGGATCTCTCTGTCTGTTGGCCAGGGAAGATAGACCCTGTATGGGCCTCGAATCTCTCTGTCTGTTGGCCAGGGAAGAGAGATCCTGTATGGGCCTCGGGTCTCTCTGTCTGTTGGCCAGGGAAGGGAGAGCTTGTATGGGCCTCGGATCTCTATGTCTGTGTGTTGTCCAGGGAAGAGAGAGCCTGTGCGGGCCTCAGATCTCTCTGTCTGTGTGTTGTCCAGGGAAGGGAGAGCCTGTGCGGGCCTCAGATCTCTCTGTCTGTGTGTTGTCCAGGGAAGAGAGATCCTGTATGGGCCTCAGGTCTCTCTGTCTGTGTGTTGTCCAGGGAACGGAGAGGCTGTGCGGGGCTCACATCTCTCTGTCTGTGTGTTGTCCAGGGAACGGAGAGGCTGTGCGGGGCTCACATCTCTCTGTCTGTGTGTTTTCCAGGGAAGAGAGAGGTGTCGGAGCAGCTGTACGGGGCTCAGACCTCCCTCTCCCTGCAGGAGGAAGTGACACGGCGAGGGGACAGGGACAGGAAGAGCCTGGCTGAGGAAGTAGTTAAACTCAAGACCAGTCTGCAGACCTTTGAAGCTAATAGTAGGACACTGCAGGTACCGTTAACTGCCCTGACTGAAAGTCATCCAACCTTACGCTGTTTCATGTCGACTGAGCAGGGATGACTGACTGACTGACTGACTGACTGACTGACTGACTGACTGACTGACTGACTGACTGACTGACTGACTGACTGAGTGTTGACTGACTGACTGACTGACTGACTGACTGACTGACTGACTGACTGACTGACTGACTGACTGAGTGTTGACTGACTGGCTGACTGACTGAGTGTTGACTGACTGAGTGAGTGTTGACTGACTGAATGAGTGTTGACTGTCTGAGTGAGTGTTGACTGACTGAATGAGTGTTGACTGTCTGAGTGAGTTTTGACTGACTGAGTGAGTGTTGACTGACTGACTGACTGAGTGTTGACTGACTGAGTGAGTGTTGACTGACTGAGTGAGTGTTGACTGACTGAGTGAGTGTTGACTGACTGACTGAGTGTTGACTGACTGAGTGAGTGTTGACTGAGTGAGTGTTGACTGACTGAGTGAGTGTTGACTGACTGAGTGAGTGTTGACTGACTGACTGACTGACTGACTGACTGATTGACTGAGTGTTGACTGACTGAATGAGTGTTGACTGACTGACTGACTGATTGACTGAGTGTTGACTGACTGAGTGAGTGTTGACTGACTGACTGAGTGTTGACTGACTGCCTGAGTGTTGACTGACTGAGTGAGTGTTGACTGACTGAGTGAGTGTTGACTGACTGAGTGAGTGTTGACTGACTGACTGAGTGTTGACTGACTGACTGACTGAGTGTTGACTGATTGACTGACTGAGTGTTGACTGACTGGCTGGCTGGCTGGCTGATTGGCTGGCTGGCTGGCTGACTGACTGATCGGCTGGCTGGCTGACTGATTGGCTGGCTGACTGACTAACTGACTGAGTTCCAGGAGAAGCTGGATCGTTCCCGGGCCGGGGAGGCTCGCTGTGAGGGGGAGCGTCGGAGGCTGAAGGAGGCCCTGGAGACAGCGGAAAGCCGGGCATCACGTCTGGAGCTCTCCCAGAGGACCCTAGAGGGAGAGCTGGAACGGGCACAGCGGAGGGCAGCCGAACTGGAAGGAGAGGTGGCAGCCCTGGGGGAGAGGTAATTGGTTTCCTGTATTTATAATCTAGTGTTTATATTATTGTTACGTGATAGTTATCGCTATCAGGGAAGCCTTATCCTGTCAGCCAAAACAAGAGGACCACGATGGAAATAATAAATCCTCCTAAACGTTAAGTCCGGTTCTGAATCAGTTCCGGTTGATATTTCTGCGTACAACACGCTCTGTGAATGGCGCAACATCAATTACACTCCCGAAAAGCGCCGGTTGTCCACATTCATATACACTATTGCAAGCACAGCTGTGAGATTCACAGACACGGGAAATCGTTCATTTGCATAGGAAGCGACAGGTCACATTTTCTGGCCTTTCCAGATAATGGAAGGATTTCCTTGTGAAACGACGAGACTCAAATGCAACAATAGTAGTTTCATCTCACTGTGATGTTCTCAGATGGATTTAGAGCTCTCAAACGTGAAAAACAAAAAGTACATTTAATTTTAAAAATTGAGATTTGAAACAAGACCACTAGTCTTGTCTTGGTCAAAGACGGACGAGTCCTGGACACATTTGAATGGTGTTTCTGCGTCTCTCAGAGGACATTTAAGCAGAAAGGTCTCTGTCATCAGTTATATGAAATGGTGTCAATATCAGACTGTCATGAAGTTTGTTCATATTTATTTTACAGGTATAAGAAAGGTAAATTATTATAATAAGTTGTTTTGATTGTTACTATATTTATAAAGCATTTTTAGTTATTCTCCCCATACTTTTGTTAAAAATAGGAACTACATCATATATGATATTTCATATTTTCATAATAATTGTACGATGTACTAGAGATTATGTCCTGAGAAGTGAGTACAACTCAGCAATGTATAACTATTTCTACCAGAAAGTTGAGTTCCAGAACTTTCTAAAACGATCCACTATTATTACTAATTGATGTGGCAGGGTAGCCTAGTGGTTAGAGCGTGTGACTAGTAAGTGGAAGGTTGCGAGTTCAAACCCCTGAGCAGACAAGGTACAAAATCTGTCATTCTGCCCCTGAACAGGCAGTTAACCCACTGTTCCCAGGCCGTCATTGAAACTAAGAATGTGTTCTTAACTGACTTGCCTAGTAAAATAAAATAAAATAAAAATTATATGGCCATCAAATGAAAAATATATTATTTTTGGGGGGAAATCTACATTAAATGGTTGTGTTGTTGTTATGTTCAGTCATTTTAAATGCATTGAATCCAAATGGGTTATTGAATTGTTATTTTTTTTAAATTGTCAAATAAATCCAATGAAAAGGCTTGCAGAGCTGAGGAGAGAGCTGGGGGTGACTGAGGACCGGGCGGCTGGGCTGAGGGTGAACGAGGAACGGCTGGCTACGGCCCTGGCCTGGGCTGAGCTCCAGGTATGTACTGTACTGGACTGGACTGAGCTCTAGGTATGTACTGTACTGGACTGGGCTGAGCTCTAGGTATGTACTGTACTGGACTGGACTGGGCTGAGCTCTAGGTATGTACTGGACTGGACTGGGCTGAGCTCCAGGTATGTACTGGACTGGACTGGGCTGAGCTCCAGGTATGTACTGTACTGGACTGGACTGGGCTGGGCTCCAGGTATGTACTGTATTGGACTGGGCTGGGCTCCAGGTATGTACTGTATTGGACTGGACTGGACTGGGCTCCAGGTATGTACTGTAATGGACTGGACTGGGCTCCAGGTATGTACTGTACTGGACTGGACTGTACTGGACTTGACTGTACTGGACTGGGCATATGTTCTGCTTCTGTTAATGTCCCCTTTAAGGAGCATTATAACATTTTACTGCAGTGGGTTAAATCAGGGTCACACAGAGTGTTTCTTGGTAGTCCTTAAACAAATCTATTTTGAAACCAAAGTATCCACCTCACACACGTAGTTATGGGCTTAAAAGAAGACACCTGTACCATGTCAGATATAGTGCAGAAGACTGAAATATAACACAATATTATGACATAGAAACACCGGATTTAACTATGTATTAAAAATTGTAATAACATTCCACCCATGAGACCACTAGAGGGCGCTGTGGTCGTTTGACTGCAGGAAAAGCACCACTGTGGAAATAAGCAAATTTACTTTGTTGTTTTATCCTTGTTCGTTAGTAAATTAATCCACCCACCAATCCCCTCCTGCCCACCCTCTCTACACCCCTCCCTCCCTCCTGCCCACTCTCTCTACACCCCTCCCTCCCTCCCTCCTCCTCCTTCCCTCATTCCTCCCACCTCCTCTCTCTCCATCCACCCACCCATCCCTCCCTCCACCCATTCCTCCCTCCATCCACCCATCCCTCCCTCCACGTATCCCTCCCTCCATCCCCCCTTCACTCTATCCAGGAGGGCCAGCTGAGAGAGCAGCTCCAGGGGTTGTCCACCTCTCTCAATGACAGTAGTGCCACTGTAGGAGCCATGCAGGAGCAGACCACCCAGCTGCAGATGGCTCTCACCGTCTCAGACCAGGACCGAAGGCTCATGCAGGTAGGGACACCCTACTATATCATTGTTCAACTCTTACCGTGCGAGTTCCGGAGCCTGCTGGTATTCTGTTCTACCTGGTAATGAATGACAGGTCTAAGTCAGTCCCTGATTACAGGGAAACAATGGGGGAAAAACCCACAGTGGAACTGGCTTTGAGGTCCTATATTGTGCATTAACCATATATAGTAGTGCACTAAATATTCAGTGCCATTTGGGATGTAATGTCTGTCACCAAACCTCACCCACCTGCAGGTATAGTCTGTGCATGGTGGAGATGTCCTCTTTTAAAAGAGTGATTTTAACTCCAAATGAATATTCCTGGAAAGGGTTTTAAAAACCCCTCACAGTGTATACACATTACGTATATGTTTTCCAACCTAACGCGAGGCGTTTCTATTTGAAACTTCATGAAAATAAAATGAAATCATCTTAAAACTTCCATTACTGCTGTTTGATTTACAGTTCAGTTACAGTATGGAACCTTTTTCAGTTTTTATTTTATGTACCTTTGCTGTCCTTAAGGACCTGAAGGATCAGGGGTTTTCGTCCCAATTGATACCCTATGTCCTATGTAGCCCCATTGGGCTCTGGTGAAAAAGTAGTGCACGGTGTAGGGCATAATGGTGCTATTTGGGACCCGGTACCCCCGAATGGTGCGATGAGCTCATTAATTTTCCCTGAGTTCCTCAGGAGAGCCTTAAAGACCGAGGTTGAGGGCTGCTACTTCAAGTATGCTGTGCAAACAAAAACACTGCAACTCTCTGTATAAATCTTTTCTTTTTTTTTGCTCAGGTTTCTGTCAGCCAATAAAAAGCCACAAACTGAAAAGTCTCTGCCTCTTTAAAAAAAAAATTTAAGCAGGGTTGTTAGCAACATATTTCTCGGTGCCAATTTAGCTCAAATCCTAGACGTCGGATTAAAAAGAGACTATAGCGTCCATAAAGTGACCATTGGACTTTAAAAAAAAATATATATACAGTATTGACTTAAGTTTGTAGTTTTTATTACATTTATAATGTATCATTCTCACATTCTAATTTCTGTCCGTTAAGAACCAATGATGAGCTACCATTTTGTAGCATTTTTGACAATGCTTTTTTTGCCGAAACTCAAGTGTATGGAACAAAACACAAGTGTCTGTATATAGCTAGCTATATGTTGTTATTCAAGCTGAGGTTAATCGTTAAATGCAAATAGATATTTTTGATTAGCTAGGTAGCTAACTAGTTAATGTTACGTAGCTAACTTTAGCGTGCTTGTACAAAGTCCAGCAGCTAGCCTCTGTAGCTAGCTAACACCAGTCGGCTTACAGTTAGCTAGCTAACTAACAGGCAAATAAAATGTAGCTAGCCAATGAATGCGGTTTTGTTTTGGGTAGTTAGATAGCTAGCTAGCTAACGTAATGTTATACCAGTCAGATGAGAGCTAACGTTGGCTAGGTAGTTAACCAGCATGCGAGCAAAGCTGGCAGGCTATATTTTCGAAGATAAGTCTTTTTGGCATAAAGCTGAAGTCATCATCTGTACACTGCTGATCTAGACACCTGCGTGTAATTGAAGCACTAACAAATGAGCACAAATAAAGTAGCGAATGTTCTTGACCTACGTCACTATACTGAGAGAGTGTCTGTTTCTAAAAGCACATATTTAGGTGTCTTTTGCTTTCCCTGATACTGTACAACGAGCAATTATTTTTTTATTTTTTATTTTACCTTTATTTAACCAGGCAAGTCAGTTAAGAACATATTCTTATTTTCAATGACGGCCTGGGAACAGTGGGTTAACTGCCTGTTCAGGGGCAGAACGACAGATTTGTACCTTGTCAGCTCGGGGGTTTGAACTCACAACCTTCCCGGTTACTAGTCCAACGCTCTAACCACTAGGCTACGCTATCACCCCAATGAGGAGGTGACTCACGGCTTGAAGTTTCTCAAAAACAAGCCTAATCGACAGCAAACAATAATCTGGACTTTTCTATAACATGCAATTTACATTACAAATAGAGATTTACTTCAGAAATAGGAACCTTTTATTTTAAGGCAAAAACGAGAGTGGTTGTTCAGTGTGGAAGAATGGGTGTATAACGCAAATGTCTAGCAACCCAAGGACTGGGCCATCTCTTAGGTGCTTGTTGATGTCCTCCCCCCCTGGGCCATCTCTTAAGTGCTTGTTGATGTCCTCTTCCCACTGGGCCATCTCTTAAGTGCTTGTTGATGTCCTCCTCCCACTGGGCCATCTCTTAAGTGCTTGTTGATGTCCGCCTCCCACTGGGCCATCTCTTAAGTGCTTGTTGATGTCCGCCTCCCACTGGGCCATCTCTTAAGTGCTTGTTGATGTCCGCCTCCCACTGGGCCATCTCTTAAGTGCTTGTTGATGTCCTCCTCCCACTGGGCCATCTCTTAAGTGCTTGTTGATGTCCTCCTCCCACTGGGCCATCTCTTAAGTGCTTGTTGATGTCCTCCTCCCACTGGGCCATCTCTTAAGTGCTTGTTGATGTCCTCCTCCCACTGAAAGAATCCAACTCCTCCCACTGTGTGATGTCAGAGCAGATCACCGTTGCCCCGGGAAACATTCGGATGACTGCTTCCAAATCAGCTCTCTTCTGATGCACAAAGGGCTGTCCCCTTCGTGTGTTCCATGTCCTTTCCACCGAGGTGGATGACTATGGTGTACTCACAGTCACACCTCGTCTTGACAAGAGAGAATATTCCAGAACCCTTCCATTGAGAACAGCTCATCCATATTTTGCGCTCCCTGTAGCCATCTAGCCAGTTACATTGTGTAGTCTCCCCTGTAGTCATCTAGCTAGTTACATTGTGTAGTCTCCCCTGTAGTCTTCTAGCCAGTTACATTGTGTAGTCTCCCCTGTAGTCATCTAGCTAGTTACATTGTGTAATCTCCCCTGTAGTCATCTAGCTAGTTACATTGTGTAGTCTCCCCTGTAGTCATCTAGCTAGTTACATTGTGTAATCTCCCCTGTAATCATCTAGCCAGTTACATTGTGTAGTCTCCCCTGTAGTCATCTAGCTAGTTACATTGTGTAATCTCCCCTGTAGTCATCTAGCTAGTTATATTGTGTAGTCTCCCCTGTAGTCATCTAGCCAGTTACATTGTGTAGTCTCCCCTGTAGTCATCTAGCTAGTTACATTGTGTAGTCTCCCCTGTAGTCATCTAGCCAGTTACATTGTGTAGTCTCCCCTGTAGTCATCTAGCTAGTTACATTGTGTAGTCTCCCCTGTAGTCATCTAGCTAGTTACATTGTGTAGTCTCCCCTGTAGTCATCTAGCCAGTTACATTGTGTAGTCTCCCCTGTAGTCATCTAGCTAGTTACATTGTGTAGTCATCTAGCTAGTTACATTGTGTATTCTCCCCTGTAGTCATCTAGCTAGTTACATTGTGTAGTCTCCCCTGTAGTCATCTAGCTAGTTACATTGTGTATTCTCCCCTGTAGTCATCTAGCTAGTTATATTGTGTAGTCTCCCCTGTAGTCATCTAGCTAGTTACATTGTGTAGTCTCCCCTGTAGTCATCTAGCTAGTTACATTGTGTATTCTCCCCTGTAGTCATCTAGCTAGTTATATTGTGTAATCTCCCCTGTAATCATCTAGCCAGTTACATTGTGTAGTCTCCCCTGTAGTCATCTAGCTAGTTATATTGTGTAATCTCCCCTGTAGTCATCTAGCTAGTTATATTGTGTAGTCTCCCCTGTAGTCATCTAGCCAGTTACATTGTGTAGTCTCCCCTGTAGTCATCTGGCTAGTTACATTGTGTAGTCTCCCCTGTAGTCATCTAGCTAGTTACATTGTGTAGTCTCCCCTGTAGTCATCTAGCTAGTTATATTGTGTAGTCTCCCCTGTAGTCATCTAGCCAGTTACATTGTGTAGTCTCCCCTGTAGTCATCTAGCTAGTTCTGGGCCAGCTGCAGCTTCACTAGGTGCTAATGTGAATTTATTTTCTTTTTCTTTTTCAGCTTCAGACCAATGCCTATTCTTTCTTAAAACTTAGTTTTTTTTGTTTTTAAAATATTATAGTATTTGGTATTTGGTATTTTATTAGGATCCACAGTAGATATTGCAAAATCAGCAGCTACTCTTCCTGGGGCTCCACACAAAACAGGAAACATAATACAGAACATTATTAGACAACAACAACCCAAGGACAAGGACCCCATAAATTAAATAGAGGTGTTTTAGGCAAAGGAAATGAGTATATACTGTATATATTTAAGCAATAAGGTCCGTGCCAAATATACCACGGCTAAGGGCTGTTCTTAGGCACAACTAAAAGCTGTCATCAAGGCAAAGGGCGGCTACTTCAAAAAAAAAAAAAAAATCTAAAACTATATTTTGATTTGTTTAACACTGTTTTGGTTACTACATGATTCCATATGTGTTATTTCATAGTTTTGATGTCTTCACTATTATGCTACAATGTAGAAAATAGTATTTTTTTTTAAATAAAGAAATGCCCCTTGAATGAGTAGGTGTGTCCAAGCTTTTGGATTGGTACTGTTTATCATGAACAAGTGATTGATTGGATTGAGACGTTCCCATCCACATGCATGCTGCTGCTACAGACAGGATCGTCAGGGTAGCCTAGTGGTTAGTGTAGAGGCGGCAGGGTAGCCTAGTGGTTAGTGTAGAGGCGGCAGGGTAGCCTAGTGGTTAGTGTAGAGGCGGCAGGGTAGCCTAGTGGTTAGAGTGTAGAGGCGGCAGGGTAGCCTAGTGGTTAGAGTGTAGAGGCGGCAGGTAGCCTTAGTGGTTAGAGTGTAGAGGCGGCAGGTAGCCTAGTGGTTAGAGTGTAGAGGCGGCAGGGTAGCCTAGTGGTTAGAGTGTAGAGGCGGCAGGGTAGCCTAGTGGTTAGAGTGTAGAGGCGGCAGGTAGCCTAGTGGTTAGAGTGTAGAGGCGGCAGGGTAGCCTAGTGGTTAGAGTGTAGAGGCGGCAGGGTAGCCTAGTGGTTAGAGTGTAGAGGCGGCAGGGTAGCCTAGTGGTTAGAGTGTAGAGGCGGCAGGGTAGCCTAGTGGTTAGAGTGTAGAGGCGGCAGGGTAGCCTAGTGGTTAGAGTGTAGAGGCGGCAGGGTAGCCTAGTGGTTAGAGTGTAGAGGCGGCAGGGTAGCCTAGTGGTTAGAGTGTAGAGGCGGCAGGGTAGCCTAGTGGTTAGAGTGTAGAGGCGGCAGGGTAGCCTAGTGGTTAGAGTGTTGGGCTAGTAATCGGAAGATTGCAAGTTCAAACCCCCGACCTGACAAGGTACGAATCTGTCGTTCTGCCCCTGAACAAGGCAGTTAACCCACTGTTCTTAGGCCGTCATTGTAAATAAGAATTTGTTCTTAACTGACTTGCCTAGTTTAATAAAGATAAAATAAATTAATCGGGTTGCACAAATGTATTTACCTTTATTGAACTGAATACCTAAACTTTCCACAAATTCCCTGGTTCTCGGGATTTCTGGGATTTGCAAGGAGTTAGCATCACTAGGAAGGAGTTAGCATCACTAGGAAGGAGTTAGTGGCACTAGGAAGGAGTTAGCATCACTAGGAAGGAGTTAGCGGCACTAGGAAGGAGTTAGCGGCACTAGGAAGGAGTTAGCGACACTAGGAAGGAGTTAGCATCACTAGGAAGGAGTTAGCGGCACTAGGAAGGAGTTAGCGGCACTAGGAAGGAGTTAGCGACACTAGGAAGGAGTTAGCATCACTAGGAAGGAGTTAGCGGCACTAGGAAGGAGTTAGCGGCACTAGGAAGGAGTTAGCGGCACTAGGAAGGAGTTAGCGGCACTAGGAAGGAGTTAGCAACACTAGGAAGGAGTTCCTGGACTTTTGGAACGTCTCTGGAATGTAGTTTAACTGGCTGGATATACTGCATGAGGCCCTGTCTAATAGTGTGTGTGTGTGTGTGTGTGTGTGTGTGTGTGTGTGTGTGTGTGTGTGTGTGTGTGTGTGTGTGTGTGTGTGTGTGTGTGTGTGGGTGTGTGTGTGTGTGGATGGGTGTGTGTGTGGATGGGTGTGTGTGTGTGTTCCTATATGAGCGTGTTGATAAGCTGCGTGAGACGCTGTCTAATAGTGTGTGTGCGTGTGTGTGTGTGTTCCTATAGGAGCGTGTTGATAAGCTGCGTGAAGCCCTGTCTAATAGTAAAGTGGGCTGTGGCCAGTGTTCCTATGGAGGAGCGTGACTTGATAAGAGGACTGACGGGCCTGAGCTGGAGCCCTGTCTGAATAGTGTGGCCTGAGTGTTCCTATAGGAGCGTGTTGATAAGCTGCGTGAAGACCCTGACTCTGAATAAAGTGTGTGTGTGTGGAGAAACTTAAGAGGAGCTAGTGGCCTGACACTGAGCTGGGCCTCGGAGCTGGAGAAACAGACCTGACTCTAATAGTGTGTGTGTGTGTTGCTATAGGAGCGTGTTGATAAGCTGGAGAAACAGACCCGGACTCTGAAGCCCTGTCTAATAGTGTGTGTGTGTGTGTGTTCCTACCTACGGGCCTAGCTGGAGAAACAGACCCGGACTAAAAGGTAAAGGGGGGCTAGTGGCCTGAGGACACTGACCTAACAGTGGCCTAGCTGGAGGAAACAGACGGTTGATAAGCTGAGGACGTGAAGAAACCCTGTCTAATAGTGTGGCCTGAGGACACTGACCTACGGGCCTGTGGAGAAACAGACCCGGACTCTGAAGAAGGTAAAGTAGTGGCCTGAGGACACTGACCTGTGGAGCTGGAGAAACAGACCCGGACTCTGAAGAAGGTGGGGGCTGTGTGACCTGTGTGGAGAAACAGACCCGGACTCTGAAGAAGGTAAAGTGGGGCTAGTGGCCTGAGGACACTGACCTGTGTGGAGAAACAGACCCGGACTCTGAAGAAGGTAAAGGGGGCTGTGGCCTGAGGACACTGACCTGTGTGCTGGAGAAACAGACCCGGACTCTGAAGAAGGTAAAGGGGGCTGTGTGTGTGTGTGTGTGTGTGTGTGTGTGTGTGTGAGGACACTGACCTGTGTGGAGTCTGTAAAGGGGGGCTAGTGGCCTGAGGACCTACCTAGGAGCTGGAGAAACGTGTTGAAAGGTAAAGCTAGTGGCCTGAAGCCCTGTCTAACAGTAAGAGACAGAACCATTCCCTGACTGAGAGGATCCAGAGCCTCCTGAGAACACAGGAGGACACTGACCTACGGGCCTCGGAGCTGGAGAAACAGACCCGGACTCTGAAGAAGGTAAAGGGGGGGCTAGTGGCCTGAGGACACTGACCTACGGGCCTCGGAGCTGGAGAAACAGACCCGGACTCTGAAGAAGGTAAAGGGGGGGCTAGTGGCCTGAGGACACTGACCTACGGGCCTCGGAGCTGGAGAAACAGACCCGGACTCTGAAGAAGGTAAAGGGGGGCTAGTGGCCTGAGGACACTGACCTACGGGCCTCTGAGCTGGAGAAACAGACCCGGACTCTGAAGAAGGTAAAGGGGGGCTAGTGGCCTGAGGACACTGACCTACGGGCCTCTGAGCTGGAGAAACAGACCCGGACTCTGAAGAAGGTAAAGGGGGGGCTAGTGGCCTGAGGACACTGACCTACGGGCCTCGGAGCTGGAGAAACAGACCCGGACTCTGAAGAAGGTAAAGGGGGGTGGCCTAGTGGCCTGAGCTGGAGAAACACTGACCTACGGGCCTGAAGAAGGTAAAGGGGGGCTAGTGGCCTGGAGCTGGAGAAACAGACCCGGACTCTGAAGAAGGTAAAGGGGGGCTAGTGGCCTGAGGACACTGACCTACGGGCCTCGGAGCTGGAGAAACAGACCCGGACTCTGAAGAAGGTAAAGGGGGCTAGTGGCCTGAGGACACTGACCTACGGGCCTCGGAGCTGGAGAAACAGACCCGGACTCTGAAGAAGGTAAAGGGGGGCTAGTGGCCTGAGGACACTGACCTACGGGCCTCGGAGCTGGAGAAACAGACCCGGACTCTGAAGAAGGTAAAGGGGGCTAGTGGCCTGAGGACACTGACCTACGGGCCTCGGAGCTGGAGAAACAGACCCGGACTCTGAAGAAGGTAAAGGGGGGCTAGTGGCCTGAGGACACTGACCTGAGGAGCCTCGGAGCTGGAGAAACAGACCCGGACTCTGAAGAAGGTAAAGGGGGGCTAGTGGCCTGAGGACACTGACCTACGGGCCTCGGAGCTGGAGAAACAGACCCGGACTCTGAAGAAGGTAAAGGGGGGCTAGTGGCCTGAGGACACTGACCTACGGGCCTCGGAGCTGGAGAAACAGACCCGGGACTCTGAAGAGAAACAGTAAAAGGGGGGGGCTAGTGGCCTGAGGACACTGACCTACGGGCCTCGGAGCTGGAGAAACAGACCCGGACTCTGAAGAAGGTAAAGGGGGGCTAGTGGCCTGAGGACACTGACCTACGGGCCAGACCCGGACTCGGAGCTGGAGAAACAGACCCGGACTCTGAAGAAGGTAAAGGGGGGCTAGTGGCCTGAGGACACTGACCTACGGGCCTCGGAGCTGGAGAAACAGACCCGGACTCTGAAGAAGGTAAAGGGGGCTAGTGGCCTGAGGACACTGACCTACGGGCCTCGGAGCTGGAGAAACAGACCCGGACTCTGAAGAAGGTAAAGGGGGGCTAGTGGCCTGAGGACACTGACCTACGGGCCTCGGAGCTGGAGAAACAGACCCGGACTCTGAAGAAGGTAAAGGGGGGCTAGTGGCCTGAGGACACTGACCTACGGGCCTCGGAGCTGGAGAAACAGACCCGGACTCTGAAGAAGGTAAAGGGGGGCTAGTGGCCTGAGGACACTGACCTACGGGCCTCGGAGCTGGAGAAACAGACCCGGACTCTGAAGAAGGTAAAGGGGGGGACACTGACCTACGGCCTCGGAGCTGGAGTGGCCTGAGGACCTACGGGCCTCGGAGCTGGAGAAACAGACCCGGACTCTGAAGAAGGTAAAGGGGGGCTAGTGGCCTGAGGACACTGACCTACGGGCCTCGGAGCTGGAGAAACAGACCCGGACTCTGAAGAAGGTAAAGGGGGGGCTAGTGGCCTGAGGACACTGACCTACGGGCCTCGGAGCTGGAGAAACAGACCCGGACTCTGAAGAAGGTAAAGGGGGGGGCTAGTGGCCTGAGGACACTGACCTACGGGCCTCGGAGCTGGAGAAACAGACCCGGACTCTGAAGAAGGTAAAGGGGGGGCTAGTGGCCTGAGGACACTGACCTACGGGCCTCGGAGCTGGAGAAACAGACCCGGACTCTGAAGAAGGTAAAGGGGGCTAGTGGCCTGAGGACACTGACCTACGGGCCTCGGAGCTGGAGAAACAGACCCGGACTCTGAAGAAGGTAAAGGGGGGCTAGTGGCCTGAGGACACTGACCTACGGGCCTCGGAGCTGGAGAAACAGACCCGGACTCTGAAGAAGGTAAAGGGGGGCCTGAGGACACTGACCTGGCCTGAGGGAGAAACACTCTGACCTGAGGACGGGCCTCGGAGCTGGAGAAACAGACCCGGACTCTGAAGAAGGTAAAGGGGGCTAGTGGCCTGAGGACACTGACCTACGGGCCTCGGAGCTGGAGAAACAGACCCGGACTCTGAAGAAGGTAAAGGGGGGCTAGTGGCCTGAGGACACTGACCTACGGGCCTCGGAGCTGGAGAAACAGACCCGGACTCTGAAGAAGGTAAAGGGGGCTAGTGGCCTGAGGACACTGACCTACGGGCCTCGGAGCTGGAGAAACAGACCCGGACTCTGAAGAAGGTAAAGGGGGAAGAAGGTAAAGGGGGCTAGTGGCCTGAGGACTAGTGGCCTGAGGACCTGAGGACTGACCTACGGGCCTCGGAGCTGGAGAAACAGACCCGGACTCTGAAGAAGGTAAAGGGGGCTAGTGGCCTGAGGACACTGACCTACGGGCCTCGGAGCTGGAGAAACAGACCCGGACTCTGAAGAAGGTAAAGGGGGCTAGTGGCCTGAGGACACTGACCTACGGGCCTCGGAGCTGGAGAAACAGACCCGGACTCTGAAGAAGGTAAAGGGGGGCTAGTGGCCTGAGGACACTGACCTCGGACGGGCCTCCTGGAGCTGGAGAAACAGACCCGGACTCTGAAGAAGGTAAAGGGGGGCTAGTGGCCTGAGGACACTGACCTACGGGCCTCGGAGCTGGAGAAACAGACCCGGACTCTGAAGAAGGTAAAGGGGGGCTAGTGGCCTGAGGACACTGACCTACGGGCCTCGGAGCTGGAGAAACAGACCCGGACTCTGAAGAAGGTAAAGGGGGGCTAGTGGCCTGAGGACACTGACCTACGGGCCTCGGAGCTGGAGAAACAGACCCGGACTCTGAAGAAGGTAAAGGGGGGCTAGTGGCCTGAGGACACTGACCTACGGGCCTCTGGAGCTGGAGAAACAGACCCGGACTCTGAAGAAGGTAAAGGGGGGCTAGTGGCCTGAGGACACTGACCTACGGCTGGAGAAACAGACCCGGACTCTGAAGAAGGTAAAGGGGGCTAGTGGCCTGAGGACACTGACCTACGGGCCTCGGAGCTGGAGAAACAGACCCTCTGGACTCTGAAGAAAACAGGGACTCTGAAGAAGGTAAAGGGGGCTAGTGGCCTGAGGACACTGACCTACGGGCCTCGGAGCTGGAGAAACAGACCCGGACTCTGAAGAAGGTAAAGGGGGCTAGTGGCCTGAGGACACTGACCTACGGGCCTCGGAGCTGGAGAAACAGACCCGGACTCTGAAGAAGGTAAAGGGGGCTAGTGGCCTGAGGACACTGACCTACGGGCCTCGGAGCTGGAGAAACAGACCCGGACTCTGAAGAAGGTAAAGGGGGCTAGTGGCCTGAGGACACTGACCTACGGGCCTCTGGAGCTGGAGAAACAGACCCGGACTCTGAAGAAGGTAAAGGGGGGCTAGTGGCCTGAGGACACTGACCTACGGGCCTCGGAGCTGGAGAAACAGACCCGGACTCTGAAGAAGGTAAAGGGGGGCTAGTGGCCTGAGGACACTGACCTACGGGCCTCGGAGCTGGAGAAACAGACCCGGACTCTGAAGAAGGTAAAGGGGGGCTAGTGGCCTGAGGACACTGACCTACGGGCCTCGGAGCTGGAGAAACAGACCCGGACTCTGAAGAAGGTAAAGGGGGGCTAGTGGCCTGAGGACACTGACCTACGGGCCTCGGAGCTGGAGAAACAGACCCGGACTCTGAAGAAGGTAAAGGGGGGCTAGTGGCCTCTGAAGGAAAGGGGGCACTGACCTACGGGCCTCGGAGCTGGAGAAACAGACCCGGACTCTGAAGAGGGAGAAACAGACCCGGACTCTGAAGAAGGTAAAGGGGGGCTACCTGAGGACACTGACCTACGGCCTCGGAGCTGGAGAAACAGACCCGGACTCTGAAGAAGGTAAAGGGGGCTAGTGGCCTGAGGACACTGACCTACGGGCCTCGGAGCTGGAGAAACAGACCCGGACTCTGAAGAAGGTAAAGGGGGGCTAGTGGCCTGAGGACACTGACCTACGGGCCTCGGAGCTGGAGAAACAGACCCGGACTCTGAAGAAGGTAAAGGGGGCTAGTGGCCTGAGGACACTGACCTACGGGCCTCGGAGCTGGAGAAACAGACCCGGACTCTGAAGAAGGTAAAGGGGGGCTAGTGGCCTGAGGACACTGACCTACGGGCCTCGGAGCTGGAGAAACAGACCCGGACTCTGAAGAAGGTAAAGGGGGGCTAGTGGCCTGAGGACACTGACCTACGGGCCTCGGAGCTGGAGAAACAGACCCGGACTCTGAAGAAGGTAAAGGGGGGCTAGTGGCCTGAGGACACTGACCTACGGGCCTCGGAGCTGGAGAAACAGACCCGGACTCTGAAGAAGGTAAAGGGGGGCTAGTGGCCTGAGGACACTGACCTACTGGCCTCGGAGCTGGAGAAACAGACCCGGACTCTGAAGAAGGTAAACACTGGGGGCTCTGAGTGGCCTGGCCTGGACACTGACCTACGGGCCTCGGAGCTGGAGAAACAGACCCGGACTCTGAAGAAGGTAAAGGGGGCTAGTGGCCTGAGGACACTGACCTACGGGCCTCGGAGCTGGAGAAACAGACCCGGACTCTGAAGAAGGTAAAGGGGGCTAGTGGCCTGAGGACACTGACCTACGGGCCTCTGGAGAAACAGCTGGAAGAAAAAGGGGGGCAGACTGACCTACGGGCCTCGGAGCTGGAGAAACAGACCCGGACTCTGAAGAAGGTAAAGGGGGCTAGTGGCCTGAGGGCACTGACCTACGGGCCTCGGAGCTGGAGAAACAGACCCGGACTCTGAAGAAGGTAAAGGGGGGGCTAGTGGCCTGAGGACACTGACCTACGGGCCTCGGAGCTGGAGAAACAGACCCGGACTCTGAAGAAGGTAAAGGGGGGGCTAATGGCCTGAGGACTGACCTACGGGCCTCGGAGCTGGAGAAACAGACCCGGACTCTGAAGAAGGTAAAGGGGGGGCTAGTGGCCTGATGACACTGACCTACGGCCCTCGGAGCTGGAGAAACAGACCCGGACTCTGAAGAAGGTAAAGGGGGGGCTAGTGGCCAGAGGACACTGACCTACG
>NC_060174.1:4612180-4732180 GCF_021184085.1 Oncorhynchus gorbuscha | reverse complement strand
TTAATGGCACCTGTTTGAACTCGTTATCAGCATAAAAGACACCTGTCCACAACCTCAAACAGTCACACTCCAAACTCCACTATGGCCATGACAAGGAGATCAGTCATCATTACTGATATCTGAGGTTTAGAATGGAGTAAATCAAACACAGAGTGTAAAAAACATTAGGAACACTTTCTTAATATTGAGTTGCAGAACCCCTTTGGCCTGGACTCTAGAACAGCCTCAGGGATGCTGGTCCATGTCAGGGCTGGTCCATGGACTCTATAAAGTGGTCCATGTTGAGTGTTCCCACAGGGATGCTGGTCCATGGGATGCTGGGATCCCATGTTGACTCTGATGCTTCCCACAGGGATGCTGGTCCATGTTGACTCTGATGCTTCCCACAGGGATGCTGGTCCATGTTGACTCTGATGCTTCCCACAGGGATGCTGGTCCATGTTGGGCTTCCCATGCTGGTCCATGTTGACTCTGATGCTTCCCACAGGGATGCTGGTCCATGTTGACTCTGATGCTTCCCACAGGGATGCTGGTCCATGTTGACTCTGATGCTTCCCACAGGGATGCTGGTCCATGTTGACTCTGATGCTTCCCACAGGGATGCTGGTCCATGTTGACTCTGATGCTTCCAATGCTGGTTCCCATGTGTGAGATGTTACCTGGCTGTCCTTTGGGTGGTGGACCATTCTTTATACATGCACAGGAAACCCAGCAGCGTTGCAGTTTCCCACAGTTGTGTCAGGTTACCTGGCTGTCCTTTGGGTGGTGGACCATTCAAACAGGAAACCCAGCAGTGCTCAAACCGGTGCGCCTGTCACCTACTACCATACCCTGTTCAAAAGCACTTAAATCTTTTGTCTTGTCCGTTCACCCTCTGAATTTCACACTTACACAAACCATGTCTCACGGCTAAAAAAATAATTCTCTAACCCGTCTCCTTCCCTTCATCTACACTGATTGAAAAGGATTTAACAAGTGACTAGTCAATAAGGGATCGTAGCTTTCACCTGGGATTCACCTGGTCAGTCTGTCTGTCGTGGAAACAGCAGGTGTTCCTAATGTTTTGTACACTTTGCAGACGCTTTTGACCAAACATTTAAGTTGCTTGTGAGTAGTGTCATTCCATTATATCCTGTGTCCTTCAGGCCCAGATGACCCAGCTGGAACGCTCCCATGCTCAGCACCTCCTGGAGGTGACGTCCCACCATCGCCGGGAGATGGACTCGGAGACAGAGAGGCTGAGGGCGACGCAGCTACAGGCGGAGAGGGCTCTGGAGACCAGGGAGAGAGCCCATCGGCAGAGGGTCACAGTCCTGGAGGAGCAGGTACTGAATGGGTAGGGGGGAGACTCCTGCAGGTCATGCTGTCATTGGTTGGATCTGATTGGTTGGATCTGATTGGTTGGATCTGATTGGTTGGATCTGATTGGTTGGATCTGATTGGTTGGATCTCAGTGCTGTTATTGGTTGCATCCTCATTCCTCTGTCCTCTCCCCGCCTTCTCTTCAAAACGTCAGTGAGAAGCAATGAGAGATGACTTCCCTCCAACTGAGTAAGAGATGGGGGGAGGAGGAAAACCTTCTGTTATTCACCCATGTTCCCTCTCTGTCTCTGTCCCTCTCTGTGTCTGTCCCTCTCTGTGTCTTTCCCTCTCGGTCTCTGTCCCTCTCTGTGTCTGTCCCTCTCTGTGTCTTTCCCTCTCTGTCTCTCTGTCCCTCTCTGTGTCTGTCCCTCTCTGTCTCTGTCCCTCTCTGTCTCTGTGTCTCCCCTGCCCCCCTCGCCAAGGTGCTGACGCTGAAGGAGCAGTTGGACCAGGAGATGAGGAGGAGGCAGGCCTACGTCAACCAGATACTGAGATAATGGGGTGCATGCTAACCAGTGGCCCCTGGCCCCTGGAGAGGGATGGGGAGAATGACAGTATGGCATTCTGGGACAGACAGTCCTTAGTATGTATGTTACTGGGAATCAACAGAACGTACACATGTAAACACACATGTAAACACACATATAAACACACATGTAAACACACATGTACTCACACTCACATACACACACACTTAGGTACGCAAGACACACAATGACAGGCAGACACAAGCCCAACACTGGATTTCAGTAATCTGCAGAGAAACAGTGAATGTGTTGTTTCTGGCTGTGCTGGAAGCTGTTGTCAGATTATTTAAAGGATTTGCTCAGACCAGACAGGTCACACGGTGCTGCTGAGTCTGTTGCTGTTGTTGTCTCGGTTTTGTCAAATCAACACAATGTGAAGATAGAGACACACACACACACACACACACACACACACACACACACACACACACACACACACACACACACACACACACACACACACACACACACACACACACACACACACACACACACACACACACACACACACACACACACACACACACACACACACACACACACACAGACTAACCATTACTGTTGTCTCGGTATGTCTAACAACAATCCTTCCACTGTAACACTGAACCTTTACTGCAGCATGTGTTTATGTAGGTTATAATTATCAGCATTAAAACCCTTATAACCATTTTTTAATTCATTATTTCTAGTTTTTGAATTATATAATATTTGTATTGAATTGTCAATTTTCAATGATTAAACCAGTCATAAGGTGATGAGAATGATTTAGCGTGATTTAAGCGTGATTTAAATACAGAATAACAGGTTTATAGCACTGTTGTCCATTCCCATTGGCTGGCTCGGTACACTCATTAGACTGTAATTCTATTTAACTCATCACAATGAGGTTATTATGTTTGTGACAAATAAAAGACAGACTGGTTAATGCAAAAACAATCCTGAGTTTTATTCAACATATATATGTATTCATTAGATACTACGCTCCGTTGTTTTGGAAACTGTTCAAGTGCCTCTCTCTCTCTCTCTCTCTCTCTCTCTCTCTCTCTCTCTCTCTCTCTCTCTCTCTCTCTCTCTCTCTCTCCCTCTCTCCCTCTCTCTCTCTCTCTCTCTCTCTCTCTCTCTCTCTCTCTCTCTCTCTCTCTCTCTCTCTCTCTCTCTCTCTCTCTCTCTCTCTCTCTCTCTCTCTCTCTCTCTCTCTCTCTCTGTCTCTGTCTCTGTCTCTCTCTGTCTCTGTCTCTCTCTGTGTCTGTCTCTGTCTCTCTCTGTCTCTGTCTCTGTCTCTCTCTCTCTCTGTCTCTGTCTCTGTCTCTGTCTCTCTCTCTGTCTCTGTCTCTCTCTCTGTCTCTGTCTCTCTCTGTCTCTGTCTCTCTCTGTGTCTGTCTCTGTCTCTCTCTGTCTCTGTCTCTGTCTCTGTCTCTCTCTCTGTCTCTCTCTCTGTCTCTCTCTCTCTGTCTCTCTCTCTCTCTCTCTCTCTCTCTCTCTCTCTCTCTCTCTCTCTCTCTCTCTCTCTCTCTCTCTCTCTCTCTCTCTCTCTCTCTCTCTCTCTCTCTCTCTCTCTCTCTCTCTCTCTCTCTCTGTCTCTGTCTCTGTCTCTGTCTCTCTCTCTCTCTCTGTCTCTGTCTCTCTCTGTCTCTGTCTCTCTCTGTGTCTGTCTCTGTCTCTCTCTGTCTCTGTCTCTGTCTCTCTCTGTCTCTGTCTCTGTCTCTCTCTCTCTCTGTCTCTGTCTCTCTCTCTGTCTCTGTCTCTCTCTGTCTCTGTCTCTCTCTGTCTCTGTCTCTCTCTGTGTCTGTCTCTGTCTCTGTCTCTCTCTGTCTCTGTCTCTGTCTCTGTCTCTGTCTCTGTCTCTCTCTCTCTCTCTCTCTCTCTCTCTCTCTCTCTCTCTCTCTCTCTCTCTCTCTCTCTCTCTCTCTCTCTCTCTCTCTCTCTCAATTCAATTCAAGGGCTTTATTGGCATGGGAAACATGTGTTAACATTGCCAAAGCAAGTGAGGTAGACAACATACAAAGTGAATATATAAAGTGAAAAACAACTCAAATTAACAGTAAACATTACACATACAGAAGTTTAAAAACAGTAAAGACATTACAAATGTCATATTATATATATATATATACAATGTACAAATAGTTAAAGGACACAAGATCAAATTAATAAGCATAAATATGGGTTGTATTTACAATGGTGTTTGTTCTTCACTGGTTGCCCTTTTCTCGTGGCAGCAGGTCACAAATCTTGCTGCTGTGATGGCACACTGTGGAATTTCACCCAAAAGATATGGGAGTTTTTCAAAATTGGATTTGTTTTCGAATTCTTTGTGGATCTGTGTAATCTGGGGGAAATATGTCTCTCTAATATCTATAATCTCTATAATCTCTCTCTCTCTCTCTCTCTCTCTCTCTCTCTCTCTCTCTCTCTCTGTCTCTCTCTGTCTCTCTCTGTCTCTCTCTCTCTCTCTCTCTCTCTCTCTCTCTCTCTCTCTCTCTCTCTCTCTCTCTCTCTCTCTCTGTCTCTCTCTGTCTCTCTCTCTCTCTCTGTCTCTCTCTCTCTCGAAAAGAAAGATATGTCACACATTAAAATTTGTACACTAGATGACAAATTAGTTTTTGCTGTATTGTTGGCACACTTTTGTTGACTGATCATAAACCGCTTTGTGTTTGTTTCCTTTGCTGTGGTTTGCTAATTTAACTCAATAACTCAATAAAGGTTATTAAAGGGTTTAGTAGAGAGACAGAGGAAGCTTTCCAGAGTCAGGACAGCCTCCATAACATGTATCTCTCCTTGCCTAGTTACTTTACCCCTACCCTTATCTACACAGCTACCTCAATTACCTCATGCCCCTGTTAGTACCTCATACCCCTGTTATTGCCTGGTACCCCTGTTATTACCTCGTACCTCTGTTAATATCTCATACCTCTGTTATTACCTCATACCCTTGTTATTACCTCATACCCCTGTTATTGCCTCGTACCCCTGTTATTACCTGGTACCCCTGTTATTACCTCGTACCCCTGTTATTACCTGGTACCCCTGTTATTACCTCGTACCCCTGTTATTACCTCGTACCCCTGTTATTGCCTCGTACCCCTGTTATTACCTCGTACCCCTGTCATTACCTCGTACCCCTGTTATTACCTCATACCCCTGTTATTACCTCGTACCTCAAATAAAATCAAATCAAATTTTATTTGTCACATACACATGGTTAGCAGATGTTAATGCGAGTGTAGCGAAATGCTTGTGCTTCTAGTTCCGACAATGCAGTGATAACCAACAAGTAATCTAACTAACAATTCCAAAACTACTGTCTTATACACAGTGTAAGGGGATAAGGAACATGTACATAAGGATATATGAATGAGTGATGGTACAGAGCAGCATACAGTAGATGGTATCGAGTACAGTATATACATATGAGATGAGTGTGTAGACAAAGTAAACAAAGTGGCATAGTTAAAGTGGCTAGTGATACATGTGTTACATAAGGATGCAGTCGATGATGTTGAGTACAGTATATACATATGCATATGAGATGAATAATGTAGGGTAAGTAACATTATATAAGGTAGCATTGTTTAAAGTGGCTAGTGATATATTTACATCATTTCCCATCAATTCCCATTATTAAAATGGCTGGAGTTGGGTCAGTGTCAATGACAGTGTGTTGGCAGCAGCCACTCAATGTTAGTGGTGGCTGTTTAACAGTCTGATGGCCTTGAGATAGAAGCTGTTTTTCAGTCTCTCGGTCCCAGCTTTGATGCACCTGTACTGACCTCGCCTTCTGGATGATAGCGGGGTGAACAGGCAGTGGTTCGGGTGGTTGATGTCCTTGATGATCTTTATGGCCTTCCTGTAACAACGGGTGGTGTAGGTGTCCTGGAGGGCAGGTAGTTTGCCCCCGGTGATGCGTTGTGCAGTCCTCACTACCCTCTGGAGAGCCTTACGGTTGAGGGCGGAGCAGTTGCCGTACCAGGCGGTGATACAGCCCGCCAGGATGCTCTCGATTGTGCATCTGTAGAAGTTTGTGAGTGCTTTTGGTGACAAGCCGAATTTCTTCAGCCTCCTGAGGTTGAATAGGCGCTGCTGCGCCTTCTTCACGACGCTGTCAGTGTGAGTGGACCAATTCAGTTTGTCTGTGATGTGTATGCCGAGGAACTTAAAACTAGCTACCCTCTCCACTACTGTTCCATCGATGTGGATAGGGGGGTGTTCCCTCTGCTGTTTCCTGAAGTCCACAATCATCTCCTTAGTTTTGTTGACGTTGAGTGTGAGGTTATTTTCCTGACACCACACTCCGAGGGCCCCCACCCCCACCCTCACTACCTCTGTTATTACCTTGTACCCCTACACATCAACTCGGTACTGGTACCCTGTGTATTTAGCCATGCTATTACCTCGTACCCCTGTACACCGACCTTGTACTGCTACCCCCTGTATATAGCCATGTTATTACTGACCTTGTACTGCTACCCCCTGTATATAGCCATGTTATTACTGACCTTGTACTGCTACCCCCTGTATATAGCCATGTTATTACTTACCTTGTACTGCTACCCCCTGTATATAGCCATGTTATTACTGACCTTGTATTACTGACCTACCCCCTGTATATAGCCATGTTATTACTGACCTTGTACTGCTACCCCTGTATATAGCCATGTTATTACTGACCTTGTACTGCTACCCCTGACCTGTATACCCCTGTAGCCATGTTATTACCCTGTACACCGACCTTGTACTGCTACCCCTGTATATAGCCATGTTATTACTGACCTTGTACTGCTACCCCCTGTATATAGCCATGTTATTACTGACCTTGTACTGCTACCCCCTGTATATAGCCATGTTATTACTGACCTTGTACTGCTACCCCTGTATATAGCCATGTTATTACTGACCTTGTACTGCTACCCCTGTATATAGCCATGTTATTACTGACCTTGTACTGCTACCCCCTGTATATAGCCATGTTATTACTGACCTTGTACTGCTACCCCCTGTATATAGCCATGTTATTACTGACCTTGTACTGCTACCCCCTGTATATAGCCATGTTATTACTGACCTTGTACTGCTACCCCCTGTATATAGCCATGTTATTACTGACCTTGTACTGCTACCCCCTGTATAAAGCCATGTTAATACCTCGTACCCCTGTACACCGACCTTGTACTGCTACCCCCTGTATATAGCCATGTTAATACCGACCTTGTACTGCTACCCCCTGTATATAGCCATGTTAATACCTGGTTTAAACATACTCTGATATGCCTAGGTAGATGCACAGAGTCAAGTTTCGATGAGAGGAGCGCTGGCCGTCTTGTAGCGTGTAACCTGTTCAGTCTGACACGCTAAGGTGCGCTATCTGTGTAGACTCAGAGTGAAAGGGTTAAGCCAAAGAGGAGAGGGAGAAGCCTTGTCAGAGTTTCTGGAGCACTCCTTTGATTATCATAGGTCCGCCCAGTAGTTATCCAGTTACCGGCCTCTCCTCTACCATTGGCCGACATTCCCTCATTATGCGAGGTAGTGAATCCCAAGGGGGGGTGGGGCCTAGCAGAGCTGAAAGAACTCCTTTGGCAGGCAGAATAGAGCTTTTATTGAGGGTATTGCTAACCCTAACCATCAGGGACCAAATCGCTGGGATTGTAAAAAATAAAAAAATATCATTCTGCTCCCCCTTTTTCTTTCAGTCTTTCCCTCAGTTTATCTCTGTGAGACGGAGCAGCAGCACAGCTTTACGAACCAACGAAGCACCCAGCAGCAAGCAGCAAGCAGCGAGGCAAGCAGAATGCAAGGAATCTATCCCCTTGTCTCAGACAAACAGCACAACTAAGAGCGAGAGGGAGAGAGAGAGAGAGAGAGAGAGAGAGAGCGAGAGAGCGAGAGAGCGAGAGAGAGAGCGAGAGAGAGAGAGAGAGAGAGAGAGAGAGAGAGAGAGAGAGAGAGAGAGAGAGAGAGAGAGAGAGAGAGAGAGAGAGGGAGAGAGAGAGGGAGAGAGAGGGAGAGAGAGAGCGAGAGGGAGAGAGAGAGAGAGAGAGAGAGAGTGAGAGGGCGAGAGAGGGAGGGAGAGCGAGAGAGAGAGGGAGGGAGGGAGACCGAGAAAGAGCGAGAGAGAGAGGGAGGGAGACCGAGAGAGAGAGAGAGAGAGAGAGAGAGGGAGGGAGACCGAGAGAGAGAGAGAGAGAATGCAGGAGAAGATTTAAAGGGCTGCTGTTGCTGCAGCTGTGAAAGAAGGTTCCTGTTCTGCAGATACCCCAGGTGTTCTGCTACCCTACCCTCTGATAACCCAGGTGTTCTGCTACCCTACCCTCTGATACCCCAGGTGTTCTGTTACCCTACCCTGTGATACCCTCTGCCTGTTGTGACTGTCCCTGTCACCTCAGTCCCTGGGAGAGAGAGAGAAAGGAAGAAGGACAGAGAGAGAAGCAACACTAAAGATTTAAAGAGCTGCTGGTGTAGAAGACGAGATACTGTCCTTCCCTGTCCTCTCCTGTCCTGCTGCCTGCCTAGAGGCTGAAGCTGAGAGTCTGAGGGCCATGGTGAAGATGTCTGGAGCTGACCTGGTACCTGGAGCCCTGCTACCCTGCCTCTGCACCCTGCTCTGCCTGAACCTGCTGCTCCTCCCTGGGACCGTCGAGCCGGGGGTACCCCTGGAGGACTTCTACCCCTTTGGCCAGGACTCGGGGGACTCCCAGACCATCTCCCAGGACGATGGCGGCTCGGGGCTGGTGGAGATCTCTGTTGCATTCCCCTTCTTCGGTGACAGGCACTCTGGACTCTACGTGAGTAAAGGGGAGCGGAGTGTGCGACTTATGCAAGAGAATGTTTCAGTCATGATAACCCGGTGCCTCCAGCACTATGTGGGTGTGAAAATGGTGTGTTGGTGGGATTGGGGGGGGGCCGAGAGTGTGTATGTAGGGGGGGGGGCTGAGAGTGTGTATGTGGGGGGGGGGGGCCCAAGAGTGTGTATGTGTGTGGGGGGGCCGAGTGTGTATGTGTGTGGGGGGCCCGAGAGTGTGTATGTGTGTGTGGGGGGGGGGCGAGAGTGTGTATGTGTGTGTGGGGGGGGGGGCCCGAGAGTGTGTATGGGGGGGCCGAGATTGTGTATGTGGGGGGGGGCTGAGAGTGTATGTAGGGGGGCTGAGAGTGTGTATGTGGGGGGGGGCTGAGAGTGTGTATGTGGGGTGGGGACTGAGAGTGTGTATGTGGGGTGGGGGTGAGAGTGTGTATGTGGGGGGCTGAGAGTGTGTATGTGGGGTGGGGGGCTGAGAGTGTGTATGTAGGGGGGCTGAGAGTGTGTATGTGGGGGGGGGCTGAGTGTGTCTGTGGGGGGCTGAGAGTGTGTATGTGGGGTGGGGACTGAGAGTGTGTATGTGGGGTGGGGGTGAGAGTGTGTATGTGGGGGGCTGAGAGTGTGTATGTGGGGGGGACTGAGAGTGTGTATGTGGGGTGGGGGTGAGAGTGTGTATGTGGGGGGGGACTGAGAGTGTGGGGGGACTGAGTTTGTATGTGGGGTGGGGGTGAGAGTGTGTATGTGAGGGGGGCTGAGAGTGTGTATGTGGGGTGGGGGTGAGAGTGTATGTGGGGGGGGCTGAGAGTGTGTATGTGGGGGGGGCTGAGAGTGTGTATGTGGGGGTGGCTGAGAGTGTGTATGTGGGGTGGGGGTTAGAGTGTGTATGTGGGGGGGCTGAGAGTGTATGTGGGGGGGATGAGAGTGTGGGGGGGCTGAGAGTGTATGTGGGGGCTGAGAGTGTGTATGTGGGGGGGCTGAGAGTGTATGTGGGGGGGGGCTGAGAGTGTATGTGGGGGGCTGAGAGTGTGTATGTGGGGGGGCTGAGAGTGTGTATGTGGGGGGGGGGGCTGAGAGTGTATGTGGGGGGATGAGAGTGTGGATGTGGGGGCTGAGAGTGTGTATGTGGGGGGGGGCTGAGAGTGTATGTGGGGGGGGCTGAGAGTGTGTATGTGGGGGGGGCTGAGAGTGTGTATGTGGGGGAGGGGGCTGAGAGTGTGTATGTGGGGGGGCTGAGAGTGTGTATGTGGGGGGGGCTGAGAGTGTGTATGTGGGGGGGGGGGCTGAGAGTGTGTATGTGGGTGGGGGGGGCTGAGAGTGTGTATGTGGGGGGGGGGGCTGAGAGTGTGTATGTGGGGGGGGGGGCTGAGAGTGTATGTGGGGGGCTGAGAGTGTGTATGTGGGGGGACTGAGAGTGTGTATGTGGGGGGGACTGAGAGTGTATGTAGGGGGGTGAAAATGGTGTGTTGGGGGGCTTAGAGTGTGGGGGGACTGAGAGTGTGTATGTGGGGTGGGGACTGAGAGTGTGTATGTGGGGGGGGCTGAGAGTGTGTATGTGGGGGGGACTGAGAGTGTGGGGGGACTGAGTTTGTATGTGGGGTGGGGGTGAGTGTGTATGTGGGGGGGCTGAGAGTGTGTATGTGGGGTGGGGGTGAGAGTGTGTATGTGGGGGGGGCTGAGAGTGTGTATGTGGGGTGGGGGTGAGAGTGTGTATGTGGGGGGCTGAGAGTGTGTATGTGGGGGGGGACTGAGAGTGTGTATGTGGGGTGGGGGTTAGAGTGTGTATGTGGGAGGGGTGAAAATGGTGTGTTGGGGGGGCTGAGAGTGTGGGGGGCTGAGAGTGTGTATGTGGGGGGGCTGAGAGTGTGTATGTGGGGGGGGCTGAGAGTGTATGTGGGGGGGCTGAGAGTGTGTATGTGGAGGGGGGACTGAGAGTGTGTATGTGGGGGGGACTGAGAGTGTATGTAGGGGGGTGAAAATGGTGTGTTGGGGGGCTTAGAGTGTGGGGGGACTGAGAGTGTGTATGTGGGGTGGGGACTGAGAGTGTGTATGTGGGGGGCTGAGAGTGTGTATGTGGGGGGGACTGAGAGTGTGGGGGACTGAGTTTGTATGTGGGGTGGGGGTGAGTGTGTATGTGGGGGGGGCTGAGAGTGTGTATGTGGGGTGGGGGTGAGAGTGTGTATGTGGGGGGGCTGAGAGTGTGTATGTGGGGTGGGGGTGAGAGTGTGTATGTGGGGGGGCTGAGAGTGTGTATGTGGGGGGACTGAGAGTGTGTATGTGGGGTGGGGGTTAGAGTGTGTATGTGGGGGGTGAAAATGGTGTGTTGGGGGGGGCTGAGAGTGTGGGGGTTAGAGTGTGTATGTGGGGGGGGTGAAAATGGTGTGTTGGGAGGGCTGAGAGTGTGGGGGGGTTAGAGTGTGTATGTGGGGGGGGTGAAAATGGTGTGTTGGGGGCTGAGAGTGTGTGGGGGGGGTTAGAGTGTATGTGGGGGGGCTGAGAGTGTGTATGTGGGGGGGGCTGAGAGTGTATGGGGGGGTGAGGGTGTATGGGGGCGGGGCTGAGAGTGTGTATGTGGGGTGGGGGTGAGAGTGTGTATGTGGGGGGGCTGAGAGTGTGTATGTGGGGGGACTGAGAGTGTGTATGTGGGGTGGGGGTTAGAGTGTGTATGTGGGGGGGTGAAAATGGTGTGTTGGGGGGCTGAGAGTGTGGGGGGTTAGAGTGTGTATGTGGGGGGTGAAAATGGTGTGTTGGGAGGGCTGAGAGTGTGGGGGGTTAGAGTGTGTATGTGGGGGGGTGAAAATGGTGTGTTGGGGGGCTGAGAGTGTGTGGGGGGGTTAGAGTGTATGTGGGGGGCTGAGAGTGTGTATGTGGGGGGGCTGAGAGTGTATGGGGGGGAGGGTGTATGGGGGCGGGGGCTGAGAGTGTGTATGTGTGGGGGGACTGAGAGTGTGTATGTGGGGGCTGAGAGTGTGTCTGTGGGGGTGAGAGTGTGTATGTGGGGGGACTGAGAGTGTGTACGTGGGGGGCTGAGAGTGGGTGGGGCTGAGAGTGTGTACGTGGGGGGGGCTGAGATTGTGGGTGGGGGATGAGAGTGTATGTGGGGGGCTGAGAGTGTGTATGTGGGGGGCTGAGAGTGTTATGTGGGGGGCGAGGCTGAGAGTGGGGGGGCTGAGAGTGTTATGTGGGGGAGGCTGAGTCTGTATGGGGAGGGCTGAGAGTGTGTGGGGGAGCTGAGAGTGTGTGTATTGGACACACAGGGTTCAATACACACCCTGGTTCAGGGTTGTGTAAGACCACTGGGAGAAGGGCTCTGTTACATATCAGAGCAGTGTGTGTGTGTGTGTGTGTGTGTGTGTGTGTGTGTGTGTGTGTGTGTGTGTGTGTGTGTGTGTGTGTGTGTGTGTGTGTGTGTGTGTGTGTGTGTGTGTGTGTGTGTGTGTTTTAACTATACTAAGTCCTTACAAGAATAGTAAACAAACAACTGGGGACATTTTGGGGGGTTTAGGGTTAAGGTTAGAATTAGTTTTAGGGTTAGAGTTACTTTAAGGGCTAGGATTAGGGTTAGGGTTAGGAGCTAGGATGAGATTTAGGGTTAGTGTAAAGACTTCGTCTGTTGAATGAAGAGAGTCAGACCGAAATGCAGCGTGTAGGTTACTCATGACCTTAATGAAAGTATCGCGCTACATGAAATAACTGAACTAAATACAATAAAACAACAGAACGGAACGTGAAACTAATTACAGCTTATCTGGTGACTACAACACAGAGAGAGGAACAAACACCCACAAAATACAAAGCGAACTCAGGCTACCTAAATACGGTTCCCAATCAGAGACAACGATAAGCACCTGACTCCAATTGAGAATCGCCTCAGGCAGCCAAGCCTATACAACACCCCTAATTAGCCGCGATCCCAAATACTACAAACCCCAATACGAAAAGCAACATATAAACCCATGTCACACCCTGGCCTACCCAAACATATAACAAAAACACAAAATACAATGACCAGGGCGTGACAGTTAGGAGCTAGGATTAGATTTAGGGTTAGGAGCTAGGATTAGATTTAGGGTTTGGAGCTAGGATTAGGTTTAGGGTTAGGGTTAGGAGCTAGGGTTATGAGCTAGGATTAAGTTTAGGGTTAGGAACTAGGATTAGGTTTAATGTTAGGGTAAGGAGCTAGGTTTAGGGTTAGGGTTAGGAGCGAGGGTTAGGTTTAGGGTTAGGAACTAGGTTTAGGGTTAGGGTTAGGAGCTAGGATTAGGTTTAGGGTTAGGAACTAGGATTATGTTTAGGGTTAAGAGCTAGAGGTATGTGCTAGGATTTGATTTAGGGTTATGAGCTAGGATTAGGTTTAGGGTTATGAGCTAGGATTAGGTTTAGGGTTAGAAGCTAGGATTAGATTTAGGGTTAGGGATAGGAGCTTGGGTTATGAGCTAGGATTAGGTTTATGAGCTAGGATTAGGTTTCGGGTTAGGAACTAGGTTTAGGGTTAGGGCTAGGAGCTAGGATTAAATTTAGGGTTAGGAGCTAGGGTTATGAGCTAGGATTAGGTTTAGGGTTAGGAGCTAGGATTAGATTAAGGGTTAGGGTTAGTTTTTTGTGTTAAGGTTAGGGTCAGGGTTAGGGTAAGGGTACGAGTTGGGATTTAGAGGTTAAGGAAAATAGGACTGAATTGTATGTCCCAACAAGTTTAGCTGCGTATGACTGTGTGTGTCAAATCAAATCAAATGTTATTGGTCACATACACGTGATTAGCAGATGTTGTTGCGGGTGTAGCAAAATGCTTGTGCTTCTAGCTCCAACAATGCAGTAATATCTAACAAGTAGCCTAGTGGATAGAGCGTTGGACTAGTAACCAGCAGGTAGCCTAGTGGTTAAAGCGTTGGGTCAGTAACCAGCAGGTAGCCTAGTGGTTAGAGTGTTGGGTCAGTAACCAGCAGGTAGCCTAGTGGTTAGAGTGTTGGGCCGGTAACCAGCAGGTAGCCTAGTGGTTAGTGCGTTGGGCCAGTAACCAGCAGGTAGCCTAGTGGTTAGAGCGTTGGACTAGTAACAAGCAGGTAGCCTAGTGGTTAGAGTGTTGGGTCAGTAACCAGCAGGTAGTCTAGTGGTTAGAGTGTTGGGCCGGTAACCAGCAGGTAGCCTAGTGGTTAGAGCGTTGGGCCAGTAACCAGCAGGTAGCCTAGTGGTTAGAGCGTTGGACTAGTAACCAGCAGGTAGCCTAGTGGTTAGAGTGTTGGACTAGTAACCAGCAGGTAGCCTAGTGGTTAGAGTGTTGGACTAGTAACCAGCAGGTAGCCTAGTGGTTAGAGAATTGGGACGGTAACCAGCAGGTAGCCTAGTGGTTAGTGTTGGACTAGTAACCAGCAGGTAGCCTAGTGGTCAGAGTGTTGGACTAGTAACCAGCAGGTAGCCTAGTGGTCAGAGTGTTGGACTAGTAACCAGCAGGTAGCCTAGTGGTTAGAGAATTGGGACGGTAACCAGCAGGTAGCCTAGTGGTTAGAGTGTTGGACTAGTAACCAGCAGGTAGCCTAGTGGTTAGAGTGTTGGACTAGTAACCAGCAGGTAGCCTAGTGGTTAGAGTGTTGGACTAGTAACCAGCAGGTAGTCTAGTGGTTAGAGTGTTGGGCCGGTAACCAGCAGGTAGCCTAGTGGTTAGAGCGTTGGGTCAGTAACCAGCAGGTAGCCTAGTGGTTGGGTCAGTAACCAGCAGGTAGCCTAGTGGTTAGAGCGTTGGGTCAGTAACCAGCAGGTAGCCTAGTGGTTGGGTCGGTAACCAGCAGGTAGCCTAGTGGTTAGAGTGTTGGGCCAGTAACCAGCAGGTAGCCTAGTGGTTAGAGCGTTGGGCCAGTAACCAGCAGGTAGCCTAGTGGTTGGGCCAGTAACCAGCAGGTAACCTAGTGGTTGGGCCAGTAACCAGCAGGTAGCCCAGTGGTTAGAGTGTTGGACTAGTAACCAGCAGGTAGCCTAGTGGTTAGAGCATTGGGCCAGTAACCAGCAGGTAGCCCAGTGGTTAGAGCGTTGGGACTAGTAACCAGCAGGTAGCCTAGTGGTTAGAGTGTTGGACTAGTAACCAGCAGGTAGCCCAGTGGTTAGAGTGTTGGACTAGTAACCAGCAGGTAGCCTAGTGGTTAGAGTGTTGGACTAGTAACCAGCAGGTAGCCCAGTGGTTAGAGTGTTGGACTAGTAACCAGCAGGTAGCCTATTGGTTAGAGCGTTGGGCCAGTAACCAGCAGGTTTCCCAGTGGTTAGAGCATTGGGCCAATAACCAGCAGGTAGCCTAGTGGTTAGAGCGTTGGGCCAGTAACCAGCAGGTTTCCCAGTGGTTAGAGCATTGGGCCAATAACCAGCAGGTAGCCTAGTGGTTAGAGCGTTGGGCCAGTAACCAGCAGGTAGCCCAGTGGTTAGAGCGTTGGGACTAGTAACCAGCAGGTAGCCTAGTGGTTAGAGTTACTAAAACCATTGTAAATTCAACCTGTGTTTTATTTATTTTCCCTTTTGTACTTTAACTATTTGTACATTGTTACAACATTGTATATATACATAATATGACATTTGTAATGTCTCTATTGTTTTGGAACTTATTTGAGTGTAATGTTTACTGTTCATTTTTATTGTTTATTTCACTAGTGTATATTATCTATTTCACTTGCTTTGGCAATGTTAACACATGTTACCCATGTCGAGAGAGAGAGAGAGAGAGAGAGAGAGAGAGAGAGAGAGAGAGAGAGAGAGAGAGAGAGAGAGAGAGAGAGAGAGAGAGAGAGAGAGAGAGAGAGAGAGAGAGAGAGAGAGAGAGAGAGAGAGAGACCCATAGGAGAGAAACAGAGAGAGAGAGACCCATAGGAGAGAAACAGAGAGAGTGGTGAGACCCATAGGAGAGAAACAGAGAGAGTGGTGAGACCCATAGGAGAGAAACAGAGAGAGTGGTGAGACCCATAGGAGAGAAACAGAGAGAGTGGTGAGACCCATAGGAGAGAAAGGGAAAGACAGAGTGAGAGACAGACTGTGTATGCGCCGGTGTGAGGAAGCTTAGTGGTTTGACAGTGCTTTGATCTGAGCTTGTCTTGTATGGGGTTTAGTTCCAACACATGGAGAAGCCAAAGGGCCTTTAAATCAACACCACCTGTTGGGGCTGTGCATACGTCCGTGTTCAACCTCCCAATACCCCATGTCCCATCCTCTACGATCCCCCTCTCTCCCTCCCCTCCGATCCCTCACTTTCCTCCTCTCCCTCCTCTCCTCTCCAAATCCTCTCTCCCTCCTCTACGATCCCTCACTTCCCTCCTCTCCTCTCTCCCTCCTCTCCTCTCCAAATCCTCTCTCTCTCCCCTTCGATCCCTCACTTCCCTCCTCTCCTCTCTCCCTCCTTTCTAATCCCTCACTCCCTTCCCTCCTCTCCCTCCCCTCTTCTTCTCCAAACCTTCTCCCTCCCCTCCGATCCCTCACTTCCCTCCTCTCCCTCTCCTCCGATCCCTCACTCCCTCCCCTCTTCTTCTCCAAACCTTCTCTCCCCTCCTCTCTGATTCCCCCTCTACCCGTTCTCTCTTTTACGCTGCGGTACAGGCTGAGGTACCATGGCAACAATAGGAGAGGTCAAAGGTCAGCGTTCTAATCTAAGCCCTTATAGCCGACTGGTGAGTGATGTCTTTGTGAGAGTGGGGTTTCATGTCCCAGTGATCGTGACAAACACAAACAGATACAGGGTGGGAAATATCACAACAAGCCCTGACTTGATGTGTGTCTTGTGTCCCGCTTTAGGTATGCCTCAGTACATATCGTTTTAATTTAGCTTCAGGCGTTTGGGTGCATCGCTCCTGAGGTTATAGTGTCCCATTGCAATGACGCTGTAGATCGACACACAGACAGACACAGGGTCAGACAGACCATGACATGCCAGAGCTGAGCATCCTGTCATAATTATACCCAATAATATTTTAATAGATGTCTGTCGTCCTGGGTCCCAACTACCTGTCCTGTGTCCTTGTGTCCTTGTGTCCTTGTGTCCTGTGTCCTTGTGTCCTTGTATAATAGGAGGCATGTAGGGCATGTCGTTGGCCATTAGCAACGGTAGCTATCAACTACGTGTCCTGTGTCCTTGTGCCCTGTGTCCTTGTGTCCTGTGTCCTTGTGTCCTGTGTCCTTGTGTCCTTGTGTCCTGTGTCCTTGTGTCCTTGTATAATAGGAGGCATGTAGGGCATGTCGTTGGCCATTAGCAACGGTAGCTATCAACTACGTGTCCTGTGTCCTTGTGCCCTGTGTCCTTGTGTCCTGTGTCCTTGTGTCCTCTGTGCTATCCTGGATGATTACTGTCAACTACGTGTCCTGTGTCCTTGTGTCCTGTGTCCTTGTGTCCTGTGTCCTTGTGTCCTGTGTCCTATCCTGGATGAGTACTATCAACTACGTGTCCTGTGTCCTTGTGCCCTGTGTCCTTGTGTCCTGTGTCCTTGTGTCCTCTGTCCTATCCTGGATGAGTACTATCAACTACGTGTCCTGTGTCCTTGTGCCCTGTGTCCTTGTGCCCTGTGTCCTTGTGTCCTGTGTCCTTGTGTCCTCTGTCCTATCCTGGATGAGTACTGTCAACTACGTGTCCTGTGTCCTTGTGCCCTGTGTCCTTGTGCCCTGTGTCCTTGTGCCCTGTGTCCTTGTGTCCTGTGTCCTTGTGTCCTCTGTCCTATCCTGGATGATTACTGTCAACTACGTCTGACATCTTTTAATGCTGCGAAGTGTCAGAAGTGAATTTCTAGACGAGATAAGACAAGTCTGTTGGTTGCTCAGATCTCAGATTAAATTATTAGAGGTATGGAACCCTATTCCCTGTATAGTGCACTACTTTAGACCAGAGCCCCTATTCCCTGTATAGTGCACTACTTTAGACCAGAGTCCCTATTCCCTATATAGTGCACTACTTTAGACCAGAGCCCTATTCCCTGTATAGTGCACTACTTTAGACCAGAGCCCTATTCCCTATATAGTGCACTACTTTAGACCAGAGCCCTATTCCCTATATAGTGCACTACTTTAGACCAGAGCCCTATTCCCTATATAGTGCACTACTTTAGACCAGAGCCCTATTCCCTATATAGTGCACTACTTTAGACCAGAGCCCTATTCCCTATATAGTGCACTACTTTAGACCAGAGCCCTATTCCCTATATAGTGCACTACTTTAGACCAGAGCCCTATTCCCTATATAGTGCACTACTTTAGACCAGAGCCCTATTCCCTATATAGTGCACTACTTTAGACCAGAGCCCTATTCCCTATATAGTGCACTACTTTAGACCAGAGCCCTATTCCCTATATAGTGCACTACTTTAGACCAGAGCCCTATTCCCTATATAGTGCACTACTTTAGACCAGAGCCCTATTCCCTATATAGTGCACTACTTTAGACCAGAGCCCTATTCCCTATATAGTGCACTACTTTAGACCAGAGACCTATTCCCTATATAGTGCACTACTTTAGACCAGAGCCCTATTCCCTATATAGTGCACTACTTTAGACCAGAGCCCTATTCCCTATATAGTGCACTACTTTAGACCAGAGCCCTATTCCCTATATAGTGCACTACTTTAGACCAGAGCCCTATTCCCTATATAGTGCACTACTTTAGACCAGAGACCTATTCCCTATATAGTGCACTACTTTAGACCAGAGCCCTATTCCCTATATAGTGCACTACTTTAGACCAGAGCCCTATTCCCTATATAGTGCACTACTTTAGACCAGAGCCCTATTCCCTATATAGTGCACTACTTTAGACCAGAGCCCTATTCCCTATATAGTGCACTACTTTAGACCAGAGTCCTATTCCCTATATAGTGCACTACTTTAGACCAGAGCCCTATTCCCTATATAGTGCACTACTTTAGACCAGAGCCCTATTCCCTATATAGTGCACTATTTTAGACCAGAGCCCTATTCCCTATATATTGCACTACTTTAGACCAGAGCCCTATTCCCTATATAGTGCACTACTTTAGACCAGAGACCTATTCCCTATATAGTGCACTACTTTAGACCAGAGCCCTATTCCCTATATAGTGCACTACTTTAGACCAGAGCCCTATTCCCTATATAGTGCACTATTTTAGACCAGAGCCCTATTCCCTATATATTGCACTACTTTAGACCAGAGCCCTATTCCCTATATAGTGCACTACTTTAGACCAGAGCCCTATTCCCTATATAGTGCACTACTTTAGACCAGAGCCCTATTCCCTATATAGTGCACTACTTTAGACCAGAGCCCTATTCCCTATATATTGCACTACTTTAGACCAGAGCCCTATTCCTTGTTTAGTACACTACTTTAGACCAGAGCCCTATTCCTTGTATAGTGCACTACTTTAGACCAGAGCCCTATTCCTTGTATAGTGCACTACTTTAGACCAGAGCCCTATTCCTTGTATAGTGCACTACTTTAGACCAGAGGCCTATTCCCTATATAGTGCACTACTTTAGACCAGAGCCCTATTCCCTATATAGTGCACTACTTTAGACCAGAGCCCTATTCCCTATATATTGCACTACTTTAGACCAGAGCCCTATTCCCTATATAGTGCACTACTTTAGACCAGAGACCTATTCCCTATATAGTGCACTACTTTAGACCAGAGTCCCTATTCCCTATATAGTGCACTACTTTAGACCAGAGACCTATTCCCTATATAGTGCACTACTTTAGACCAGAGTCCCTATTCCCTATATAGTGCACTACTTTAGACCAGAGCCCTATTCCCTATATAGTGCACTACTTTAGACCAGAGCCCTATTCCCTATATAGTGCACTACTTTAGACCAGAGCCTTATTCCCTATATAGTGCACTACTTTAGACCAGAGCCCTATTCCCTATATATTGCACTACTTTAGACCAGAGCCCTATTCCCTATATAGTGCACTACTTTAGACCAGAGACCTATTCCCTATATAGTGCACTACTTTAGACCAGAGCCCTATTCCCTATATAGTGCACTACTTTAGACCAGAGTCCTATTCCCTATATAGTGTACTACTTTAGACCAGAGCCCTATTCCCTATATAGTGCACTACTTTAGACCAGAGCCCTATTCCCTATATATTGCACTACTTTAGACCAGAGCCCTATTCCCTATATAGTGCACTACTTTAGACCAGAGCCTTATTCCCTATATAGTGCACTACTTTAGACCAGAGCCCTATTCCCTATATATTGCACTACTTTAGACCAGAGCCCTATTCCCTATATAGTGCACTACTTTAGACCAGAGACCTATTCCCTATATAGTGCACTACTTTAGACCAGAGGCCTATTCCCTATATAGTGCACTACTTTAGACCAGAGCCCTATTCCCTATATAGTGCACTACTTTAGACCAGAGCCCTATTCCTTGTATAGTGGACTACTTTAGACCAGAGCCCTATTCCTTGTATAGTGCACTACTTTAGACCAGAGGCCTATTCCCTATATAGTGCACTACTTTAGACCAGAGTCCCTATGTCCCTTTTGGGACACACACAGCATAAGGATCAAAGGGGGGGGGGGGGGGGGGGTATTCTGTGGTTGTAAGAGAAGATATGGAGAGACGTTGTGAGGTCATCTGCCTTAGTGATTGCTGTAGCGAGAAAGGTAACTCAAGGTAACTACTGCACATACCTGAACATAATTCATATGTCACTGAGACATCAAAGACTGTGGCAGCTTGGAAATTACAGTTCTGATCATTGTAGTTGAATCAATTATACGGTAACATTTCTGCCACATGGTTCTCTCTCTCAGCCTTAACCCCTCCCCCTACAGCCTTAACCCCCTCCCCCTACAGCCTTAACCCCTCCCCCATACAGCCTCCTACAGCCTTAACCCCTCCCTCCTACAGCCTCCTACAGCCTTAACCCCCTCCCTCCTACAGCCTCCTACAGCCTTAACCCCTCCCTCCTACAGCCTCCTACAGCCTTAACCCCTCCCTCCTACAGCCTTAACCCCCTCCCTCCCATAGCCTTAACCCACTCCCTCCTATAGCCTTAACCCACTCCCTCCTACAGCCTTAACCCCCTCCCTCCTACAGCCTTAACCCACTCCCACCTACAGCCTCAACCCACTCCCTCCTACAGCCTTAACCCACTCCCTCCTACAGCCTCCTACAGCCTTAACCCCCTCCCTCCTACAGCCTTAACCCACTCCCTCCTACAGCCTCCTACAGCCTTAACCCCCTCCCTCCTACAGCCTTAACCCACTCCCTCCTACAGCCTTAACCCCCTCCCTCCTACAGCCTTAACCCACTCCCTCCTACAGCCTCCTACAGCCTTAACCCACTCCCTCCTACAGCCTTAACCCACTCCCTCCTACAGCCTCCTACAGCCTTAACCCCCTCCCTCCTACAGCCTTAACCCACTCCCTCCTACAGCCTTAACCCCCTCCCTCCTACAGCCTTAACCCACTCCCTCCTACAGCCTCCTACAGCCTTAACCCACTCCCTCCTACAGCCTTAACCCACCAGTCAGTTTGGAGAAGAAAATGAGAAAAGTGTAAAGTTCACAACTAAAGGAAGTGCTAAGACAAACACTGATTGGTAAACATGACAGTACGAGAGATTGCTGTTCTTGTTGAGGAGAGGACAGGGTGTTGTTAAGGACAGAACTGGAGTTGTAGCTTCTCACACCCAGAGAGAGAGAGAGAGATAGATAGATAGATAGATAGATAGATAGATAGATAGATAGATAGATAGATAGATAGATAGATAGATAGATAGATAGATAGATAGATAGATAGATAGATAGATAGAGAGAGAGAGAGAGAGAGAGAGAGAGAGAGAGAGAGAGAGAGAGACAGGGAGAGAGAGACAGGGAGAGAGAGACCTAGAGAGACACAGGGAGAGAGACACAGGGAGAGAGACACAGAGAGACTCAGGGAGAGAGACACAGAGAGACTCAGGGAGAGAGACACAGGGAGAGAGACACAGAGAGACTCAGGGAGAGAGACACAGAGAGACTCAGGGAGAGAGACACAGAGAGACACAGAGAGAGAGACCTAGAGAGAGAACATCTGCTAGTGCTCATCCGAGCTATGCACTTTAACATTGTGCAACATCTTCATCCTTCCTCTGGAAGAAGTATGTACACTGTTAGTGTCCAATGTAGCGTATAGTGTGTGAGTGTGTGCATTAAGTGTGTGAAAACTAACTGACAAAGAGTTGCTAGATTGGATTTATCGTACTGTTTTATCTTATTCTTAATGGAATACATTCGGTCATGGTCAATTCAATACATTTTGCTGAAATGCTGTTTACATAGGGCTGGTGTGTGTGTGTGTGTGTGTGTGTGTGTGTGTGTGTGTGTGTGTGTGTGTGTGTGTGTGTGTGTGTGTGTGTGTGTGTGTGTGTGTGTGTGTGTGTGTGTGTGTGTGTGTGTGTGTGTGTGTGTGTGTGTGTGTGTGTGTGTGTGTGTGTGTGTGTGTGTGTGTGTGGTGCGCTATAGCGGGTCTGGTTCGAATCCCTGAGCTGACTAGGTGAAAAGTCCAACGATGTCTCCTTAACCCTAATTGCGTCTGTAAATCACTCTGGATAAAAGCATCTGTACAAATTACTAAAACTGAAATGTAATTTTGGGGATGTGAACCTCATGGGTCAGAGGTCAAGTGTGTCGGTTGTGGACACTTCCTGTTTCAACAAACCCCATGACTTTGTTACTGTCTGTGAAACGTCCTCTTTGACAAGTAACGGTTTTCCCTCACCGATCCCCGGCACCTTTTTCATTTAAAGGGGGTTTGTTTTGGCCCTACTTTTCCCAGATGAAAGTTTATTTTAGTCTAGAAATGACTTGGCTCCAAAGAAAACCACCCAAGGAAAACCTGGGATCCGGCAAAGAGAATAAATAACATGGGTGTTAGAGTTTTATTATAGTGGAGTGGCACGATGAGGAGAGAGAGAGGGAGGGAGAGAGATAGTAACAGGGGGACTTGATGAGGAGAGAGAGAGGGAGGGAGGGAGGGAGGGAGAGATAGTAACAGGGGGACTTGATGAGGAGAGAGAGGGAGGGAGGGAGGGAGAGAGATAGTAACAGGGGGACTTGATGAGGAGAGAGAGAGGGAGGGAGAGAGATAGTAACAGGGGGACTTGATGAGGAGAGAGAGGGAGGGAGGGAGAGAGATAGTAACAGGGGGACTTGATGAGGAAAGAGAGGGAGGGAGGGAGATAGTAACAGGGGGACTTGATGAGGAGAGAGAGGGAGGGAGGGAGATGGTAACAGGGGGACTTGATGAGGAGAGAGAGGGAGAGAGATAGTAACAGGGGGACTTGTAGGAGGAGAGAGAGAGGGAGAGGGAGAGAGATAGTAACAAGGGGACTTGATGAGGAGAGAGAGGGAGGGAGAGAGATAGTAACAGGGGGACTTGATGAGGAGAAAGAGAGAGGGAGAGAGAGAGTAACAGGGGGACTTGATGAGGAGATAGAGAGAGGGAGAGGGAGAGAGATAGTAACAGGGGGACTTGATGAGGATAGAGAGGGGGAGGGAGAGAGATAGTAACAGGGGGACTTGATGAGGAGAGGGAGAGAGGGAGGGAGAGAGATAGTAACAGGGGCACTTGATGAGGAGAGAGAGAGAGATAGTAACAGGGTGACTTGATGAGGAGAGAGAGAGAGGGAGTGAGAGAGAAAGTAACAGGGGGACTTGATGAGGAGAGGGAGAGATAGTAACAGGGGGACTTGATGAGGAGAGAGAGGGAGGGAGAGAGATAGTAACAGGGGGACTTGATGAGGAGAGGGAGAGATAGTAACAGGGGGACTTGATGAGGAGAGAGAGAGAAGGAGTGAGAGAGAAAGTAACAGGGGCACTTGATGAGGAGAGAGAGGGAGGGAGGGAGAGAGATAGTAACGGGGACTTGATGAGGAGAGAGAGATGGGGAGAGAGATAGTAGCAGGGGGACTTGATGAGGAGAGAGAGGGAGGGAGAGAGATAGTAACAGGGGGACTTGATGAGGAGAGAGAGAGAGGGAGGGAGAGAGATAGTAACAGGGTGACTTGATGAGGAGAGAGAGGGAGGGAGGGAGAGAGATAGTAACAGGGGGACTTGATGAGGAGAGAGAGAGAGGGAGGGAGAGAGATAGTAACAGGGGGACTTGATGAGGAGAGAGAGGGAGGGAGGGAGATGGTAACAGGGGGACTTGATGAGGAGAGAGAGAGAGGGAGGGAGGGAGATAGTAACAGGGGGACTTGATGAGGAGAGAGAGGGAGAGAGAGATAGTAACAGGGTGACTTGATGAGGAGAGAGAGAGGGAGAGAGATAGTAACAGGGGGACTTGATGAGGAGAGAGAGGGAGGGAGGGAGGGAGAGAGATAGTAACAGGGGGACTTGATGAGGAGAGAGAGAGAGGGAGGGAGAGAGATAGCAACAGGGGGACTTGATGAGGAGAGAGAGAGGGAGAGATAGTAACAGGGGGACTTGATGAGGAGAGAGGGAGGGAGAGAGATAGTAACAGGGGGACTTGATGAGGAGAGAGAGAGAGAGAGATAGTAACAGGAGGACTTGATGAGGAGAGAGAGGGAGGGAGGGAGATGGTAACAGGGGAACTTGATGAGGACAGAGAGAGGAGGGAGATAGTAACAGGGGGACTTGATGAGGAGAGAGAGAGAGGGAGGGAGAGAGATAGTAACAGGGGGACTTGATGAGGAGAGAGAAGGAGGGAGAGAGATAGTAACAGGGGAACTTGATGAGGACAGAGAGAGGGAGGGAGATAGTAACAGGGGGACTTGATGAGGAGAGAGAGAGAGGGAGAGAGATAGTAACAGGGTGACTTGATGAGGAGAGGGAGAGGGAGAGAGATAGTAACAGGGGGACTTGATGAGGAGAGAGCGGGAGGGAGAGAGATAGTAACAGGGTGACTTGATGAGGAGAGAGAGGGAGAGGGAGAGAGATAGTAACAGGGGGACTTGATGAGGAGAGAGAGGGAGGGAGGGAGATGGTAACAGGGGGACTTGATGAGGAGAGAGGGAGAGGGAGAGATAGTAACAGGGGTACTTGTAGGAGGAGAGAGAGAGGGAGGGAGAGAGATTGTAACAGGGGGACTTGATGAGGAGAGAGAGGGAGAGGGAGAGAGATAGTAACAGGGGGACTTGATGAGGAGAGAGAGGGAGGGAGGGAGATGGTAACAGGGGGACTTGATGAGGAGACAGGGAGAGGGAGAGATAGTAACAGGGGTACTTGTAGGAGGAGAGAGAGAGGGAGGGAGAGAGATTGTAACAGGGGGACTTGATGAGGAGAGAGCGGGAGGGAGAGAGATAGTAACAGGGGGACTTGATGAGGAGAGAGAGAGAGGGAGTGAGAGAGAAAGTAACAGGGGGACTTGATGAGGAGAGAGAGGGAGAGGGAGGGAGGGAGAGAGATAGTAACAGGGGGACTTGATGAGGAGATAGAGAGAGGGAGGGAGGGAGAGAGATAGTAACAGGGGGACTTGATGAGGAGAGGGAGATAGATAGTAACAGGGGGACTTGATGAGGAGAGAGAGAGGGAGTGAGAGAAAGTAACAGGGGGGACTTGATGAGGAGAGAGAGAGGGAGGGAGGGAGATGGTAACAGGGGGACTTGATGAGGAGACAGGGAGAGGGAGAGATAGTAACAGGGGTACTTGTAGGAGGAGAGAGAGAGGGAGGGAGAGAGATTGTAACAGGGGGACTTGATGAGGAGAGAGCGGGAGGGAGAGAGATAGTAACAGGGGACTTGATGAGGAGAGAGAGAGAGAGGAGAGAGAAAGTAACAGGGGACTTGATGAGGAGAGAGAGGGAGAGGGAGGGAGGGAGAGAGATAGTAACAGGGGGACTTGATGAGGAGATAGAGAGAGGGAGGGAGGGAGAGAGATAGTAACAGGGGGACTTGATGAGGAGAGGGAGATAGATAGTAACAGGGGGACTTGATGAGGAGAGAGAGAGGGAGTGAGAGAAAGTAACAGGGGGACTTGATGAGGAGAGAGAGAGGGAGGGAGAGAGATAGTAACAGGGGGACTTGATGAGGAGAGAGGGAGAGGGAGGGAGGGAGAGAGATAGTAACAGGGGGACTTGATGAGGAGAGAGCGGGAGGGAGAGAGATAGTAACAGGGTGACTTGATGAGGACAGAGAGAGGGAGAGAGATAGTAACAGGGGGACTTGATGAGGAGAGAGAGACGGGGAGAGAGATAGTAGCAGGGGGACTTGATGAGGAGAGAGAGAGAGGGAGAGAGATAGTAACAGGGTGACTTGATGAGGAGAGAGAGAGGGAGAGGGAGAGAGATAGTAACAGGGGGACTTGATGAGGAGAGAGCGGGAGGGAGAGAGATAGTAACAGGGTGACTTGATGAGGAGAGAGAGAGGGAGAGGGAGAGAGATAGTAACAGGGGGACTTGATGAGGAGAGAGAGGGAGGGAGGGAGATGGTAACAGGGGGACTTGATGAGGAGAGAGGGAGAGGGAGAGATAGTAACAGGGGTACTTGTAGGAGGAGAGAGAGAGGGAGGGAGAGAGATTGTAACAGGGGGACTTGATGAGGAGAGAGCGGGAGGGAGAGAGATAGTAACAGGGGGACTTGATGAGGAGAGAGAGAGAGGGAGTGAGAGAGAAAGTAACAGGGGGACTTGATGAGGAGAGAGAGGGAGAGGGAGGGAGGGAGAGAGATAGTAACAGGGGCACTTGATGAGGAGAGAGAGAGAGGGAGGGAGAGAGATATTAACAGGGGAACTTGATGAGGAGAGAGAGAGATAGTAACAGGGGGACTTGATGAGGAGAGAGAGAGAGGGAGAGAGATAGTAACAGGGGGACTTGATGAGGAGAGAGAGGGAGGGAGGGAGATGGTAACAGGGGGACTTGATGAGGAGAGAGAGAGGGAGGGGAGAGAGAGAGTAACAGGGGGACTTGATGAGGTGATAGAGAGGGAGAGGGAGAGAGAGAGTAACAGGGGGACTTGATGAGGAGATAGAGAGAGGGAGAGGGAGAGAGATAGTAACAGGGGGACTTGATGAGGAGAGAGAGAGAGGGAGAGGGAGAGAGAGATTAACAGGGGGACTTGATGAGGAGAGAGAGGGAGGGAGAGAGATAGTAACAGGGGGACTTGATGAGGAGAGAGAGGGAGGGAGGGAGATGGTAACAGGGGGACTTGATGAGGAGAGGGAGAGGGAGAGGGAGAGGGAGAGGGAGAGAGATAGTAACAGGGGGACTTGATGAGGAGAGGGAGAGAGGGAGAGGGAGAGATAGTAACAGGGGGACTTGATGAGGAGAGGGAGAGAGGGAGAGGGAGAGAGATAGTAACAGGGGGACTTGATGAGGAGAGGGAGAGAGGGAGGGAGAGATAGTAACAGGGGGACTTGATGAGGAGAGAGAGAGAGATAGTAACAGGGGGACTTGATGAGGAGAGAGAGAGAGGGAGTGAGAGAGAAAGTAACAGGGGCACTTGATGAGGAGAGAGAGGGAGGGAGGGAGAGAGATAGTAACAGGGGGACTTGATGAGGAGAGAGGGGGAGGGAGAGAGATAGTAACAGGTGGACTTGATGAGGAGAGAGAGGGAGGGAGAGAGATAGTAACAGGGGCACTTGATGAGGAGAGAGAGAGAGGGAGGGAGGGAGAGAGATAGTAATGGGGACTTGATGAGGAGAGAGAGATGGGGAGAGAGATAGTAGCAGGGGACTTGATGAGGAGAAAGAGAGAGGGAGGGAGAGAGATAGTAACAGGGGGACTTGATGAGGAGAGAGGGAGGGAGGGAGATGGTAACAGGGGGACTTGATGAGGAGAGAGAGAGAGGGAGGGAGGGAGATAGTAACAGGGGGACTTGATGAGGAGAGAGGGAGGGAGAGAGATAGTAACAGGGGGACTTGATGAGGAGAGAGAGGGAGGGAGAGAGATAGTAACAGGGGGACTTGATGAGGAGAGAGAGGGAGGGAGGGAGATGGTAACAGGGGAACTTGATGAGGACAGAGAGAGGGAGGGAGATAGTAACAGGGGGACTTGATGAGGAGAGAGAGAGAGGGAGGGAGAGAGATAGTAACAGGGGGACTTGATGAGGAGAGAGAAGGAGGGAGAGAGATAGTAACAGGGGAACTTGATGAGGACAGAGAGAGGGAGGGAGATAGTAACAGGGGGACTTGATGAGGAGAGAGAGAGGGAGGGAGAGAGATAGTAACAGGGGGACTTGATGAGGAGAGAGCGGGAGGGAGAGAGATAGTAACAGGGTGACTTGATGAGGAGAGAGAGAGGGAGAGGGAGAGAGATAGTAACAGGGGGACTTGATGAGGAGAGAGAGGGAGGGAGGGAGATGGTAACAGGGGACTTGATGAGGAGAGGGAGAGGGAGAGAGATAGTAACAGGGGACTTGATGAGGAGAGGGAGTGAGAGAGAAAGTAACAGGGGGACTTGATGAGGAGAGAGAGAGGGAGGGAGAGAGATAGTAACAGGGGCACTTGATGAGGAGAGAGAGAGAGGGAGGGAGGAAGAGAGATAGTAACAGAGGGACTTGATGAGGAGAGAGGGGGAGGGAGAGAGATAGTAACAGGTGGACTTGATGAGGAGAGAGAGGGAGGGAGAGAGATAGTAACAGGGGCACTTGATGAGGAGAGAGAGAGAGGGAGGGAGGGAGAGAGATAGTAATGGGGACTTGATGAGGAGAGAGAGATGGGGAGAGAGATAGTAGCAGGGGACTTGATGAGGAGAAAGAGAGAGGGAGGGAGAGAGATAGTAACAGGGGGACTTGATGAGGAGAGAGGGAGGGAGGGAGATGGTAACAGGGGGACTTGATGAGGAGAGAGAGAGAGGGAGGGAGGGAGATAGTAACAGGGGGACTTGATGAGGAGAGAGGGAGGGAGAGAGATAGTAACAGGGGGACTTGATGAGGAGAGAGAGGGAGGGAGAGAGATAGTAACAGGGGGACTTGATGAGGAGAGAGAAGGAGGGAGAGAGATAGTAACAGGGGAACTTGATGAGGACAGAGAGAGGGAGGGAGATAGTAACAGGGGGACTTGATGAGGAGAGAGAGAGAGGGAGGGAGGAAGAGAGATAGTAACAGAGGGACTTGATGAGGAGAGAGAGACGGGGAGAGAGATAGTAGCAGGGGGACTTGATGAGGAGAGAGAGAGGGAGAGAGATATTAACAGGGGGACTTGATGAGGAGAGAGAGAGGGAGAGAGATATTAACAGGGGAACTTGATGAGGAGAGAGAGAGAGATAGTAACAGGGGGACTTGATGAGGAGAGAGAGAGGGAGAGAGATATTAACAGGGGAACTTGATGAGGAGAGAGAGAGAGATAGTAACAGGGGGACTTGATGAGGAGAGCGAGGGAGGGAGAGAGATAGTAACAGGGGGACTTGATGAGGAGAGAGAGGGAGGGAGGGAGATGGTAACAGGGGGACTTGATGAGGAGAGAGAGGGAGGGAGGGAGGGAGATGGTAACAGGGGGACTTGATGAGGAGAGGGAGAGAGGGAGAGGGAGAGAGATAGTAACAGGGGGACTTGATGAGGAGAGGGAGAGAGGGAGGGAGAGATAGTAACAGGGGGACTTGATGAGGAGAGAGAGAGAGATAGTAACAGGGGGACTTGATGAGGAGAGAGAGAGAGGGAGTGAGAGAGAAAGTAACAGGGGCACTTGATGAGGAGAGAGAGGGAGGGAGGGAGAGAGATAGTAACAGGGGGACTTGATGAGGAGAGAGGGGGAGGGAGAGAGATAGTAACAGGTGGACTTGATGAGGAGAGAGAGGGAGGGAGAGAGATAGTAACAGGGGCACTTGATGAGGAGAGAGAGAGAGGGAGGGAGGGAGAGAGATAGTAACGGGGACTTGATGAGGAGAGAGAGATGGGGAGAGAGATAGTAGCAGGGGACTTGATGAGGAGAGAGAGAGAGGGAGGGAGAGAGATAGTAACAGGGGGACTTGATGAGGAGAGAGAGGGAGGGAGGGAGATGGTAACAGGGGGACTTGATGAGGAGAGAGAGAGAGGGAGGGAGGGAGATAGTAACAGGGGGACTTGATGAGGAGAGAGGGAGGGAGAGAGATAGTAACAGGGGGACTTGATGAGGAGAGAGAGGGAGGGAGAGAGATAGTAACAGGGGGACTTGATGAGGAGAGAGAGGGAGGGAGGGAGATGGTAACAGGGGAACTTGATCAGGACAGAGAGAGGGAGGGAGATAGTAACAGGGGGACTTGATGAGGAGAGAGAGAGAGGGAGGGAGAGAGATAGTAACAGGGGGACTTGATGAGGAGAGAGAAGGAGGGAGAGAGATAGTAACAGGGGAACTTGATGAGGACAGAGAGAGGGAGGGAGATAGTAACAGGGGGACTTGATGAGGAGAGAGAGAGGGAGGGAGAGAGATAGTAACAGGGGGACTTGATGAGGAGAGAGAGAGGGAGAGAGATATTAACAGGGGGACTTGATGAGGAGAGAGAGAGGGAGAGAGATATTAACAGGGGACTTGATGAGGAGAGAGAGGAGAGAGAGATATTAACAGGGGAACTTGATGAGGAGAGAGAGAGAGATAGTAACAGGGGGACTTGATGAGGAGAGAGAGAGGGAGAGAGATATTAACAGGGGAACTTGATGAGGAGAGAGAGAGAGAGAGAGTAACAGGGGGACTTGATGAGGAGAGAGGGGAGGGAGAGAGATAGTAACAGGGGGACTTGATGAGGAGAGAGAGGGAGGGAGGGAGATGGTAACAGGGGGACTTGATGAGGAGAGAGAGGAGGGAGGGAGGGGAGAGAGATAGTAACAGGGGGACTTGATGAGGAGAGAGAGAGAGGGGAGGGAGAGAGATAGTAACAGGGGACTTGATGAGGAGAGAGAGGGAGGGAGGGAGGGAGAGAGATAGTAATGGGGACTTGATGAGGAGAGAGAGATGGGGAGAGAGATAGTAGCAGGGGACTTGATGAGGAGAGAGAGAGAGGGAGGGAGAGAGATAGTAACAGGGGGACTTGATGAGGAGAGAGGAGGGAGGGAGATGGTAACAGGGGGACTTGATGAGGAGAGAGAGAGAGGGAGGGAGGGAGATAGTAACAGGGGACTTGATGAGGAGAGAGGGAGGGAGAGATAGTAACAGGGGACTTGATGAGGAGAGAGAGGGAGGGAGAGAGATAGTAACAGGGGGACTTGATGAGGAGAGAGAGGGAGGGAGGGAGATGGTAACAGGGGAACTTGATGAGGACAGAGAGAGGGAGAGATAGTAACAGGGGGACTTGATGAGGAGAGAGAGAGGGGAGGGAGAGAGATAGTAACAGGGGGACTTGATGAGGAGAGAGAAGGAGGGAGAGAGATAGTAACAGGGGAACTTGATGAGGACAGAGAGAGGGAGGGAGATAGTAACAGGGGACTTGATGAGGAGAGAGAGAGGGAGGGAGAGAGATAGTAACAGGGGGACTTGATGAGGAGAGAGCGGGAGGGAGAGAGATAGTAACAGGGTGACTTGATGAGGAGAGAGAGAGGGAGAGGGAGAGAGATAGTAACAGGGGGACTTGATGAGGAGAGAGAGGGAGGGAGGGAGATGGTAACAGGGGGACTTGATGAGGAGAGGGAGAGGGAGAGATAGTAACAGGGGGACTTGATGAGGAGAGGGAGTGAGAGAGAAAGTAACAGGGGACTTGATGAGGAGAGAGAGAGGGAGGGAGAGAGATAGTAACAGGGGCACTTGATGAGGAGAGAGAGAGAGAGGGAGGAAGAGAGATAGTAACAGAGGGACTTGATGAGGAGAGAGAGACGGGGAGAGAGATAGTAGCAGGGGGACTTGATGAGGAGAGAGAGAGGGAGGGAGAGAGATAGTAACAGGGGGACTTGATGAGGAGAGAGAGAGGGGAGAGAGATATTAACAGGGGGACTTGATGAGGAGAGAGAGAGGGAGAGATATTAACAGGGGAACTTGATGAGGAGAGAGAGAGAGATAGTAACAGGGGGACTTGATGAGGAGAGAGAGAGGGAGAGAGATATTAACAGGGGAACTTGATGAGGAGAGAGAGAGAGATAGTAACAGGGGGACTTGATGAGGAGAGAGAGGGAGGGGAGAGAGATAGTAACAGGGGGACTTGATGAGGAGAGAGAGGGGAGAGGGAGGGAGATGGTAACAGGGGGACTTGATGAGGAGAGAGAGGGAGGGAGGGAGAGAGATAGTAACAGGGGGACTTGATGAGGAGAGAGAGAGGGAGGGAGAGAGATAGTAACAGGGGGACTTGATGAGGAGAGAGAGGGAGGGAGGGAGATGGTAACAGGGGGACTTGATGAGGAGAGAGAGGGAGGGAGGGAGGGAGATGGTAACAGGGGGACTTGATGAGGAGAGGGAGAGAGGGGAGGGAGAGAGATAGTAACAGGGGGACTTGATGAGGAGAGGGAGAGAGGGAGGGAGAGATAGTAACAGGGGGACTTGATGAGGAGAGAGAGAGAGATAGTAACAGGGGGACTTGATGAGGAGAGAGAGAGAGGGAGTGAGAGAGAAAGTAACAGGGGCACTTGATGAGGAGAGAGAGGGAGGGAGGGAGAGAGATAGTAACAGGGGGACTTGATGAGGAGAGAGGGGGAGGGAGATAGTAACAGGTGGACTTGATGAGGAGAGAGAGGGAGGGAGAGAGATAGTAACAGGGGCACTTGATGAGGAGAGAGAGAGAGGGAGGGAGGGAGAGAGATAGTAACGGGGACTTGATGAGGAGAGAGAGATGGGGAGAGAGATAGTAGCAGGGGACTTGATGAGGAGAGAGAGAGAGGGAGGGAGAGAGATAGTAACAGGGGGACTTGATGAGGAGAGAGAGGGAGGGAGGGAGATGGTAACAGGGGGACTTGATGAGGAGAGAGAGAGAGGGAGGGAGGGAGATAGTAACAGGGGACTTGATGAGGAGAGAGGGAGGGAGAGAGATAGTAACAGGGGGACTTGATGAGGAGAGAGAGGGAGGGAGAGAGATAGTAACAGGGGGACTTGATGAGGAGAGAGAGGGAGGGAGGGAGATGGTAACAGGGGAACTTGATCAGGACAGAGAGAGGGAGGGAGATAGTAACAGGGGGACTTGATGAGGAGAGAGAGAGAGGGAGGGAGAGAGATAGTAACAGGGGGACTTGATGAGGAGAGAGAAGGAGGGAGAGAGATAGTAACAGGGGACTTGATGAGGAGAGAGAGAGGGAGGGAGAGAGATAGTAACAGGGGAACTTGATGAGGACAGATGAGGAGAGAGAGAGGGAGGGAGAGAGATAGTAACAGGGGGACTTGATGAGGAGAGAGCGGGAGGGAGAGAGATAGTAACAGGGTGACTTGATGAGGAGAGAGAGAGGGAGAGGGAGAGAGATAGTAACAGGGGGACTTGATGAGGAGAGAGAGGGAGGGAGGGAGATGGTAACAGGGGGACTTGATGAGGAGAGGGAGAGGGAGAGAGATAGTAACAGGGGGACTTGATGAGGAGAGGGAGTGAGAGAGAAAGTAACAGGGGGACTTGATGAGGAGAGAGAGAGGGAGGGAGAGAGATAGTAACAGGGGCACTTGATGAGGAGAGAGAGAGAGGGAGGGAGGGAGAGATAGTAACAGAGGGACTTGATGAGGAGAGAGAGACGGGGAGAGAGATAGTAGCAGGGGGACTTGATGAGGAGAGAGAGAGGGAGGGAGAGAGATAGTAACAGGGGGACTTGATGAGGAGAGAGAGAGGGAGAGAGATATTAACAGGGGGACTTGATGAGGAGAGAGATAGTAACAGGGGGACTTGATGAGGAGAGCGAGGGAGGGAGAGAGATAGTAACAGGGGGACTTGATGAGGAGAGAGAGGGAGGGAGGGAGATGGTAACAGGGGGACTTGATGAGGAGAGAGAGGGAGGGAGGGAGATGGTAACAGGGGGACTTGATGAGGAAAGAGAGGGAGGGAGGGAGATAGTAACAGGGGGACTTGATGAGGAGAGAGAGGGAGGGAGGGAGATGGTAACAGGGGGACTTGATGAGGAGAGAGAGGGGAGAGAGAGATAGTAACAGGGGACTTGATGAGGAGAGAGCGGGAGGGAGAGAGATAGTAACAGGGTGACTTGATGAGGAGAGAGAGAGGGAGAGGGAGAGAGATAGTAACAGGGGGACTTGATGAGGAGAGAGAGGGAGGGAGGGAGATGGTAACAGGGGGACTTGATGAGGAGAGGGAGAGGGAGAGAGATAGTAACAGGGGGACTTGATGAGGAGAGGGAGTGAGAGAGAAAGTAACAGGGGACTTGATGAGGAGAGAGAGAGGGAGGGAGAGAGATAGTAACAGGGGCACTTGATGAGGAGAGAGAGAGAGGGGAGGGAGGAAGAGAGATAGTAACAGAGGGACTTGATGAGGAGAGAGAGACGGGGAGAGAGATAGTAGCAGGGGGACTTGATGAGGAGAGAGAGAGGAGGGAGAGAGATAGTAACAGGGGGACTTGATGAGGAGAGAGAGAGGGAGAGAGATATTAACAGGGGGACTTGATGAGGAGAGAGAGAGGGAGAGAGATATTAACAGGGGAACTTGATGAGGAGAGAGAGAGAGATAGTAACAGGGGGACTTGATGAGGAGAGAGAGAGGGAGAGAGATATTAACAGGGGAACTTGATGAGGAGAGAGAGAGATAGTAACAGGGGGACTTGATGAGGAGAGCGAGGGAGGGAGAGAGATAGTAACAGGGGGACTTGATGAGGAGAGAGAGGGAGGGAGGGAGATGGTAACAGGGGGACTTGATGAGGAGAGAGAGGAGGGAGAGGGAGAGAGATAGTAACAGGGGGACTTGATGAGGAGAGAGAGGGGGAGGGAGAGAGATAGTAACAGGGGGACTTGATGAGGAGAGAGAGGGAGGGAGGGAGATGGTAACAGGGGGACTTGATGAGGAGAGAGAGGGAGGGAGGGAGGGAGATGGTAACAGGGGGACTTGATGAGGAGAGGGAGAGAGGGAGAGGGAGAGAGATAGTAACAGGGGGACTTGATGAGGAGAGGGAGAGAGGGAGGGAGAGATAGTAACAGGGGGACTTGATGAGGAGAGAGAGAGAGATAGTAACAGGGGGACTTGATGAGGAGAGAGAGAGAGGGAGTGAGAGAGAAAGTAACAGGGGCACTTGATGAGGAGAGAGAGGGAGGGAGGGAGAGAGATAGTAACAGGGGGACTTGATGAGGAGAGAGGGGGAGGGAGAGAGATAGTAACAGGTGGACTTGATGAGGAGAGAGAGGGAGGGAGAGAGATAGTAACAGGGGCACTTGATGAGGAGAGAGAGAGAGGGAGGGAGGGAGAGAGATAGTAACGGGGACTTGATGAGGAGAGAGAGATGGGGAGAGAGATAGTAGCAGGGGACTTGATGAGGAGAGAGAGAGAGGGAGGGAGAGAGATAGTAACAGGGGGACTTGATGAGGAGAGAGAGGGAGGGAGGGAGATGGTAACAGGGGACTTGATGAGGAGAGAGAGAGAGGGAGGGAGGGAGATAGTAACAGGGGGACTTGATGAGGAGAGAGGGAGGGAGAGAGATAGTAACAGGGGGACTTGATGAGGAGAGAGAGGGAGGGAGAGAGATAGTAACAGGGGTACTTGATGAGGAGAGAGAGGGAGGGAGGGAGATGGTAACAGGGGAACTTGATCAGGACAGAGAGAGGGAGGGAGATAGTAACAGGGGGACTTGATGAGGAGAGAGAGAGAGGGAGGAGAGAGATAGTAACAGGGGGACTTGATGAGGAGAGAGAAGGAGGGAGAGAGATAGTAACAGGGGAACTTGATGAGGACAGAGAGAGGGAGGGAGATAGTAACAGGGGGACTTGATGAGGAGAGAGAGAGGGAGGGAGAGAGATAGTAACAGGGGACTTGATGAGGAGAGAGCGGGAGGGAGAGAGATAGTAACAGGGTGACTTGATGAGGAGAGAGAGAGGGAGAGGGAGAGAGATAGTAACAGGGGGACTTGATGAGGAGAGAGAGGGAGGGAGGGAGATGGTAACAGGGGGACTTGATGAGGAGAGGGAGAGGGAGAGAGATAGTCCTTCTGTAGCTCAGTTGGTAGAGCATGATTGAGGGTAGTGGGTTCGATCCCGAGACCATCCATACGTAGAATGTATGCACACATGATGAGGAGAGATAAAAGCGTCTGCTAAAATGGCATATATATTATTATATATTAGATAGTAACAGGGGACTTGATGAGGAGAGAGAGAGAGAAAGTAACAGGGGGAGATGAGAGGAGAGAGATAGTAACAGGGGGACTTGATGAGGAGAGAGAGAGAGGGAGGGAGATAGTAACAGAGGGACTTGATGAGGAGAGGAGGAGAGAGAGATAGTAGCAGGGGGACTTGATGAGGAGAGAGGAGAGAGGGAGGGAGAGAGATAGTAACAGGGGACTTGATGAGGAGAGAGAGGAGGGAGAGAGATATTAACAGGGGGACTTGATGAGGAGAGAGAGAGAGATAGATAGTAACAGGGGGACTTGATGAGGAGAGCGAGGGAGGGGGGGAGAGAGATAGTAACAGGGGGACTTGATGAGGAGAGAGAGGGAGGGAGGGAGATGGTAACAGGGGGACTTGATGAGGAGAGAGAGGGAGGGAGGAGATGGTAACAGGGGGACTTGATGAGGAAAGAGAGGGAGGGAGGGAGATAGTAACAGGGGGACTTGATGAGGAGAGAGAGGGAGGGAGGGAGATGGTAACAGGGGGACTTGATGAGGAGAGAGAGGGAGAGAGATAGTAACAGGGGGACTTGATGAGGAGAGAGCGGGAGGGAGAGAGATAGTAACAGGGTGACTTGATGAGGAGAGAGAGAGGGAGAGGGAGAGAGATAGTAACAGGGGGACTTGATGAGGAGAGAGAGGGAGGGAGGGAGATGGTAACAGGGGGACTTGATGAGGAGAGGGAGAGGGAGAGAGATAGTAACAGGGGGACTTGATGAGGAGAGGGAGTGAGAGAGAAAGTAACAGGGGGACTTGATGAGGAGAGAGAGAGGGAGGGAGAGAGATAGTAACAGGGGCACTTGATGAGGAGAGAGAGAGAGGGAGGGAGGAAGAGAGATAGTAACAGAGGGACTTGATGAGGAGAGAGAGACGGGGAGAGAGATAGTAGCAGGGGGACTTGATGAGGAGAGAGAGAGGGAGGGAGAGAGATAGTAACAGGGGGACTTGATGAGGAGAGAGAGAGGGAGAGAGATATTAACAGGGGGACTTGATGAGGAGAGAGAGAGGGAGAGATATTAACAGGGGGACTTGATGAGGAGAGAGAGAGGGAGAGAGATATTAACAGGGGAACTTGATGAGGAGAGAGAGAGAGATAGTAACAGGGGGACTTGATGAGGAGAGAGAGAGGGAGAGAGATATTAACAGGGGAACTTGATGAGGAGAGAGAGAGAGATAGTAACAGGGGGACTTGATGAGGAGAGCGAGGGAGGGAGAGAGATAGTAACAGGGGGACTTGATGAGGAGAGAGAGGGAGGGAGGGAGATGGTAACAGGGGGACTTGATGAGGAGAGAGAGGGAGGGAGAGGGAGAGAGATAGTAACAGGGGGACTTGATGAGGAGAGAGAGAGGGGGAGGGAGAGAGATAGTAACAGGGGGACTTGATGAGGAGAGAGAGGGAGGGAGGGAGATGGTAACAGGGGGACTTGATGAGGAGAGAGAGGGAGGGAGGGAGGGAGATGGTAACAGGGGGACTTGATGAGGAGAGGGAGAGAGGGAGAGGGAGAGAGATAGTAACAGGGGGACTTGATGAGGAGAGGGAGAGAGGGAGGGAGAGATAGTAACAGGGGACTTGATGAGGAGAGAGAGAGAGATAGTAACAGGGGGACTTGATGAGGAGAGAGAGAGGGAGTGAGAGAGAAAGTAACAGGGGCACTTGATGAGGAGAGAGAGGGAGGGAGGGAGAGAGATAGTAACAGGGGGACTTGATGAGGAGAGAGGGGGAGGGAGAGAGATAGTAACAGGTGGACTTGATGAGGAGAGAGAGGGAGGGAGAGAGATAGTAACAGGGGCACTTGATGAGGAGAGAGAGAGAGGGAGGGAGGGAGAGAGATAGTAACAGGGGACTTGATGAGGAGAGAGAGATGGGGAGAGAGATAGTAGCAGGGGACTTGATGAGGAGAGAGAGAGAGGGAGGGAGAGAGATAGTAACAGGGGGACTTGATGAGGAGAGAGAGGGAGGGAGGAGATGGTAACAGGGGGACTTGATGAGGAGAGAGAGAGAGGGAGGGAGGGAGATAGTAACAGGGGGACTTGATGAGGAGAGAGGGAGGGAGAGAGATAGTAACAGGGGGACTTGATGAGGAGAGAGAGGGAGGGAGAGAGATAGTAACAGGGGTACTTGATGAGGAGAGAGAGGGAGGGAGGGAGATGGTAACAGGGGAACTTGATCAGGACAGAGAGAGGGAGGAGATAGTAACAGGGGGACTTGATGAGGAGAGAGAGAGAGGAGGGAGAGAGATAGTAACAGGGGGACTTGATGAGGAGAGAGAAGGAGGGAGAGATAGTAACAGGGGAACTTGATGAGGACAGAGAGAGGGAGGAGATAGTAACAGGGGGACTTGATGAGGAGAGAGAGAGGGAGGGAGAGAGATAGTAACAGGGGGACTTGATGAGGAGAGAGCGGGAGGGAGAGAGATAGTAACAGGGTGACTTGATGAGGAGAGAGAGAGGGAGAGGGAGAGAGATAGTAACAGGGGACTTGATGAGGAGAGAGAGGGAGGGAGGAGATGGTAACAGGGGGACTTGATGAGGAGAGGGAGAGGAGAGAGATAGTAACAGGGGGACTTGATGAGGAGAGGGAGTGAGAGAGAAAGTAACAGGGGGACTTGATGAGGAGAGAGAGAGGGAGGGAGAGAGATAGTAACAGGGGCACTTGATGAGGAGAGAGAGAGAGGGGGAGGGAGGGAGAGATAGTAACAGAGGGACTTGATGAGGAGAGAGAGACGGGGAGAGAGATAGTAGCAGGGGACTTGATGAGGAGAGAGAGAGGGAGGGAGAGAGATAGTAACAGGGGGACTTGATGAGGAGAGAGAGAGGGAGAGAGATATTAACAGGGGGACTTGATGAGGAGAGAGAGAGGGAGAGAGATATTAACAGGGGAACTTGATGAGGAGAGAGAGAGAGATAGTAACAGGGGGACTTGATGAGGAGAGAGAGAGGAGAGAGATATTAACAGGGGAACTTGATGAGGAGAGAGAGAGAGATAGTAACAGGGGGACTTGATGAGGAGAGCGAGGGAGGGAGAGAGATAGTAACAGGGGGACTTGATGAGGAGAGAGAGGGAGGGAGGGAGATGGTAACAGGGGGACTTGATGAGGAGAGAGAGGGAGGGAGAGGGAGAGAGATAGTAACAGGGGACTTGATGAGGAGAGAGAGAGGGGAGGGAGAGAGATAGTAACAGGGGGACTTGATGAGGAGAGAGAGGGAGGGAGGGAGATGGTAACAGGGGGACTTGATGAGGAGAGAGAGGGAGGGAGGGAGGGAGGGAGATGGTAACAGGGGGACTTGATGAGGAGAGGGAGAGAGGGAGGGAGAGAGATAGTAACAGGGGGACTTGATGAGGAGAGGGAGAGAGGGAGGGAGAGATAGTAACAGGGGGACTTGATGAGGAGAGAGAGAGAGAGATAGTAACAGGGGGACTTGATGAGGAGAGAGAGAGAGGGAGGAGAGAGAAAGTAACAGGGGCACTTGATGAGGAGAGAGAGGGAGGGAGGGAGAGAGATAGTAACAGGGGGACTTGATGAGGAGAGAGGGGGAGGGAGAGAGATAGTAACAGGTGGACTTGATGAGGAGAGAGAGGGAGGGAGAGAGATAGTAACAGGGGCACTTGATGAGGAGAGAGAGAGAGGAGGGAGGGAGAGAGAGATAGTAACGGGGACTTGATGAGGAGAGAGAGATGGGGAGAGAGATAGTAGCAGGGGACTTGATGAGGAGAGAGAGAGAGGGAGGGAGAGAGATAGTAACAGGGGGACTTGATGAGGAGAGAGAGGGAGGGAGGGAGATGGTAACAGGGGGACTTGATGAGGAGAGAGAGAGAGGGAGGGAGGGAGATAGTAACAGGGGGACTTGATGAGGAGAGAGGGAGGGAGAGAGATAGTAACAGGGGGACTTGATGAGGAGAGAGAGGGAGGGAGAGAGATAGTAACAGGGGACTTGATGAGGAGAGAGAGGAGGGAGGGAGGAGATGGTAACAGGGGAACTTGATCAGGACAGAGAGAGGGAGGGAGATAGTAACAGGGGGACTTGATGAGGAGAGAGAGAGAGGGAGGGAGAGAGATAGTAACAGGGGGACTTGATGAGGAGAGAGAAGGAGGGAGAGAGATAGTAACAGGGGAACTTGATGAGGACAGAGAGAGGGAGGGAGATAGTAACAGGGGGACTTGATGAGGAGAGAGAGAGGGAGGGAGAGAGATAGTAACAGGGGGACTTGATGAGGAGAGAGCGGGAGGGAGAGAGATAGTAACAGGGTGACTTGATGAGGAGAGAGAGAGGGAGAGGGAGAGAGATAGTAACAGGGGGACTTGATGAGGAGAGAGAGGGAGGGAGGGAGATGGTAACAGGGGGACTTGATGAGGAGAGGGAGAGGGAGAGAGATAGTAACAGGGGGACTTGATGAGGAGAGGGAGTGAGAGAGAAAGTAACAGGGGGACTTGATGAGGAGAGAGAGAGGGAGGGAGAGAGATAGTAACAGGGGCACTTGATGAGGAGAGAGAGAGAGGGAGGGAGGGAGAGATAGTAACAGAGGGACTTGATGAGGAGAGAGAGACGGGGAGAGAGATAGTAGCAGGGGGACTTGATGAGGAGAGAGAGAGGGAGGGAGAGAGATAGTAACAGGGGGACTTGATGAGGAGAGAGAGAGGGAGAGAGATATTAACAGGGGGACTTGATGAGGAGAGAGAGAGAGATAGTAACAGGGGGACTTGATGAGGAGAGCGAGGGAGGGAGAGAGATAGTAACAGGGGGACTTGATGAGGAGAGAGAGAGGGAGGGAGATGGTAACAGGGGACTTGATGAGGAGAGAGAGGGAGGAGGGAGATGGTAACAGGGGGACTTGATGAGGAAAGAGAGGGAGGGAGGGAGATAGTAACAGGGGGACTTGATGAGGAGAGAGAGGGAGGGAGGGAGATGGTAACAGGGGGACTTGATGAGGAGAGAGAGAGAGAGATAGTAACAGGGGACTTGATGAGGAGAGAGAGGGAGGGAGGGAGATGGTAACAGGGGGACTTGATGAGGAGAGAGAGGGAGGGAGGGAGATAGTAACAGGGGACTTGATGAGGAGAGAGAGGGAGGGAGGGAGATGGTAACAGGGGGACTTGATGAGGAGAGAGAGGGAGAGAGATAGTAACAGGGGGACTTGTAGGAGGTTGTTTGCAGATAACACATCTACACACTGTCTGGACAACCTCTTTAAGAGGGCTCTATTGACTGCCTGACAAGCTGAATGACTGATTGACTACCTGACAAGCTGAATGACTGATTGACTGCCTGACTAGCTGAATGACTGATTGACTGCCTGACTAGCTGAATGACTGACTGAATGACTGATTGACTGCCTGACTAGCTGAATGATTGATTGACTGCCTGACTAGCTGAATGATTGACTGATTGACTGATTGACTGCCTGACAAGCTGAATGACTGATTGACTGCCTGACAAGCTGAATGACTGATTGACTGCCTGACTAGCTGAATGACTGATTGACTGCCTGACAAGCTGAATGACTGATTGACTGCCTGACTAGCTGAATGACTGATTGACTGCCTGACAAGATGAATGACTGATTGACTGCCTGACAAGCTGAATGACTGACTGACTGCCTTACAAGCTGAATGACTGATTGACTGCCTGACTAGCTGAATGACTGACTGACTGCCTGACTAGCTGAATGACTGATTAACTGCCTGACTAGCTGAATGACTGATTGACTGACTGATTAACTGCCTGACTAGCTGAATGACTGAATGACTGATTGACTGATTGATTGACTGCCTGACAAGCTGAATGATTGATTGACTGCCTGACTAGCTGAATGACTGATTAACTGCCTGACAAGCTGAATGACTGATTAACTGCCTGACAAGCTGAATGACTGATTGACTGCCTGACAAGCTGAATGACTGATTGACTGACTGCCTGACTGACTGAATGACTGATTGACTGATTGATTGACTGCCTGACTAGCTGAATGACTGATTAACTGCCTGACTAGCTGAATGACTGATTGACTGACTGATTAACTGCCTGACTAGCTGAATGACAGGGTAGCCTAGTAGCCTAGTGTAGAGGAGGCAGGGTAGCCTAGTAGCCTAGTGTAGAGGCAGGGTAGCCTAGTAGCCTAGTGTAGAGGAGGTAGGGTAGCCTAGTGGTTAGAGTGTAGAGGAGACAGGGTAGCCTAGTAGCCTAGTGTAGAGGAGGCAGGGTAGCCTAGTGGTTAGAGTGTAGAGGAGACAGGGTAGCCTAGTGGTTAGAGTGTAGAGGAGGCAGGGTAGCCTAGTGGTTAGAGTGTAGAGGAGGTAGGGTAGCCTAGTGGTTAGAGTGTAGAGGAGGCAGGGTAGCCTAGTAGCCTAGTGTAGAGGAGGCAGGGTAGCCTAGTGGTTAGAGTGTAGAGGAGGCAGGGTAGCCTAGTGGTTCGAGTGTAGAGGAGGCAGGTAGCCTAGTGGTTGGAGTGTTGTGCCAGTAACCGAAGGTTGCTGGATCAAATCCCGAGCTGACATAGTAAAAATGTGTCATTCTGTCAATGTTTATTTGACTAGGCAAGTCCGTAAAGAACAAATTCTTATTTTCAATGACGGCCTAGGAACAGTGGGTTAACTGCCTGTTCAGGGGCAGAACGACAGATTTGTACCTTGTCAGCTCGGGGATTTGAACTTGCAGCCTTCCGGTTACTAGTCCAACACTCTAACCACGAGGCTACCCTGTGGAATCTGTCCTTGTAAAGTAATACTAAATACATGTTTCTAGGTTATTACATTAGTGTTGGACTACAATAGAGCATCTGGTTGAGTCTCGGTAGGGATTCATTTAACCCTCCTTAGACCTGGGATCACATCAAACAACACTTTCCTATGTTGAATAAGATACTTAGACTGAAAGGGAATTCTCAAAGCTGAACCTTTTCCAGATGCTCACAGGGATCGGATGAGGCACCTGAACCTGTTCAGGTTATTGAAGTGTAATCACTATTTAGTGTTGGCATGGTTTCACACTCGCGCTTGTAACGCCAGGGTAGTGGGTTCGATTCCCGGGACCACCCATACGTAGAATGTATGCACACATGGCTGTAAGTCGCTTTGGATAAAAGCGTCTGCTAAATGGCATATATTATTATATTATATTATATGGGTGACGTCCAGACCACTGCTACCACTAAACATCACAGCTCTCTGGGTGAAGATTGTCCTCTGCCATCCGCCTGTGGGTAACGCTCGGGCTGTGTTTGACCCCCGGCCGTTCAACGCAGGCTGCACATCCTGTCTTACTCTGCCATTCCTGTACCCTCCTCTAGTAGCATGGTAGACTCTTCAGTACCATAGTAGACCACCCAGTACCATGGTAGACCACTCAGTACCATGGTAGACCACCCAGTACCAAGGTAGACCACCCAGTACCATGGTAGACCACCCAGTACCATAGTAGACCACCCAGTACCATGGTAGACCACCCAGTACCATGGTAGACCACCCAGTACCATGGTAGACCACCCAGTACCATGGTAGACCACCCACCCAGTACCACGGTAGACCACCCAGTACCACGGTAGACCACTCAGTACCATGGTCGACCACCCAGTACCATGGTCGACCACCCAGTACCATGGTCGACCACCCAGTACCATGGTAGATCATTCAGTACCATGGTAGACCACCCAGTACCATGGTCGACCACCCAGTACCATGGTCGACCACCCAGTACCATGGTAGATCATTCAGTACCATGGTAGACCATTCAGTACCATGGTAGACCACTCAGTACCATGGTAGACCACTCAGAACCACGGTAGACCACTCAGTACCACGGTAGACCACCCAGTACCACGGTAGACCACTCAGTACCACGGTAGACCACTCAGTACCATGGTAGACCACTCAGTACCACGGTAGACCACCCAGTACCATGGTAGACCACCCAGTACCATAGTAGACCACCCACCCAGTACCACGGTAGACCACCCAGTACCATGGTAGACCACTCAGTACCATGGTAGACCACTCAGTACCATGGTAGACCACCCAGTACCATGGTCGACCACCCAGTACCATGGTCGACCACCCAGTACCATGGTAGATCACTCAGTACCATGGTAGATCACTCAGTACCATGGTAGACCACTCAGTATCATGGTAGACCACCCAGTACCATGGTAGACCACCCAGTACCATGGTAGACCACTCAGTACCACGGTAGACCACCCAGTACCATGGTAGACCACTCAGTACCATGGTAGACCACTCAGTACCATGGTAGACCACCCAGTACCATGGTAGACCACTCAGTACCATGGTAGACCACTCAGTACCATGGTAGACTCTTCAGTACCATGGTAGATCAATCAGTACCATGGTAGACCACTCAGTACCATGGTAGACCACTCAGAACCACGGTAGACCACTCAGTACCATGGTAGACCACCCAGTACCACGGTAGACCACTCAGTACCATGGTAGACCACTCAGTACCATGGTAGACCACTCAGTAACACGGTAGCCTTTTCAGTACCATGGTAGACCATTCAGTACCATGGTAGACCATTCAGTACCATGGTAGACTACCCAGTACCATGGTCGACCACTCAGTACCATGGTAGACCACCCAGTACCATAGTAGACCACCCACCCAGTACCACGGTAGACCACCCAGTACCATGGTAGACCACTCAGTACCATGGTAGACCACTCAGTACCATGGTAGACCACCCAGTACCATGGTCGACCACCCAGTACCATGGTAGACCACCAAGTTTCAACACACTCTCTCTCTGCAGTCTAAAAACACAACTGGTGGTTTACTCATGGTCCTGGTAGGCTGTTTACTCATGGTCCTGGTAGACTGTTTACTCATGGTCCTGGTAGGCTGTTTACTCATGGTCCTGGTAGACTGTTTACTCATGGTCCTGGTAGACTGTTTACTCACGGTCCTGGTAGACTGTTTACTCACGGTCCTGGTAGACTGTTTACTCACGGTCCTGGTAGACTGTTTACTCACGGTCCTGGTAGACTGTTTACTCATGGTCCTGCAACAGGCCTACAAGCCCTGAGTCCACCCTCTCTCAGCCTATTGCAGACAGTCTGAGCACTGATGGAGGGATTGTGCGTTCCTGGTGTAACTCGGGCAGTTGTTGTTGCTATCCTGTACCTGTCCCGCAGGTGTGATGTTCGGATGTACCGATCCTGTGCAGGTGTTGTTACACGTGGTCTGCCACTGCGAGGACGATCAGCTGTCCGTCCTGTCTCCCTGTAGCGCTGTCTTAGGTGTCTCACAGTTCGGACATTGCAATTTATTGCCCTGGTCACATCTGCAGTCCTCATGCCTCCTTGCAGCCTAAGGCACGTTCATGCAGATGAGCAGGGACCCTGGGCATCTTTCTTTTGGTGTTTTTCAGAGTCAGTAGAAAGGTCTCTTTAGTGTCCTAAGTTTTCATAACTGTGACCTTACTTGCCTACCATCTGTAACCTGTTAGTGTCTTAACGACCGTTCCACAGGTGCATGTTCATTAATTGTTTATGGTTCATTGAACAAGCATGGGAAACAGTGTTTAAACCCTTTACAATGAAGATCTGTGAAGTTATTTGGATTTTTATAAATGATCTTTGAAAGACAGGGTCCTGAAAAAGGGACGTTTCTTTTTTTGCTGAGTTTATATTTACATGCTCGCCGAACACACACAGTCTAGATTCAGTGGAATATCATCTGCAGGGAGCCAGAGTGTTCAGCTCTCAACTGGTTCTGGTATGGAGCAGCTCTCAACTGGTTCTGGTATGGAGCAGCTCTCAACTGGTTCTGGTATGGAGCAGCTCTCAACTGGTTCTGGTATGGAGCAGCTCTCAACTGGTTCTGGTATGTAGCAGCTCACAACTGGTTCTGTTATGGAGCAACTCAACTGGTTGTGGTATGGAGCAGCTCTCAACTGGTTCTGGTATGGAGCAACTCAACTGGTTCTGGTATGGAGCAGCTCTCAACTGGTTCTGGTATGGAGCAGCTCTCAACTGGTTCTGGTATGGAGCAGCTCTCAACTGGTTCTGGTATGGAGCAGCTCTCAACTGGTTCTGGTATGGAGCAGCTCACAACTGGTTCTGTTATGGAGCAACTCAACTGGTTCTGGTATGGAGCAGCTCTCAACTGGTTCTGGCATGGAACAGCTCTCAACTGGTACTGGTATGGAGTAGCTCACAACTGGTTCTGGTATTGAGCAACTCAACTGGTTCTGGCATGGAGCAACTCAACTGGTTCTGGTATGAAGCAGCTCACAACTGGTTCTGGTATGGAGCAGCTCTCAACTGGTTCTGGTATGGAGCAGCTCTCAACTGGTTCTGGTATGGAGCAGCTCTCAACTGGTTCTGGTATGGAGCAGCTCTCAACTGGTTCTGGTATGGAGCAGCTCTCAACTGGTTCTGGCATGGAGCAGCTCTCAACTTGTTCTGGTATGGAGCAGCTCTCAACTGGTTCTGGTATGGAGCAGCTCTCAACTGGTTCTGGTATGGAGCAGCTCACAACTGGTTCTGTTATGGAGCAACTCAACTGGTTCTGGCATGGAGCAACTCAACTCGTTCTGGTATGGAGTAGCTCTCAACTGGTTCTGGTATGGAGCAGCTCTCAACTGGTTCTGGTATGGAGCAGCTCTCAACTGGTTCTGGCATGGAGCAACTCAACTGGTTCTGGTATGGAGTAGCTCTCAACTGGTTCTGGTATGGAGCAGCTCACAACTGGTTCTGGTATGGAGCAGCTCACAACTGGTTCTGGTATGGAGCAGCTCTCAACTGGTTCTGGTATGGAGCAGCTCTCAACTGGTTCTGGTATGGAGTAGCTCTCAACTGGTTCTGGTATGGAGCAGCTCACAACTGGTTCTGGTATGGAGCAACTGAACTGGTTCTGGTATGTAGCAGCTCACAACTGGTTCTGGTATGGAGCAGCTCTCAGCTGGTTCTGGTATGGAGCAACTCAACTGGTTCTGGTATGGAGCAGCTCACAACTGGTTCTGGTATGGGGCAGCTCACAACTGGTTCTGGCATGGAGCAGCTCACAACTAGTTCTGGTATGGAGCAGCTCTCAACTGATTCTGGTATGGAGCAACTCAACTGGTTCTGGTATGGAGCAGCTCTCAACTGGTTCTGGTATGGAGCAGCTCACAACTGGTTCTGTTATGGAGCAACTCAACTGGTTCTGGTATGGAACAGCTCTGAACTGGTTCTGGAATGGAGCAGCTCTCAACTGGTTCTGGTATGGAGCAGCTCTCAACTGGTTCTGGTATGGAGCAGCTCTCAACTGGTTCTGGTATGGAGCAGCTCTCCACTGGTTCTGGCATGGAGCAGCTCTCAACTGGTTCTGGTATGGAGTAGCTCTCAACTGGTTCTGGTATGGAGCAGCTCTCAACTGGTTCTGGTATGGAGCAGCTCACAGAAGAATGACATCAGTAGCTAGTAGGGAAGTAAATACATTTAAAACGCATGATATCTACCAGTAAATGCTAACTGTGGCAACAATAGAGGTCCACCCATTGGGGAGAGACTCCACCCATTGGGGAGACAGGGGCGTAACATGGTTGGACCAGGGTGGACAGGGGCCCACCCACTGGGGAGACAGGGGCTCAGACATGGTTGGGCCTGGGTGGACAGAGGCCCACCCACTGGGGGTAGACATGGTTCTGGCATGGATGGACCAAGGTGGACAGAGGCCCACCCACTGGGGAGACATGGGATGGACCAGGGTGGACAGAGGCCCACCCACTGGGGAGACAAGGGCGTAGACATGGATGGACCAGGGTGGACAGGGGCCCACCCACTGGGGAGACAGGGGCGTAGACATGGTTGGGCCTGGGTGGACAGAGGCCCACCCACTGGGGAGACATGGATGGACCTGGGTGGACAGAGGCCCACCCACTGGGGAGACATGGATGGACCTGGGTGGACAGAGGCCCACCCACTGGGGTATGGAGCAGGGGCTCACATGGTTGGACCAGGGTGGACAGGGGCCCACCCACTGGGGAGACATGGATGGACCTGGGTGGACAGGGAGCCCACCCACTGGGAGACAGGGGCGTAGACATGGATGTTGTTTTGGTAAGGTCAGAGGGGCGCAAGGTTGGGTGGGCAGTCTATGTTCTTTTTTGGATAATTTGCTATTTCTGTGTTTGGCCTGGTATGGTTCTCAATCAGAGGCAGCTGTCAATCTGGTTCTGATTGAGAACCATACTGGTTCCTGGTTTCACCCTTGAGTTGTGGGGTGTTTATACTTTCTGTTTAGTGTGTTTTGCACCTGAAGGAGCTGTTTCTGGTTGTGCTTTTTGTTTCTCTGTTTGATAGTGTTTAAATAAATAACATGAACAAGTAACTGCTTTGGTCCTCACCTTCTTCCATGGAACAACCGTTAACCTTTCCAGAAACTCAGACATAATAAGCCAGTATATAGGTCCCAAGTCAGAAGAATACAAAAAACACAACCATTAAGCATTTACCAAACTAAATGTACAACTGATCTCACAACTATTACAGAGACCAGTAAATGTACAGTAAGGCCTTGTTGGCAGAACAGACGAGTGCAGTTCAATGCTTCATATAATTAATATAATTAATATAGATTAATATAATTCAATCAAATGTTTTCAGAAAAGCCATTCAATGGTCAGCTGATACCTCAAAGTGCTGTATATAAGGGTCCACCCATTGGGGAGACACATCATTCAGGGATGCACTTTTTCAATTTCAATGATATTCTGGACAAAATCGGACGAATGCTGAGAATGTCAATACAATCAACCTAGCAAGGGCAATGATCAGTCATAATGTGGCTAATAGGCTAGCGTATCTATTATATGTAGCAAGCTAAAAACATTGACCCTAACGTTAGCTAGCTAGCTGCTGGAGGATGTCTTGTCATGCCATTGGAGGAGTGACAGGGCTTTTTCCCCTCATTGTTTTTCAGGGTGGCTATACACAGCTAGAGATTGGTTAGCTAGAAGAACTTGAGACTGTTATCCAGTTAGCATCTCTCTTGCATACGTAAAATTATTTCTGGGCCTGGGTGATTTCAGAGCACTCTGGTCTGAGTGTGTCAGGAGAACATCTGTTGAAATTACCCACGTGCAACTGAATGTGACCGGTGTCTGTGAACGTAGATAAAAAAATTAAGACCACCCCCCCACAGCCCATCCCACCTATCACCACTGGGGAGACCAACCCCTAGACCAGGGTGGACCAGGGGCCCACCCACCTATCACCATAGACCACCCTCTCAGCCCATCCCACCTATCACCATAGACCACCCTCTTGTTTTCCCACCTATCACCATAGACCACCCCCTCAGCCCATCCCACCTATCACCATAGACCAACCCCTCAGCCCATCCCACCTATCACCATAGACCACCTGTCAGCCCATCCCACCTATCACCATGAGACCACCCCATCAGCCCATCCCACCTATCACCATAGACCAGTCAAGAACTTTCTAGATAACATGTAAACTGCCAAACCAGCTCTGCTGTTTCGGGTAAAATGGTGTTCTCTCATTTGATAGCTTTAAATAAATAACTAGCGAGCTCGTCATCTTTAGCCAGTTATCTTAAGAGCTTGTTTGGGACAAGAATGTGTTGGCTGGCAGGACGAGGAGGCTACGAATTCCCCATCGTTTATCGGTGCAATTTTGACGGCCAACTAGCTAACAAAAGTTTGAGAGGGTTTATCTAATGTTCTTTTGTTAGATATTAGCTCATCTTGCTCTGGCTAGCATTAGTTGTTTATCTGGTTGATATTCATAATTGAGGGGGAGAGAAAGCCGACCTTTTCATGGTTGTTTGATCAATAGGACTGTAAAGTTCCCACATGTAAGAGGACTCCAGTGGTGTTTTTACATATAATAATAATAATAATAATAATAATAATAATAATAATAATAATAATAATAATAATATTTACAGAAATACATGAACATATTTACAGAAATGCCTTCTAATAATATAAAGTGTCGCAGGCCCTACTTCCTGTAATCACACGTCCAGTTCATAGTGAATGATGACAGGCCCTACTTCCTGTAATCACACAGTCCAGTTCATAGTGAATGATGGCAGGCCCTACTTCCTGTAATCACACAGTCCAGTTCATAGTGAATGATGGCAGGCCCTACTTCCTGTAAACACACAGTCCAGTTCATAGTGAATGATGACAGGCCCTACTTCCTGTAATCACACAGTCCAGTTCATAGTGAATGATGGCAGGCCCTACTTCCTGTAAACACACAGTCCAGTTCATAGTGAATGATGGCAGGCCCTACTTCCTGTAAACACACAGTCCAGTTCATAGTGAATGATGACAGGCCCTACTTCCTGTAAACACACAGTCCAGTTCATAGTGAATGATGACAGGCCCTACTTCCTGTAAACACACAGTCCAGTTCATAGTGAATGATGACAGGTCCTACTTCCTGTAAACACACAGTCCAGTTCATAGTGAATGATAACAGGCCCTACTTCCTGTAATCACACAGCCCAGTTCATAGTGAATGATGGCAGGACCTACTTCCTGTAAACACACAGTCCAGTTCATAGTGAATGATGGCAGGACCTACTTCCTGTAAACACACAGTCCAGTTCATAGTGAATGATGGCAGGACCTACTTCCTGTAATCACACAGTCCAGTTCATAGTGAATGATGGCAGGACCTACTTCCTGTAATCACACAGTCCAGTTCATAGTGAATGATAATGTTCTTTTTTGGACCTACTTCCTGTAATCACACAGTCCAGTTCATAGTGAATGATGGCAGGACCTACTTCCTGTAAACACACAGTCCAGTTCATAGTGAATGATGGCAGGACCTACTTCCTGTAATCACACAGTCCAGTTCATAGTGAATGATGGCAGGACCTACTTCCTGTAAACACACAGTCCAGTTCATAGTGAATGATGGCAGGCCCTACTTCCTGTAAACACAGTCCAGTTCAAAGTGAATGATGACAGGCCCTACTTCCTGTAAACACACAGTCCAGTTCATAGTGAATGATAACAGGCCCTACTTCCTGTAATCACACAGCCCAGTTCATAGTGAATGATGGCAGGACCTACTTCCTGTAAACACACAGTCCAGTTCATAGTGAATGATGGCAGGACCTACTTCCTGTAAACACACAGTCCAGTTCATAGTGAATGATGGCAGGACCTACTTCCTGTAATCACACAGTCCAGTTCATAGTGAATGATGGCAGGACCTACTTCCTGTAATCACACAGTCCAGTTCATAGTGAATGATGGCAGGACCTACTTCCTGTAATCACACAGTCCAGTTCATAGTGAATGATGGCAGGACCTACTTCCTGTAAACACACAGTCCAGTTCATAGTGAATGATGGCAGGACCTACTTCCTGTAATCACACAGTCCAGTTCATAGTGAATGATGGCAGGACCTACTTCCTGTAAACACACAGTCCAGTTCATAGTGAATGATGGCAGGCCCTACTTCCTGTAAACACAGTCCAGTTCAAAGTGAATGATGACAGGCCCTACTTCCTGTAAACACAGTCCAGTTCAAAGTGAATGATGACAGGCCCTACTTCCTGTAAACACAGTCCAGTTCAAAGTGAATGATGACAGGCCCTACTTCCTGTAAACACACAGTCCAGTTCAAAGTGAATGATGACAGGCCCTACTTCCTGTAAACACAGTCCAGTTCAAAGTGAATGATGACAGGCCCTACTTCCTGTAAACACACAGTCCAGTTCAAAGTGAATGATGACAGGCCCTACTTCTTGTAAACACAGTCCAGTTCAAAGTGAATGATGACAGGCCTGTTCCTGTAAACACACAGTCCAGTTTGTGAATGAACAGGCCTACTTCTTGTAAACTCTGATTCAAAGCTGAATGATGACAGGCCTGGTCTGTGTTTGTATAAAGGCCTACTGTAGCTCTGATTGGCTATAGCGCCCTGGTCTGTGTAGACTCTGGTCTCTGATTGGCTAATAGCGTATTGGTCTGTGTAGACTCTGGTCTCTGATTGGCTAATAGCGTATTGGTCTGTGTAGGTCCTGTACTGGACGAGACGTGTTGTTATTAGGTTTTATTTACTGCAGTGTCTATTAATTGTCCAAACACACGGCCACTTTCCCACTCTATATTACTATAGAATTTTCATAAATGTCTGAGCATTGTAAGAATTTATGAAAATGACCATATCTAAGTGGTCGCTCGTCAGAAAATGTTTTTTTAAGTGTCATATTCTTTCCTGGGGGTGTAAATGAACAAATTTTAAGGAAATGTCATGTTGCTAAAATGCTGTCAGTTCCACTCACCAGATGATGCTCATTGGAAACTTAACTTCTAGTTGAAAGTTATCCTTGAAAAGGGAGAAAGCTAACAAATTAGCAACAACATCCTATTTGATAACACCTGCTGTAGCCACTGCAAACTAGCAGACAACAAAAGCTAGCTAGCTAGACCGTGGGGAAACTACTGCTCCTTATTATTGGTCTTCAACAAGGCAGATGCCTTTTATCTAGCTTCTAATGGCCCAGCCAATGGCTGACTTAGCTAAGAAAGAAAAATTGTGATTGAATAGTTTTTTCTCTTCAGCGTTTTAACCCTTTCCTTTCCAACAAAAATGTAAGAGATTAAATCAGAACATAATTGAAAATAATAATTTAACACATAACTTCTTCAGGATTGGTGGGTTCCCCTGAAGGACGGTTGAGCTAATGTAGGCTAATTTGATTAGCATGAGGTTGTAAGTAAGAAAAAAACGTAAGAAGAAGATTTTCCCAGGACATAGACATATCTAATATTGGCAGAAAGCTTAAATTATTGTTTATCTAACTGCACTTTCCAATTGACAGTAGATATTAATGTGAAAGAAATATCATTCTATTGTTTGAGGAGAGTGCACAGTTTTGAACAAACTTTGCACATACACTGATGCCATCTAGTGGCCAAAATATATATTGCACCTGTGCTGGAATAATACATTATGGCCTTTCTCTGATGGTACAAAAAACGGTTGTTGTTTATTTTTGAATGATCTTTTACCAGATCTAATGGTTATATTCCTCTACATTCCTTTCCACAAACCTCAGTGTTTCCTTTCAAATGGTATCAAGAATATTCATAACCTTGCTTCAGGGCCTGAGCTACAGGCAGTTAGATTTGGGTATGTTATTTTCAGAGAAATTTTAAAAAGGAGCCAATGAAAAAATTATCATGGTCTTGAATTGGACTCATTTTGCTGGTTTTGGTCTTGACTCTGTGCCCCACCCCCCCCTCCGGTCTTGGGTGTTGACTAGGATTCAATTTGCTCCTGTCTTGGGTGTTGACTAGCCCCCCCCCCCCCCCCCCCCCCCAGTCTTGGTCTTGAACTTCAGGTGGTCTCGAACACAACATTTGGATCAAATCCTAGGCAGGTCACTGTAAGACCAGACCTGTGTGTGTGTGTGTGTGTGTGTGTGTGTGTGTGTGTGTGTGTGTGTGTGTGTGTGTGTGTGTGTGTGTGTGTGTGTGTGTGTGTGTGTGTGTGTGTGTGTGTGTGTGTGTGTGTGTGTGTGTGTGTGTGTGTGTGTGTGTGCATCATGACTTCGGGCAGGTGTGTGTGTGCGGGGGGAGGTGGGGGGGTCATAACCTGGTTTTCTCAGCTGCTGCCTGCCATGCCATCTGAATGAACAAAGACACTGTCTGTTCCAAACATGAGGAAGTGGATACAGTACATCTGCTCAAAGAGTCTACCGATGTTCCCTCTAAGCTCGTTATGAGTAGAAGAAATATCAGCCTGTGCAGAGAAGCACAAGATTGAAGTTCACTCAACTTCACTCTAGACTTTCCCCCGTTAGTTAACACTATCAACGTTTCCCTTTATCATGGGGACTCGTGATCGACTCAACGCAATATTAGCCACTTTCATTGCAACAAAAACTATCTCTGCAAGACTTCGTATGCAAAACTAACTATGCAACAGATTTTGTTGTAGGCAGAGTGCATCAGAGTAGGATTCTATTGCATTGACAGGCATTACCCATTCTCTACGCCGACCGGTGCACAATAACCTATCACAGCTGCAGTAGGCCTATATGCAAATAGATCATTGCCTTATATGGATCTGTGCCATTGACTTTGAACTGGACTGTGTTTACAGCATGAGCGGTCGTGAGTAGATGTGCTTGTTTTGAGATCAAAATGTTCACATTTGTTCTTTGCTAGTTAGTGAGTTATTGGCCCAGCTAATTTCTAGACAGAAATGTGAGAGTGAATGATGGCAGGTCCTACATCCTGTAAACACACAGTCCGACAAGAGCACAAAATGCATTTCTTTGAAAAGCGAGTCAGGTAAAGAGCTTTTTATATATATTTCATTTTATTTTTCTAACCCCTTCTCTTCGGAGGACAAATATCTTTGTTTGTTTTTTACAATTTTTTTGCTACATTTACATGTACATACATTTTACTTTTATACATAACAATAACATTAACAAACATAAACTCTTTAATCCCACCCCTCAACCCATCCCACCTATCACCATAGACCACCCCTCAGCCCATCCCACCTATCACCATAGACCACCCCCTCAGCCCATCCCACCTATCACCATACACCACCCTCTCAGCCCATCCCACCTATCACCATAGACCACCCTCTCAGCCCATCCCACCTATCACCATAGACCACCCCCTCAGCCCATCCCACCTATCACCATAGACCACCCTCTCAGCCCATCTCACCTATCACCATAGACCACCCCCTCAGCCCATCTCACCTATCACCATAGACCACCCCCTCAGCCCATCTCACCTATCACCATAGACCACCCCCTCAGCCCATCCCACCTATCACCATAGACCACCCTCTCAGCCCATCTCACCTATCACCATAGACCACCCTCTCAGCCCATCTCACCTATCACCATAGACCACCCCCTCAGCCCATCCCACCTATCACCATAGACCACCCCTCAGCCCATCCCACCTATCACCATAGACCACCCCCTCAGCCCATTCCACCTATCACCATAGACCACCCTCTCAGCCCATCCCACCTATCACCATAGACCACCCTCTCAGCCCATCCCACCTATCACCATAGACCACCCCCTCAGCCCATCCCACCTATCACCATAGACCACCCTCTCAGCCCATCTCACCTATCACCATAGACCACCCCCTCAGCCCATCTCACCTATCACCATAGACCACCCCCTCAGCCCATCTCACCTATCACCATAGACCTCATTTGGTTTCCATGTGCCATGTATTTTTAAATTGTGCTGTGATGTTTTACAAAATGTTTGAATCTTTCTAATCCACAGATTGTGAGCTAAAGATGAAAACCTTTCCTCTGAGTGTTATTATATTATTTATTGACTGGTTTTCCAGATTGCCCAACACCGCTATTTGTAAGGTTCATTTTAAGTGCATGTTGTGATTTTTTAACCATTCCTGAACCTGTGGCCAGAAACAAGCTACATTAGGGTCAATACCAGAATAAATTATCTATTGATTCGGTCTCTTCGCAGCAAAATCTACAGAGCTGAGATTGTTGTATGCCCCATATATATAGCATTCTGTTGGTGGGGTGCCAGGCCTTTAAACTTCCCTATATAGCCATGTTATTACCTGGTACTCCCTGTAAATAACCATGTTATTACCTGGTACTCCCTGTATATAACCATGTTATTACCTGGTACTCCCTGTATATAGCCATGTTATTACCTGGTACTGTGTGTATATAGCCATGTTATTACCTGGTACTTCCTGTATATAGCCATGTTATTACCTGGTACTGTGTGTATATAGCCATGTTATTACCTGGTACTTCCTGAATATAGCCATGTTATTACCTGGTACTCTGTATATAGCCATGTTATTACCTGGTACTTCCTGTATATAACCATGTTATTACCTGGTACTTCCTGTATATAGCCATGTTATTACCTGGTACTTCCTGTATATAGCCATGTTATTACCTGGTACATCCTGTATATAACCATGTTATTACCTGGTACTTCCTGTATATAACCATGTTATTACCTGGTACTTCCTGTATATAGCCATGTTATTACCTGGTACTCCCTGTATATAGCCATGTTATTACCTGGTACTCCCTGTATATAGCCATGGTATTACCTGGTACTCCCTGTATATAGCCATGTTATTACCTGGTACTTCCTGTATATAGCCATGTTATTACCTGGTACTGTGTATATATAGCCATGTTATTACCTGGTACTGTGTATATATAGCCATGTTATTACCTGGTACTTCCTGAATATAGCCATGTTATTACCTGGTACTCTGTATATAGCCATGTTATTACCTGGTACTTCCTGTATATAACCATGTTATTACCTGGTACTTCCTGTATATAGCCATGTTATTACCTGGTACTTCCTGTATATAGCCATGTTATTACCTGGTACATCCTGTATATAACCATGTTATTACCTGGTACTTCCTGTATATAACCATGTTATTACCTGGTACTTCCTGTATATAGCCATGTTATTACCTGGTACTCCCTGTATATAGCCATGTTATTACCTGGTACGTCCTGTATATAGCCATGTTATTACCTGGGACTCCCTGTATATAGCCATGTTATTACCTGGTACTCTGTATATAGCCATGTTATTACCTGGTACTCTGTATATAACCATGTTATTACCTGGTACTTCCTGTATATAGCCATGTTATTACCAGGTACTCTGTATATAGCCATGTTATTACCTGGTACTCTGTGTATATAACCATGTTATTACCTGGTACTCCCTGTATATAGCCATGTTATTACCTGGTACTTCCTGTATATAGCCATGTTATTACCTTGTACTTCCTGTATATAGCCATGTTATTACCTGGTACTCCCTGTATATAGCCATGTTATTACCTGGTACTCTGTATATATAACCATGTTATTACCTGGTACGTCCTGTATATAACCATGTTATTACCTAGTACTCCCTGTACATAGCCATGTTATTACCTGGTACTCCCTGTATATAACCATGTTATTACCTGGTACGTCCTGTATATATAACCATGCTATTACCTGGTACTCCCTGTATATATAACCATGTTATTACCTGGTACTCCCTGTATATAACCATGTTATTACCTGGTACGTCCTGTATATATAACCATGTTATTACCTGGTACGTCCTGTATATATAACCATGTTATTACCTGGTACGTCCTGTATATAACCATGTTATTACCTCCCTGTATATAACCATGTTATTACCTGGTACGTCCTGTATATATAACCATGTTATTACCTGGTACTCCCTGTATATAGCCATGTTATTACCTGGTACTCCCTGTATATAACCATGTTATTACCTGGTACTCCCTGTATATAGCCATGTTATTACCTCCCTGTATATAACCATGATATTACCTGGTACTCCCTGTATATAGCCATGTTATTACCTGGTACTCCCTGTATATAGCCATGTTATTACCTGGTACTTCCTGTATATAGCCATGTTATTACCTGGTACTCCCTGTATATAGCCATGTTATTACCTGGTACTTCCTGTATATAGCCATGTTATTACCTGGTACTCACTGTATATACCCATGTTATTACCTGGTACTCCCTGTATATAGCCATGTTATTACCTGGTACTTCCTGTATATAGCCATGTTACTACCTGCTACTCCCTGTATATAGCCATGTTATTACCTGGTACTCCCTGTATATAACCATGTTATTACCTGGTACTCCCTGTATATAACCATGTTATTACCTGGTACTGTATATAACCATGTTATTACCTGGTACTGTATATAACCATGTTATTACCTGGTACTGTATATAGCCATGTTATTACCTGGGACTCCCTGTATATAGCCATGTTATTACCTGGCACTCTGTGTATATACCCATGTTGTGGTTCTGTAGCTCAGTTGGTAGAGCATGTATATAGCCATGTTAGTTTCGACCTGGGACTCCCATGTATGTATGCACATGACTGTATTATAAAAGCGTCTGCTAAATGGCATATATTATTATTATTATTATTACCTGGTATCTGTATATAGCCATGTTATTACCTGGGACTCCCTGTATATAGCCATGTTATTACCTGGGACTCCCTGTATATAGCCATGTTTACCCATTTTGAAACAATGCTAACCTTACCTTCTTCTCTCTTCCTCTCCTCCCCAACAGGTAAACAACAACGGCCTGGTCTCGTTCCTCAGAGAGGTGTCTCAGTTCACACCTGTATCGTTTCCCATCGCCGGAGACCGGAGGGTTGTGGCGCCGTTCTGGGCTGACGTGGACAACAGGCGTGCGGGGCAGGTCTTCTACCGGGAGAGTAAAGACCCGTCTGTCCTCCTGAGGGCCACGGCTGACGTCAGACGACACTTCTCTGAGTTCCCAGAGTTCAGTGCGACGTGGATCCTCATCTCAACGTGGCACAAAGTCACCTTCTTTGGAGGGAGTGACATCACACCGGTTAGGATTCTCAACCAATTAAAATACAATAATCAATCAATCAATCAATCAATCAATCAATCAATCAATCAATCAATCAATCAATCAATGAAAATATGTATTCTACACTGTTGACTACTGTTCTGTGCAGGTGAATACGTTCCAGGTCATACTGATCACCAACGGAGAGGTATCCTTCACCATCTTCCAGTATCATGACATCACCTGGACCACAGGCAAGCACGCCAGCAGTGGAGGAGACCTGGCAGGGCTAGGAGGCATCGCTGCACAGGTAGGATCACGGAGAGGTCCCTCACAAACCGTGTTTATAGGTAGGATCACAGAGAGGTCCCTCACAAACCGTGTTTTTAGGTAGGATCACGGAGAGGTCCTCACAAACCGTGTTTATAGGTAGGATCACGGAGAGGTCCCTCACAAACCGTGTTTCTAGGGTAGGATCACGGAGAGGTCCCTCACAAACCATGTTTATAGGTAGGATCACAGAGAGGTCCCTCACAAACCGTGTTTCTAGGTAGGATCACAGAGAGGTCCCTCACAAACCGTGTTTATAGGTAGGATCACGGAGAAGTCCCTCACAAACCGTGATTCTAGGTAGGATCACAGAGAGCTCCCTCACAAACCGTGTTTCTAGGTAGGATCACAGAGATGTCCTCACAAACCGTGTTTCTAGGTAACATCACAGAGAGGTCCCTCACAAACCGTGTTTCTAGGTAGGATCACAGAGAGATCCCTCACTAACCGTGTTTCTAGGTAGGATCACAGAGATGTCCCTCACAAACCGTGTTTCTAGGTAGGATCACAGAGAGGTCCCTCACAAACCGTGTTTCTAGGTAGGATCACGGAGAGGTCCCTCACAAACCGTGTTTCTAGGTAGGATCACGGAGAGGTCCCTCACAAACCGTGTTTCTAGGTAGGATCACAGAGAGATCCCTCACAAACCGTGTTTCTAAGGAAGGATCACGGAGAGGTCCTCACAAACCGTGTTTATAGGTAGGATCACGGAGAGGTCCCTCACAAACCGTGTTTCTAGGTAGGATCACAGAGAGGTCCCTCACAAACCGTGTTTCTAGGTAGGATCACGGAGAGGTCCTCACAAACCGTGTTTCTAGGTAGGATCACAGAGAGATCCCTCACAAACCGTGTTTCTAGGTAGGATCACGGAGAGGTCCCTCACAAACCATGTTTATAGGTAGGATCACAGAGAGGTCCCTCACAAACCGTGTTTCTAGGTAGGATCACAGAGAGGTCCCTCACAAACCGTGTTTATAGGTAGGATCACGGAGAAGTCCCTCACAAACCGTGATTCTAGGTAGGATCACAGAGAGCTCCCTCACAAACCGTGTTTCTAGGTAGGATCACAGAGAGGTCCCTCACAAACCGTGTTTCTAGGTAACATCACAGAGAGGTCCTCACAAACCGTGTTTCTAGGTAGGATCACAGAGATGTCCTCACAAACCGTGTTTCTAGGTAACATCACAGAGAGGTCCCTCACAAACCGTGTTTCTAGGTAGGATCACAGAGAGATCTCTCACTAACCGTGTTTCTAGGTAGGATCACAGAGATGTCCCTCACAAACCGTGTTTCTAGGTAGGATCACGGAGAGGTCCCTCACAAACCGTGTTTCTAGGTAGGATCACAGAGAGGTCCCTCACAAACCGTGTTTCTAGGTAGGATCACGGAGAGGTCCTCACAAACCGTGTTTATAGGTAGGATCACGGAGAGGTCCCTCACAAACCGTGTTTCTAGGTAGGATCACAGAGAGGTCCCTCACAAACCGTGTTTCTAGGTAGGATCACGGAGAGGTCCTCACAAACCGTGTTTCTAGGTAGGATCACAGAGAGATCCCTCACAAACCGTGTTTCTAGGTAGGATCACGGAGAGGTCCCTCACAAACCATGTTTATAGGTAGGATCACAGAGAGGTCCCTCACAAACCGTGTTTCTAGGTAGGATCACAGAGAGGTCCCTCACAAACCGTGTTTATAGGTAGGATCACGGAGAAGTCCCTCACAAACCGTGATTCTAGGTAGGATCACAGAGAGCTCCCTCACAAACCGTGTTTCTAGGTAGGATCACAGAGAGGTCCCTCACAAACCGTGTTTCTAGGTAACATCACAGAGAGGTCCTCACAAACCGTGTTTCTAGGTAGGATCACAGAGATGTCCTCACAAACCGTGTTTCTAGGTAACATCACAGAGAGGTCCCTCACAAACCGTGTTTCTAGGTAGGATCACAGAGAGATCTCTCACTAACCGTGTTTCTAGGTAGGATCACAGAGATGTCCCTCACAAACCGTGTTTCTAGGTAGGATCACAGAGAGGTCCCTCACAAACCGTGTTTCTAGGTAGGATCACGGAGAGGTCCCTCACAAACCGTGTTTCTAGGTAGGATCACGGAGAGGTCCCTCACAAACCGTGTTTCTAGGTAGGATCACAGAGAGGTCCCTCACAAACCGTGTTTCTAGGTAGGATCACAGAGAGGTCCCTCACAAACCGTGTTTATAGGTAGGATCACGGAGAAGTCCCTCACAAACCGTGTTTCTAGGTAGGATCACAGAGAGCTCCCTCACAAACCGTGTTTCTAGGTAGGATCACAGAGAGGTCCCTCACAAACCATGTTTCTAGGTAGGATCACAGAGAGGTCCCTCACAAACCGTGTTTATAGGTAGGATCACAGAGAGGTCCCTCACAAACCGTGTTTCTAGGTAGGATCACAGAGAGGTCCCTCACAAACCGTGGTTATAGGTAGGATCACAGAGAGAACCCTCACAAACCGTGTTTCTAGGTAGGATCACAGAGAGGTCCCTCACAAACCGTGTTTCTAGGTAAGATCACAGAGAGGTCCCTCACAAACCGTGTTTCTAGGTAGGATCACAGAGAGGTCCCTCACAAACCGTGTTTCTAGGTAGGATCACAGAGAGGTCCTCACAAACCGTGTTTCTAGGTAGGATCACAGAGAGGTCCTCACAAACCGTGTTTCTAGGTAGGATCACAGAGAGGTCCTCACAAACCGTGTTTCTAGGTAGGATCACAGAGAGGTCCCTCACAAACCGTGTTTCTAGGTAACATCACAGAGAGGTCCCTCACAAACCGTGTTTCTAGGTAGGATCACAAAGAGGTCCTCACAAACCGTGTTTCTAGGTAACATCACAGAGAGGTCCCTCACAAACCGTGTTTCTAGGTAGGATCACAGAGAGGTCCCTCACAAACCGTGTTTCTAGGTAGGATGACAGAGATGTCCTCACAAACCGTGTTTCTAGGTAGGATCACAGAGAGGTCCCTCACAAACCGTGTTTCTAGGTAACATCACAGAGAGGTCCCTCACAAACCGTGTTTCTAGGTAGGATCACAGAGAGATCCCTCACAAACCGTGTTTCTCGGTAGGATGACAGAGATGTCCTCACAAATCGTGGTTATAGGTAGGATGACAGAGATGTCCTCACAAACCATCACAAATATCTTCAGAAACCATAGCTACCTTCCCTGTTTTGTCCTCAGAACAGCCTAAATTCTTCGGGGCATGGACTCTACAAGGTGTTGAAAGCGTTCCACAAGGATGCTGGTCCATGTTGACTCCAATGCTTCCCACAGTTGTGTCAAGTTGGCTGGATGTTCTTTGGGTGGTGGACCATTCTTGATACACACAGGAAACTATTGAGTGTGAAAATCCCAGCAGCGTTGCAGTTCTTGACACAAACCGGTGCGTCTATCACCTACTACCATACCCCCCCGTTCAAAGGCACTTCAATATTTTGTCTTGCCCATTCACCCTCTGAATGGCACACATACACATTCCATGTCTCAATTGTCTCAAGGCTTAAAAATCCTTCTTTAACCTGTCTCCTCCCCTTTCATCTACATGTCTCCTCCCCTTCATCTACATGTCTCCTCCCCTTTCATCTACACTGATTGAAGTGGATTTAACAAGTAACATCAATATTATTCACCTGGATTCAAGCATTTCACTACACCCGCAATAACATCTGCAAAATATGTGTATGTGATCAATAATATGTGATTAATCTGGTCAGTCTATGTCATGGAAAGATCAGTTGTTCTTAATGTGTACATGTCTATATATACATTTGGAAAGCAGGTGTTCTTAATGTTTTGTATACTCAGTGTTTATGTCTATATTTACATTTGGAGAGCAGGTGTTCTTAATGTTTTGTATACTCAGTGTTTATGTCTATATATACATTTGGAAAGCAGGTGTTCTTAATGTTTTGTATACTCAGTGTTTATGTCTATATATACATTTGGAGAGCAGGTGTTCTTAATGTTTTGTATACTCAGTGTTTATGTCTATATATACATTTGGAAAGCAGGTGTTCTTAATGTTTTGTATACTCAGCGTTTATGTCTATATATACATTTGGAAAGCAGGTGTTCTTAATGTTTTGTATACTCAGTGTTTATGTCTATATATACATTTGGAAAGCAGGTGTTCTTAATGTTTTGTATACTCAGTGTTTATGTCTATATATACATTTGGAGAGCAGGTGTTCTTAATGTTTTGTATACTCAGTGTTTATGTCTATATATACATTTGGAAAGCAGGTGTTCTTAATGTTTTGTATACTCAGTGTTTATGTCTATATATACATTTGGAGAGCAGGTGTTCTTAATGTTTTGTATACTCAGTGTTTATGTCTATATATACATTTGGAAAGCAGGTGTTCTTAATGTTTTGTATACTCAGTGTTTATGTCTTATCTATATATACATTTGGAAAGTTTTCAGACCCCTTGACTTTTTCCAGATGTTTTATCGTAACATCCTCACTCTAACATTGATTACATGTTTTAGAATCCTCATCGATCAAAATACCCCATAATGGCAAAGTGAAGTTTTTTCAAAAATGTTTGCAAATATATTAAGAATAAAAAACAGAAATACCTTATTTACATAAGTATTCAGACCCTTTGCTACATGACTCGAAATTGAGCTCAGGTGCATCCTGTTTCCATTGACCATCCTTGATGTTTCTACAACTTGATTGGAGTCCACCTGGGGTAAATTCATTTGATTGGACATGATTTGGAAAGGTACACACCTGTCTATATAAGGTCCCACAGTTGACAGTGCATGTCAGAGCAAGAACCAAGCCATGAGGTCAGTAGAGCTTCGAGACAGGATCGTGTCAAGGCCCAGATCTGGGGAAGGGTATCAAAACATTTCTGCAGCATTGAAGGTCCCCAAGAACATAGTGGTCTCCATCATTCTTAAATGGAAGAAGTTTGGAACCACCAAGACTCGTCCTAGAGCTGGCTGCCCGGCCAAACTGACCAATTGGGGGAGAAGTGCCTTGGTCAGGGAGGTGACCAAGAACCCTGTGGTCACTCTGAAAGCTCTTCAGAGTTCCTCTGTGGAGATGGGAAAACCTTCTTGGAGGACGACCATCTCTACAATACTCCACCAATCAGACCTTTATGGTAGAGTGGCCAGACGGAAGCCACTCCTCAGTAAAAGGCAGCCCACTTGGAGTTTGCCATTAGCCATCTAAAGACTCTCAGACCATGAGAAATAAGATTCTCTGGTCTGATGAAACCAAGATTGAACTCTTTGGCCTGAATGCCAAGCGTCACGTCTGGTGGAAACCGGTCACCATCCCTACGGTGAAGCATGGTGGTGGCAGCATCCCTACGGCGAAGCATGGTGGTGGCACCATCCCTATGGTGATGTGTGGTGGTGGCACCATCCCTACGGCGAAGCATGGTGGTGGCAGCATCCCTACGGCGAAGCATTGTGGTGGCAGCATCCCTACGGCGAAGCATGGTGGTGGCACCATCCCTACGGCAAAGCATGGTGGTGGCACCATCCCTACGGTGATGTGTGGTGGTGGCACCATCCCTACGGCAAAGCATGGTGGTGGTAGCATCCCTACGGCGAAGCATGGTGGTGGCACCATCCCTACGGCGAAGCATGGTGGTGGCAGCATCATACTGTGGGGACGTTTTAAAACTTTAATCTGCTTGAAAATGGTTGTCAAGCAATGATCGACAGCTTGAAGAATAAATACAGAAAAATGATGTGCAAATATTGTACAATCCAGGTGTGTAAAGCTCTTAGAGACGTACCCAGAAAGACTCAGCTGTAATCTCTCTTAGAGACTTACCCAGAAAGACTCAGCTGTAATCTCTGCCAAAGGCGATTCTAACATGTATTGACTCAGTGGTGTGACTAGTTATGTGACTGACCAGGGGACTCCAGGTGAAAGCTATGATCCCTTATTGATGTTACTTGTTAAATCCACTTCAATCAGTGTAGATGAAGGGGAGGACGACAGGGTTAAAGAAGGATTTTTAAGCCTAAGCCTTGAGACAATTGAGACATGGATTGTAAAACATTCGCCGATTCATGGATTGTGTATGTGTGACATTCAGAGGGTGAATGGACAAGACAAAAAATTTAAGTGTCTTTGAACGGGGGTTAGGTGGTAGTAGGTGGTAGTAGGTGGTAGTAAGTGGTAGTAGGTGGTAGTAGGTGACAGGTGGTAGTAGGTGACAGGTGGTAGTAGGTGGTAGCAGGTGGTAGCAGGTGGTAGTAGGTGGTAATAAGTGGTAGTAGGTGGTAGCAGATGACAGGTGGTAGTAGGTGGTAGTAGGTGGTAGTAGATGGTAGTAGGTGGTAGTAGGTGGTAGTAGGTGACAGGTGGTAGTAGGTGGTAATAGGTGGTAGTAGGTGACAGGTTGTAGTAGGTGGTAGTAAGTGGTAGTAGGTGGTAGTATGTGACAGGTGGTAGTAGGTGGTAGCAGGTGGTAGCAGGTGGTAGTAGGTGGTAATAAGTGGTAGTAGGTGGTAGTAGGTGACAGGTGGTAGTAGGTGGTAGTAGGTGGTAGCAGGTGGTAGTAGGTGGTAGTAGGTGGTAGTAGGTGACAGGTGGTAGTAGGTGGTAGTAGGTGGTAGTAGATGGTAGTAGGTGGTAGTAGGTGACAGGTGGTAGTAGGTGGTAGTAGGTGGTAGTAGGTGGTAGCAGGTGGTAGTAGGTGGTAGTAGGTGGTAGTAGGTGACAGGTGGTAGTAGGTGGTAGTAGATGGTAGTAGGTGGTAGTAGGTGACAGGTGGTAATAGGTGGTAGTAGGTGGTAGTAGGTGACAGGTTGTAGTAGGTGGTAGTAGGTGGTAGTAAGTGGTAGTAGGTGGTAGTAGGTGACAGGTGGTAGTAGGTGGTAGTAGGTGACAGGTTGTAGTAGGTGGTAGCAGGTGGTAGCAGGTGGTAGTAGGTGGTAATAAGTGGTAGTAGGTGGTAGTAGGTGACAGGTGGTAGTAGGTGGTAGTAGGTGGTAGTAGGTGGTAGCAGGTGGTAGTAGGTGGTAGTAGGTGATAGTAGGTGACAGGTGGTAGTAGGTGGTAATAGGTGGTAGTAGGTGACAGGTTGTAGTAGGTGGTAGTAGGTGGTAGTAAGTGGTAGTAGGTGGTAGTAAGTGGTAGTAGGTGACAGGTGGTAGTAGGTGGTAGTAGGTGACAGGTGGTAGTAGGTGGTAATAGGTGGTAGTAGGTGACAGGTTGTAGTAGGTGGTAGTAGGTGGTAGTAGGTGACAGGTGGTAGTAGGTGGTAGTAGGTGGTAGTAGGTGGTAGTAGCTGGTAGTAGGTGACAGGTGGTAGTAGGTGGTAGTAGGTGGTAGTAGGTGGTAGTAGTAGGTGGTGGTAGTAGGTGACAGGTGGTAGTAGGTGGTAGTAGGTGGTAGTAGGTGGTAGTAGGTGGTAGCAGGTGGTAGTAGGTGGTAGTAGGTGACAGGTGGTAGTAGGTGGTAGTAGGTGGTAGTAGATGGTAGTAGGTGGTAGTAGGTGGTAGTAGGTGACAGGTGGTAGTAGGTGACAGGTGGTAGTAGGTGACAGGTGGTAGTAGGTGGTAGCAGGTGGTAGCAGGTGGTAGTAGGTGGTAATAAGTGGTAGTAGGTGGTAGCAGGTGACAGGTGGTAGTAGGTGGTAGTAGGTGACAGGTGGTAGTAGGTGGTAGCAGGTGGTAGCAGGTGGTAGTAGGTGGTAATAAGTGGTAGTAGGTGGTAGCAGGTGACAGGTGGTAGTAGGTGGTAGTAGGTGGTAGTAGATGGTAGTAGGTGGTAGTAGGTGGTAGTAGGTGACAGGTGGTAGTAGGTGGTAATAGGTGGTAGTAGGTGACAGGTTGTAGTAGGTGGTAGTAAGTGGTAGTAGGTGGTAGTAGGTGACAGGTGGTAGTAGGTGGTAGCAGGTGGTAGCAGGTGGTAGTAGGTGGTAATAAGTGGTAGTAGGTGGTAGTAGGTGACAGGTGGTAGTAGGTGGTAGTAGGTGGTAGCAGGTGGTAGTAGGTGGTAGTAGGTGGTAGTAGGTGACAGGTGGTAGTAGGTGGTAGTAGGTGGTAGTAGATGGTAGTAGGTGGTAGTAGGTGGTAGTAGGTGACAGGTGGTAGTAGGTGGTAGTAGGTGGTAGTAGGTGGTAGCAGGTGGTAGTAGGTGGTAGTAGGTGGTAGTAGGTGACAGGTGGTAGTAGGTGGTAGTAGATGGTAGTAGGTGGTAGTAGGTGACAGGTGGTAATAGGTGGTAGTAGGTGGTAGTAGGTGACAGGTTGTAGTAGGTGGTAGTAGGTGGTAGTAAGTGGTAGTAGGTGGTAGTAGGTGACAGGTGGTAGTAGGTGGTAGTAGGTGACAGGTGGTAGTAGGTGGTAGCAGGTGGTAGCAGGTGGTAGTAGGTGGTAATAAGTGGTAGTAGGTGGTAGTAGGTGACAGGTGGTAGTAGGTGGTAGTAGGTGGTAGTAGGTGGTAGCAGGTGGTAGTAGGTGGTAGTAGGTGATAGTAGGTGACAGGTGGTAGTAGGTGGTAATAGGTGGTAGTAGGTGACAGGTTGTAGTAGGTGGTAGTAGGTGGTAGTAAGTGGTAGTAGGTGGTAGTAAGTGGTAGTAGGTGACAGGTGGTAGTAGGTGGTAGTAGGTGGTAGTAGGTGACAGGTGGTAGTAGGTGGTAGTAGGTGACAGGTGGTAGTAGGTGGTAATAGGTGGTAGTAGGTGACAGGTTGTAGTAGGTGGTAATAGGTGGTAGTAGGTGACAGGTGGTAGTAGGTGGTAGTAGGTGGTAGTAGCTGGTAGTAGCTGGTAGTAGGTGACAGGGTGGTAGTAGGTGGTGGTAGTAGGTGACAGGTGGTAGTAGGTGGTAGTAGGTGGTAGTAGGTGGTAGTAGGTGGTAGCAGGTGGTAGTAGGTGGTAGTAGGTGGTAGTAGGTGACAGGTGGTAGTAGGTGACAGGTGGTAGTAGGTGGTAGTAGATGGTAGTAGGTGGTAGTAGGTGGTAGTAGGTGACAGGTTGTAGTAGGTGGTAGTAGGTGGTAGTAAGTGGTAGTAGGTGGTAGTAGGTGACAGGTGGTAGTAGGTGACAGGTGGTAGTAGGTGGTAGTAGGTGACAGGTGGTAGTAGGTGGTAGTAGGTGGTAGTAGGTGGTAGTAGGTGACAGGTGGTAGTAGGTGGTAGTAGGTGACAGGTGGTAGTAGGTGGTAGTAGGTGGTAGTAGGTGACAGTTGGTAGTAGGTGGTAGTAGGTGACAGGTGGTAGTAGGTGTTAGTAGGTGACAGGTGGTAGTAGGTGGTAGTAGGTGACAGGTGGTAGTAGGTGGTAGTAGGTGGTAGTAGGTGGTAGTAGGTGGTAGTAGGTGGTAGTAGGTGGTAGTAGGTGACAGGTGGTAGTAGGTGGTAATAGGTAGTAGGTGACAGGTTGTAGTAGGTGGTAGTAAGTGGTAGTAAGTGGTAGTAGGTGGTAGTGGGTGACAGGTGGTAGTAGGTGGTAGTAGGTGACAGGTGGTAGTAGGTGGTAGTAGGTGACAGGTGGTAGTAGGTGGTAATAGGTGGTAGTAGGTGACAGGTTGTAGTAGGTGATAGTAGGTGGTAGTAGGTGACAGGTGGTAGTAGGTGGTAGTAGGTGGTGTAGGTGACAGGTGGTAGTAGGTGGTAGTAGGTGGTAGTAGCTGGTAGTAGATGGTAGTAGGTGGTAGTAGGTGGTAGTAGGTGACAGGTGGTAGTAGGTGGTAGTAGGTGGTAGTAGGTGGTAGTAGGTGGTAGTAGGTGGTAATAGGTGGTAGTAGGTGACAGGTGGTAGTAGGTGGTAGTAGGTGGTAGTAGGTGACAGGTGGTAGTAGGTGGTAGTAGGTGACAGGTGGTAGTAGGTGGTAATAGGTGGTAGTAGGTGACAGGTTGTAGTAGGTGGTAGTAGGTGGTAGTAGGTGACAGGTGGTAGTAGGTGGTAGTAGGTGGTGTAGGTGACAGGTGGTAGTAGGTGGTAGTAGGTGGTAGTAGCTGGTAGTAGATGGTAGTAGGTGGTAGTAGGTGGTAGTAGGTGACAGGTGGTAGTAGGTGGTAGTAGGTGGTAGTAGGTGGTAGTAGGTGGTAGTAGGTGACAGGTGGTAGTATGTGACAGGTGGTAGTAGGTGACAGGTGGTAGTAGGTGGTAGTAGGTGACAGGAGGTAGTAGGTGTTAGTAGTTGACAGGTGGTAGTAGGTGGAAGTAGGTGGTAGTAGGTGGTAGTAGGTGACAGGTGGTAGTAGGTGACAGGTGGTAGTAGGTGGTAGTAGGTGACAGGTGGTAGTAGGTGGTAGTAGGTGGTAGTAGGTGGTAGTAGGTGGTAGTAGGTGGTAGTAGGTGACAGGTGGTAGTAGGTGGTAGTAGGTGGTAGTAGGTGGTAGTAGGTGACAGGTGGTAGTAGATGGTAGTAGGTGGTAGTAGGTGACAGGTGGTAGTAGGTGGTAGTAGGTGACAGGTGATAGTAGGTGGTAGTAGGTGGTAGTAGGTGACAGGTGGTAGTAGGTGACAGGTGGTTGTAGGTGGTAGTAGGTGACAGGTGGTAGTAGGTGTTAGTAGGTGACAGGTGGTAGTAGGTGGAAGTAGGTGGTAGTAGGTGGTAGTAGGTGACAGGTGGTAGTAGGTGACAGGTGGTAGTAGGTGACAGGTGGTAGTAGGTGGTAGTAGGTGGTAGTAGGTGACAGGTGGTAGTAGGTGGTAGTAGGTGGTAGTAGGTGACAGGTGGTAGTAGGTGGTAGTAGGTGGTAGTAGGTGGTAGTAGGTGGTAGTAGGTGGTAGTAGGTGACAGGTGGTAGTAGGTGGTAGTAGGTGGTAGTAGGTGACAGGTGGTAGTAGGTGGTAGTAGGTGGTAGTAGGTGATAGTAGGTGACAGGTGGTAGTAGGTGGTAGTAGGTGATAGTAGGTGGTAGTAGGTGACAGGTGGTAGTAGGTGGTAGTAGCTGGTAGTAGGTGACAGGTGGTAGTAGGTGGTAGTAGTTGACAGGTTGTAGTAGGTGGTAGTAAGTGGTAGTATGTGACAGGTGGTAGTAGGTGGTAGTAGGTGACAGGTGGTAGTAGGTAGTAGGGAGTAGGTGGAAGTAGGTGACAGGTGGTAGTAGGTGGTAGTAGGTGGTAGTAGGTGACAGGTGGTAGTAGGTGACAGGTGGTAGTAGGTGGTAGTAGGTGGTAGTAAGTGACAGGTGGTAGTAGGTGGTAGTAGGTGGTAGTAGGTGACAGGTGGTAGTAGGTGGTAGTAGGTGGTAGTAGGTGACAGGTGGTAGTAGGTGGTAGTAGGTTGTAGTAGGTGACAGGTGGTAGTAGGTGACAGGTGGTAGTAGGTGACAGGTGGTAGTAGGTGGTAGTAGGTTGTAGTAGGTGACAGGTGGTAGTAGGTGACAGGTGGTAGTAGGTGGTAGTAGGTGACAGGTGGTAGTAGGTGACAGGTGGTAGTAGGTGGTAGTAGGTGACAGGTGGTAGTAGGTGACAGGTGGTAGTAGGTGACAGGTGGTATTAGGTGGTATTAGGTGACAGGTGGTAGTAGGTGACAGGTGGTAGTAGGTGACAGGTGGTAGTAGGTGACAGGTGGTAGTAGGTGACAGGTGGTAGTAGGTGGTAGTAGGTGACAGGTGGTAGTAGGTGACAGGTGGTAATAGGTGGTAGTAGGTGACAGGTGGTAGTAGGTGGTAGTAGGTGGTAGTAGGTGGTAGTAGGTGGTAGTAGGTGACAGGTGGTAGTAGGTGGTAGTAGGTGGTAGTAGGTGGTAGTAGGTGGTAGTAGGTGACAGGTGGTAGTAGGTGGAAGTAGGTGGTAGTAGGTGGTAGTAGGTGACAGGTGGTAGTAGGTGACAGGTGGTAGTAGGTGACAGGTGGTAGTAGGTGGTAGTAGGTGGTAGTAGGTGACAGGTGGTAGTAGGTGGTAGTAGGTGGTAGTAGGTGACAGGTGGTAGTAGGTGGTAGTAGGTGGTAGTAGGTGGTAGTAGGTGACAGGTGGTAGTAGGTGGTAGTAGGTGGTAGTAGGTGACAGGTGGTAGTAGGTGGTAGTAGGTGGTAGTAGGTGATAGTAGGTGACAGGTGGTAGTAGGTGGTAGTAGGTGATAGTAGGTGGTAGTAGGTGACAGGTGGTAGTAGGTGGTAGTAGGTGGTAGTAGGTGACAGGTGGTAGTAGGTGGTAGTAGGTGACAGGTGGTAGTAGGTGGTAGTAGCTGGTAGTAGGTGACAGGTGGTAGTAGGTGGTAGTAGTTGACAGGTTGTAGTAGGTGGTAGTAAGTGGTAGTATGTGACAGGTGGTAGTAGGTGGTAGTAGGTGACAGGTGGTAGTAGGTAGTAGGTAGTAGGTGGAAGTAGGTGACAGGTGGTAGTAGGTAGTAGGTGGTAGTAGGTGGAAGTAGGTGGTAGTAGGTGACAGGTGGTAGTAGGTGGTAGTAGGTGGTAGTAGGTGACATGTGGTAGTAGTTGGTAGTAGGTGGTAGTAGGTGGTAGTAGGTGGTAGTCGATGGTAGTTGGTGGTAGTAGGTGGTAGTAGGTGACAGGTGATAGTAGAAGACAGGTGGTAGTAGGTGGTAGTAGGTGACAGGTGGTAGTAGGTGGTAGTAGGTGGTAGTAGGGGGTAGTAGGTGGTAGTAGGTGACAGGTGGTAGTAGGTGGTAGTAGGTGGTAGTAGGTGGTAGTAGGTGACAGGTGGTAGTAGGTGGTAGTAGGTGGTAGGTGGTAGTAGGTGACAGGTGGTAGTAGGTGACAGGTGGTAGTAGATGGTAGTAGGTGGTAGTAGGTGACAGGTGGTAGTAGGTGGTAGTAGGTGGTAGTAGGTGGTAGTAGGTGACAGGTGGTAGTAGGTGGTAGTAGGTGGTAGTAGGTGGTAGTAGGTGGTAGTAGGTGACAGGTGGTAGTAGGTGGTAGTAGGTGACAGGTGGTAGTAGGTGGTAGTAGGTGGTAGTAGGTGACAGGTGGTAGTAGGTGACAGGTGGTAGTAGGTGGTAGTAGGTGGTAGTAGGTGACAGGTGGTAGTAGGTGGTAGTAGGTGGTAGTAGGTGACAGGTGGTAGTAGGTGGTAGTAGGTGGTAGTAGGTGACAGGTGGTAGTAGGTGGTAGTAGGTGGTAGTAGGTGACAGGTGGTAGTAGGGTGGTAGTAGGTGGTAGTAGGTGGTAGTAGGTGGTAGTAGGTGACAGGTGGTAGTAGGTGACAGGTGGTAGTAGGTGGTAGTAGGTGACAGGTGGTAGTAGGTGACAGGTGGTAGTAGGTGGTAGTAGGTGACAGGTGGTAGGTGGTGACAGGTGGTAGTAGGTGACAGGTGGTAGTAGGTGGTAGTAGGTGACAGGTGGTAGTAGGTAGGTGGTAGTAGGTGACAGGTGGTAGTAGGTGACAGGTGGTAGTAGGTGACAGGTGGTAGTAGGTGGTAGTAGTGAGGTGGTAGTAGGTGACAGGTGGTAATAGGTGGTAGTAGGTGACAGGTGGTAGTAGGTGGTAGTAGGTGGTAGTAGGTGGTAGTAGGTGGTAGTAGGTGGTAGTAGGTGACAGGTGGTAGTAGGTGGTAGTAGGTGGTAGTAGGTGGTAGTAGGTGGTAGTAGGTGACAGGTGGTAGTAGGTGGTAGTAGGTGACAGGTGGTAGTAGGTGACAGGTGGTAGTAGGTGGTAGTAGGTGGTAGTAGGTGGTAGTAGGTGACAGGTGGTAGTAGGTTACAGGTGGTAGTAGGTGGTAGTAGGTGGTAGTAGGTGGTAGTAGGTGACAGGTGGTAGTAGGTGGTAGTAGGTGACAGGTGGTAGTAGGTGGTAGCAGGTGGTAGCAGGTGGTAGTAGGTGGTAATAAGTGGTAGTAGGTGGTAGTAGGTGACAGGTGGTAGTAGGTGGTAGTAGGTGACAGGTGGTAGTAGGTGGTAGTAGGTGACAGGTGGTAGTAGGTTACAGGTGGTAGTAGGTGGTAGTAGGTGGTAGTAGGTGACAGGTGGTAGTAGGTGGTAGTAGGTGACAGGTGGTAGTAGGTGACAGGTGGTAGTAGGTGGTAGTAGGTGGTAGTAGGTGGTAGTAGGTGGTAGTAGGTGACAGGTGGTAGTAGGTGGTAGTAGGTGGTAGTAGGTGGTAGTAGATGGTAGTAGGTGACAGGTGGTAGTAGGTGGTAGTAGGTGACAGGTGGTAGTAGGTGGTAGTAGGTGGTAGTAGGTGGTAGTAGGTGGTAGTAAGTGACAGGTGGTAGTAGGTGGTAGTAGGTGGTAGTAGGTGACAGGTGGTAGTAGGTGGTAGTAGGTGACAGGTGGTAGTAGGTGGTAGTAGGTGGTAGTAGGTGGTAGTAGGTGGTAGTAGGTGGTAGTAGGTGACAGGTGGTAGTAGGTTACAGGTGGTAGTAGGTGGTAGTAGGTGGTAGTAGGTGGTAGTAGGTGACAGGTGGTAGTAGGTTACAGGTGGTAGTAGGTGGTAGTAGGTGGTAGTAGGTGGTAGTAGGTGACAGGTGGTAGTAGGTTACAGGTGGTAGTAGGTGGTAGTAGGTGGTAGTAGGTGGTAGTAGGTGGTAGTAGGTGACAGGTGGTAGTAGGTGGTAGTAGGTGACAGGTGGTAGTAGGTGGTAGTAGGTGGTAGTAGGTGGTAGTAGGTGGTAGTAGGTGACAGGTGGTAGTAGGTGGTAGTTGGTGGTAGTAGGTGGTAGTAGGTGGTAGTAGGTGGGCCAGCATCCCTGTGGAAGGCTTTCAACACCTTGTAGAGTCAACATGGGCCAGCATCCCTGTGGAACGCTTTAGACACCTTGTAGAGTCAACATGGGCCAGCATCCCTGTGGAACGCTTTAGACACCTTGTAGAGTCAACATTGACCAGCATCCCTGTGGAACGCTTTCTACACCTTGTAGAGTCAACATGGGCCAGCATCCCTGTGGAACGCTTTAGACACCTTGTAGAGTCAACATGGGCCAGCATCCCTGTGGAACGCTTTAGACACCTTGTAGAGTCAACATGTGCCAGCATCCCTGTGGAACGCTTTAGACACCTTGTAGAGTCAACATGGGCCAGTCTCCCTGTGGAGACACCTTGTAGAGTCAACATGGGCCAGCATCCCTGTGGAACGCTTTAGACACCTTGTAGAGTCAACATGGGCCAGTCTCCCTGTGGAGACACCTTGTAGAGTCAACATGGGCCAGCATCCCTGTGGAGACACCTTGTAGAGTCAACATGGGCCAGCATCCCTGTGGAACGCTTTCTACACCTTGTAGAGTCAACATGGACCAGCATCCCTGTGGAACGCTTTCGACACCTTGTAGAGTCAACATGGGCCAGCATCCCTGTGGAACGCTTTCTACACCTTGTAGAGTCAACATGGACCAGCATCCCTGTGGAACGCTTTCAACACCTTGTAGAGTCAACATGGGCCAGCATCCCTGTGGAACGCTTTAGACACCTTGTAGAGTCCACGACACAACGAATTCACGCTGTTTTGAGGGGGGAAAGGGGGTGAGAGGGGGGGGGTGGTAGATGTTCCTACTGTTTAGTTTACTCAGTGTATAGCAGTCTCATGAGGAAACAATAGAATGCTTCATCCGGATTTGAGCCTCTTAGGGGACTTGGAAATGTGAGATTGCGATTTCAGGTTGAATTAAAATTCTCAGACAACATGGCTGGTCATTGAACCCTTAGGCTTTCCTTTTCCGGTGGGAGTTTTCAGTGAGGTGTTTTTAGTAGTGTGTAATTAGAAGTGTATTCAGACAGCGCATAGACCTATAAGGCGATTTAGATTAAGTATCCCACTTGTTCTAAGGTCGTGACCCTAATGGCGCCCTATATTCCCTATAAAGTGCACTACTTTTGAACAGAACCTTACGGGCCCTTGGGACACAGATTAGAGAGATTCTTCGTATATATTTTTATATATATAGAGTACTTTCGTATATATTTTTATGCCAGCAGTTCTGAAAGTAGCGCTCAGAAGCGAAAAGCGGTCCCCGAAAATTGCCTTAGGTAACATACCTGCAGATATGTCCACCACATCGTTGCTCTCTCTCTCTCTCTCTCTCTCTCTCTCTCTCTCTCTCTCTCTCTCTCTCTCTCTCTCTCTCTCTCTCTCTCTCTCTCTCTCTCTCTCTGTCTCTGTCTCTCTGTCTCTCTCTCTCTCTCTCTCTCCCTCTCTCTGTCTCTCTCTCTCCCATCTCTCTCTCTCTCTCTCTCTCTCTCTCTCTCTCTCTCTCTCTCTCTCTCTCTGTCTCTCTCCTCTCCCATCTCTCTCTCTCTCTGTCTCTGTCTCTCTGTCTCTCTCTCTCTCTCTCTCTCTCTCTCTCTCTCTCTCTCTCCCTCTCTCTGTCTCTCTCTCTCCCATCTCTCTCTCTGTCTCTCTCTGTCTCTCTCTGTCTCTCCCATCTCTCTCTCTCTATCTCTCTCTCGCATCTCTTTTTCTCTCTCCCCATCTCTCGCTCTCTATCTTTGTCTCTCTGTCCCCATCTTCCTCTCTCTCTCCCATCTCTCTCTCTCTGTCTCTCTCTCTCCCATCTTTCTCTCTCTCGCATCTCTTTCTCTCTCCCCATCTCTCGCTCTCTATCTTTCTATCTCTTTCTCTCTCTCTTGCCCCATCTCTCTCTCGCTTTCTCTCTCTCTCTCTCTCTCTCTCTCTCTCTCTCTCTCTCTCTCTCTCTCTCTCTCTCTCTCTCTCTCTCTCTCTCTCTCTCTCTCTCTCTCTCTCTCGCTTTCTCTCTCTCTCAAGGACAGCTAGGGGGCTGACCTGGAGTTGCTAGGGCGGAAAAATGTAGAGAAAATGTAGGGAGAATCGCACAGTTTCCAGAAAAACAATTGCTTTCAAACTAGGGATTTTATGGCTAATTGAGGTAATACTGTAATTCTGCTTCTAGATTATGCATATATAAACTACACATGGACATATCCAGCCCAAAGCGGGAGGTGTAAAAATACTAATAGTCGCCAATGTTCCGTCCGGAGCATGACTTTAAGGGTGGTCCCTCTTCAGCATCACCCGGAGCATGTCTTTAAGGGTGGTCTCTTCAGCATCACCCGGAGCATGTCTTTCAGGGTGGTCTCTTCAGCATCACCCGGAGCATGTCTTTAAGGGTGGTCTCTTCAGCATCACCCGGAGCATGTCTTTAAGGGTGGTCTCTTCAGCATCACCCGGAGCATGTCTTTCAGGGTGGTCTCTTCAGCATCACCCGGAGCATGTCTTTAAGGGTGGTCTCTTCAGCATCACCCGGAGCATGTCTTTAAGGGTGGTCTCTCTCCAGCATCACCCGGAGCATGTCTTTAAGGGTGGTCTCTCTCCAGCATCACCCGGAGCATGTCTTTAAGGGTGGTCTCTCTCCAGCATCACCCGGAGCATGTCTTTAAGGGTGGTCTCTTCAGCATCACCCGGAGCATGTCTTTAAGGGTGGTCTCTCTTCAGCATCACCCGGAGCATGTCTTTAAGGGTGGTCTCTCTCCAGCATCACCCGGAGCATGTCTTTAAGGGTGGTCTCTCTCCAGCATCACCCGGAGCATGTCTTTAAGGGTGGTCTCTCTCCAGCATCACTCTAAACTGTAACTCAGTGTCTGCTCCTAGGCAGGTTTTAACGCTGGCGATGGGAAACGCTACTTCAACATCCCGGGGTCTCGTACTGATGACGTCGTGAATGTGGAAGGAACCACCAACGTGGGTTACCCCGGGAGATGGGTGTTCCGGATCGACAATGCCCAGGTGGAGGTGGGCGGATGCAACGACTCCGGTAAGATGGAGGAGGGATATTTAGACATTTATGATAAAAATTCAAATAAAAATTAAGTGTGTTGTGACGTTGTTAAATGCACTTTAATATAATTGTGAGATGATTGTGATTTGATTTGACACAACATTCGTCTGATGTACCCTATCCTCCATTGTCTTAGCTGGACTAGTGTATTGTAGGACTGACTCTGCATGGCGTATTTTGGACTGACTCTGCATGGCGTATGGGACTAGGCTTGACTCTGCATGACTTCTCGCCTCACTAACTAGCTGTTCTCTCTCTCCTCCTCACTAACTAGCTGTTCTCTCTCTCTCCTCCTCACTAACTAGCTGTTCTCTCTCTCTCTCCTCCTCACTAACTAGCTGTTCTCTCTCTCCTCCTCACTAACTAGCTGTTCTCTCTCTCTCTCCTCCTCACTAACTAGCTGTTCTCTCTCTCCTCCTCACTAACTAGCTGTTCTCTCTCTCTCTCTCCTCCTCACTAACTAGCTGTTCTCTCTCTCTCCTCCTCACTAACTAGCTGTTCTCTCTCTCTCTCCTCCTCACGAACTAGCTGTTATCTCTTACTCCTCCTCACTAACTAGCTGTTCTCTCTCTCTCCTCCTCACTAACTAGCTGTTCTCTCTCTCTCCCCCTCACTAACTAGCTGTTCTCTCTCTCCTCCTCACTAACTAGCTGTTCTCTCTCTCTCCTCCTCACTAACTAGCTGCTCTCTCTCTCTCTCCTCCTCACTAACTAGCTGTTCTCTCTCTCCTCCTCACTAACTAGCAGTTCTCTCTCTCTCCTCCTCACTAACTAGCTGTTCTCTCTCCTCCTCACTAACTAGCTGTTCTCTTTCTCTCCTCTTCACTAACTAGCTGTTCTCTCTCTCTCCTCCTCACTAACTAGCTGTTCTCTCTCTCTCTCTCTCTCTCCTCCTCACTAACTAGCTGTTCTCTCTCTCTCTCCTCCTCACTAACTAGCTGTTCTCTCTCTCCTCCTCACTAACTAGCTGTTCTCTCTCTCCTCCTCACTAACTAGCTGTTCTCTCTCTCTCTCCTCCTCACTAACTAGCTGTTCTCTCTCTCTCCTCCTCACTAACTAGCTGTTCTCTCTCTCTCCTCCTCACTAACTAGCTGTTCTCTCTCTCTCTCTCCTTCTCACTAACTAGCTGTTCTCTCTCTCCTCCTCACTAACTAGCTGTTCTCTCTCTCTCTCCTCCCCACGAACTAGCTGTTATCTCTCTCTCCTCCTCACTAACTAGCTGTTCTCTCTCTCTCCTCCTCACTAACTAGCTGTTCTCTCTCTCCTCCTCACTAACTAGCTGTTCTCTCTCTCTCCTCCTCACTAACTAGCTGTTCTCTCTCTCCTCCTCACTAACTAGCTGTTCTCTCTCTCCTCCTCACTAACTAGCTGTTCTCTCTCTCTCCTCCTCACTAACTAGCTGTTCTCTCTCTCTCTCCTCCTCACTAACTAGCTGTTCTCTCTCTCCTCCTCACTAACTAGCTGTTCTCTCTCTCTCCTCCTCACTAACTAGCTGTTCTCTCTCTCTCTCTCCTCACTAACTAGCTGTTCTCTCTCTCTCTCCTCACTAACTAGCTGTTCTCTCTCTCTCTCCTCCTCACTAACTAGCTGTTCTCTCTCTCCTCCTCACTAACTAGATGTACTGTCTCTCCTCCTCACTAACTAGCTGTTGTCTCTCTCTCCTCACTAACTAGCTGTTCTCTCTCTCCTCCTCACTAACTAGCTGTTCTCTCTCTCCTCCTCACTAACTAGCTGTTCTCTCTCTCTCCTCCTCACTAACTAGCTTTTCTCTCTCTCCTCCTCACTAACTTGCTGTTCTCTCTCTCTCCTCCTCACTAACTAGCTGTTCTCTCTCTCTCCTCCTCACTAACTAGCTGTTCTCTCTCTCCTCCTCACTAACTAGCTGTTCTCTCTCTCCTCCTCACTAACTAGCTGTTCTCTCTCTCTCCTGACTAACTAGCTGTTCTCTCTCTCCTCCTCGCTAACTAGCTGCTCTCTCTCTCTCTCTCCTCACTAACTAGCTGTTCTCTCTCTGCTCCTCACTAACTAGCTGTTCTCTCTCTCTCCTCCTCACGAACTAGCTGTTCTCTCTCTCCTCCTCACTAACTAGCTGTTCTCTCTCTCTCCTCCTCACTAACTAGCTGTTCTCTCTCTCTCCTCCTCACTAACTAGCTGTTCTCTCTCTCCTCCTCACTAACTAGCTGTTCTCTCTCTCTCCTCCTCACGAACTAGCTTTTATCTCTCTCTCCTCCTCACTAACTAGCTGTTCTCTCTCTCCTCCTCACTAACTAGCTGTTCTCTCTCTCTCCTCCTCACTAACTAGCTGTTCTCTCTCTCTCTCTCCTCACTAACTAGCTGTTCTCTCTCTCCTCCTCACTAACTAGCTGTTCTCTCTCTCCTCCTCACTAACTAGCTGTTCTCTCTCTCCTCCTCACTAACTAGCTTTTCTCTCTCTCCTCCTCACTAACTTGCTGTTCTCTCTCTCTCCTCCTCACTAATTAGCTGTTCTCTCTCTCTCCTCCTCACTAACTAGCTGTTCTCTCTCTCCTCCTCACTAACTAGATGTACTGTCTCTCCTCCTCACTAACTAGCTGTTCTCTCTCTCTCCTCCTCACTAACTAGCTGTTCTCTCTCTCTCCTCACTAACTAGCTGTTCTCTCTCTCCTCCTCACTAACTAGCTGTTCTCTCTCTCCTCCTCACTAACTAGCTGTTCTCTCTCTCTCCTCCTCACTAACTAGCTTTTCTCTCTCTCCTCCTCACTAACTTGCTGTTCTCTCTCTCTCCTCCTCACTAACTAGCTGTTCTCTCTCTCTCCTCCTCACTAACTAGCTGTTCTCTCTCTCCTCCTCACTAACTAGCTGTTCTCTCTCTCCTCCTCACTAACTAGCTGTTCTCTCTCTCTCCTGACTAACTAGCTGTTCTCTCTCTCCTCCTCGCTAACTAGCTGCTCTCTCTCTCTCTCCTCCTCACTAACTAGCTGTTCTCTCTCTGCTCCTCACTAACTAGCTGTTCTCTCTCTCTCCTCCTCACGAACTAGCTGTTCTCTCTCTCCTCCTCACTAACTAGCTGTTCTCTCTCTCTCCTCCTCACTAACTAGCTGTTCTCTCTCTCTCCTCCTCACTAACTAGCTGTTCTCTCTCTCCTCCTCACTAACTAGCTGTTCTCTCTCTCTCCTCCTCACGAACTAGCTTTTATCTCTCTCTCCTCCTCACTAACTAGCTGTTCTCTCTCTCCTCCTCACTAACTAGCTGTTCTCTCTCTCTCCTCCTCACTAACTAGCTGTTCTCTCTCTCTCTCTCCTCACTAACTAGCTGTTCTCTCTCTCCTCCTCACTAACTAGCTGTTCTCTCTCTCCTCCTCACTAACTAGCTGTTCTCTCTCTCTCCTCCTCACTAACTAGCTCTTCTCTCTCTCCTCCTCACTAACTTGCTGTTCTCTCTCTCTCCTCCTCACTAACTAGCTGTTCTCTCTCTCTCCTCCTCACTAACTAGCTGTTCTCTCTCTCCTCCTCACTAACTAGCTGTTCTCTCTCTCCTCCTCACTAACTAGCTGTTCTCTCTCTCTCCTGACTAACTAGCTGTTCTCTCTCTCCTCCTCGCTAACTAGCTGCTCTCTCTCTCTCTCCTCCTCACTAACTAGCTGTTCTCTCTCTCCTCCTCACTAACTAGCTGTTCTCTCTCTCCTCCTCACTAACTAGCTGTTCTCTCTCTCTCCTGACTAACTAGCTGTTCTCTCTCTCCTCCTCGCTAACTAGCTGCTCTCTCTCTCTCTCCTCCTCACTAACTAGCTGTTCTCTCTCTCTCCTCCTCACTAACTAGCTGTTCTCTCTCTCTCCTCCTCACGAACTAGCTGTTCTCTCTCTCCTCCTCACTAACTAGCTGTTCTCTCTCTCTCCTCCTCACTAACTAGCTGTTCTCTCTCTCTCCTCCTCACTAACTAGCTGTTCTCTCTCTCCTCCTCACTAACTAGCTGTTCTCTCTCTCTCTCCTCCTCACGAACTAGCTTTTATCTCTCTCTCTCCTCACTAACTAGCTGTTCTCTCTCTCCTCCTCACTAACTAGCTGTTCTCTCTCTCCTCCTCACTAACTAGCTGTTCTCTCTCTCTCCTCCTCACTAACTAGCTGTTCTCTCTCTCTCTCTCCTCACTAACTAGCTGTTCTCTCTCTCCTCCTCACTAACTAGCTGTTCTCTCTCTCCTCCTCACTAACTAGCTGTTCTCTCTCTCTCTCTCCTCCTCACTAACTAGCTGTTCTCTCTCTCCTCCTCACTAACTAGCTGTTCTCTCTCTCTCCTTCCCACTAACTAGCTGTTCTCTCTCTCTCCTCCTCACTAACTAGCTGTTCTCTCTCTCTCCTCCTCACTAACTAGCTGTTCTCTCTCTCTCTCCTCCTCACTAACTAGCTGTTCTCTCTCTCCTCCTCACTAACTAGCTGTTCTCTCTCTCTCCTCCTCACGAACTAGCTGTTATCTCTCTCTCCTCCTCACTAACTAGCTGTTCTCTCTCTCTCCTCCTCACTAACTAGCTGTTCTCTCTCTCTCCTCCTCACTAACTAGCTGTTCTCTCTCTCCTCCTCACTAACTAGCTGTTCTCTCTCTCTCCTCCTCACTAACTAGCTGTTCTCTCTGTCTCTCCTCCTCACTAACTAGCTGTTCTCTCTCTCTCTCCTCCTCACTAACTAGCTTTTCCCTCTCTCTCTCCTCCTCACTAACTAGCTGTTCTCTCTCTCCTCCTCACTAACTAGATGTACTGTCTCTCCTCCTCACTAACTAGCTGTTCTCTCTCTCTCCTCCTCACTAACTAGCTGTTCTCTCTCTCCTCCTCACTAACTAGCTGTTCTCTCTCTCTCCCCCTTGCTAACTAGCTGCTCTCTCTCTCTCCTCCTCACTAACTAGCTGCTCTCTCTCTCTCCTCCTCACTAACTAGCTGTTCTCTCTCTCCTCCTCACTAACTAGCTGTTCTCTCTCTCCTCCTCACTAACTAGCTGTTCTCTCTCTCTCTCTCCTCCTCACTAACTAGCTGTTCTCTCGCTCTCCTCCTCACTAACTAGCTGTTCTCTCTCTCTCCTCCTCACTAACTAGCTGTTCTCTCTCTCTCCTCCTCACTAACTAGCTGTTCTCTCTCTCTCCTCCTCATTAACTAGCTGTTCTCTCTCTCTCCTTCTCACTAACTAGCTGTTCTCTCTCTCCTCCTCACTAACTAGCTGTTCTCTCTCTCCTCCTCACTAACTAGATGTACTGTCTCTCCTCCTCACTAACTAGCTGTTCTCTCTCTCTCCTCCTCACTAACTAGCTGTTCTCTCTCTCCTCCTCACTAACTAGCTGTTCTCTCTCTCTCCCCCTTGCTAACTAGCTGCTCTCTCTCTCTCCTCCTCACTAACTAGCTGCTCTCTCTCTCTCCTCCTCACTAACTAGCTGTTCTCTCTCTCCTCCTCACTAACTAGCTGTTCTCTCTCTCTCCTCCTCACTAACTAGCTGTTCTCTCTGTCTCTCCTCCTCACTAACTAGCTGTTCTCTCTCTCTCTCCTCCTCACTAACTAGCTTTTCCCTCTCTCTCTCCTCCTCACTAACTAGCTGTTCTCTCTCTCCTCCTCACTAACTAGATGTACTGTTCTCTCCTCCTCACTAACTAGCTGTTCTCTCTCTCTCTCCTCACTAACTAGCTGTTCTCTCTCTCCTCCTCACTAACTAGCTGTTCTCTCTCTCTCCCCCTTGCTAACTAGCTGCTCTCTCTCTCTCCTCCTCACTAACTAGCTGCTCTCTCTCTCTCCTCCTCACTAACTAGCTGTTCTCTCTCTCCTCCTCACTAACTAGCTGTTCTCTCTCTCCTCCTCACTAACTAGCTGTTCTCTCTCTCTCTCTCCTCCTCACTAACTAGCTGTTCTCTCGCTCTCCTCCTCACTAACTAGCTGTTCTCTCTCTCTCCTCCTCACTAACTAGCTGTTCTCTCTCTCTCCTCCTCACTAACTAGCTGTTCTCTCTCTCTCCTCCTCATTAACTAGCTGTTCTCTCTCTCCTTCTCACTAACTAGCTGTTCTCTCTCTCTCCTCACTAACTAGCTGTTCTCTCTCTCTCTCCTCACTAACTAGCTGTTATCTCTCTCTCTCCTCACTAACTCTCTCTCTCTCCTCCTCACTAACTAGCTGTTATCTCTCTCTCCTCCTCACTAACTAGCTGTTATCTCTCTCTCCTCCTCACTAACTAGCTGTTCTCTCTCTCCTCACTAACTAGCTGTTCACTAACTAGCTGTTCTCTCTCTCCTCCTCACTAACTAGCTGTTCTCTCTCTCCTCCTCACTAACTAGCTGTTCTCACTAACTAGCTGTTCTCTCTCCTCCTCACTAACTAGCTGTTCTCTCTCTCTCTCTCCTCACTAACTAGCTGTTCTCTCTCCTCCTCACTAACTAGCTGTTCTCTCTCTCCTCCTCACTAACTAGCTGTTCTCTCTCTCTCCTCCTCCTGTTCACTAACTAGCTGTTCTCTCTCTCTCCTCCTCACTAACTAGCTGTTCTCTCTCTCTCCTCCTCACTAACTAGCTGTTCTCTCTCTCTCTCCTCCTCACTAACTAGCTGTTCTCTCTCTCCCTCCTCACTAACTAGCTGTTCTCTCTCTCTCCCCTCCTCACTAACTAGCTGTTATCTCTCTCTCCTCCTCACTAACTAGCTGTTCTCTCTCTCTCCTCCTCACTAACTAGCTGTTCTCTCTCTCTCCTCCTCACTCACTAACTAGCTGTTCTCTCTCTCTCCTCCTCACTAACTAGCTGTTCTCTCTGTCTCTCCTCCTCACTAACTAGCTGTTCTCTCTCTCTCTCCTCCTCACTAACTAGCTTTTCCCTCTCTCTCTCCTCCTCACTAACTAGCTGTTCTTCTCTCTCTCCTCCTCACTAACTAGATGTACTGTTCTCCTCCTCACTCTCTGTTCTCTCTCCTCCTCACTAACTAGCTGTTCTCTCTCTCCTCCTCACTAACTAGCTGTTCTCTCTCTCTCCCCTTGCTAACTAGCTGCTCTCTCTCTCTCCTCCTCACTAACTAGCTGCTCTCTCTCTCTCCTCCTCACTAACTAGCTGTTCTCTCTCTCCCTCCTCACTAACTAGCTGTTCTCTCTCTCCTCCTCACTAACTAGCTGTTCTCTCTCTCCTCCTCACTAACTAGCTGTTCTCTCGCTCTCCTCCTCACTAACTAGCTGTTCTCTCTCTCTCCTCCTCACTAACTAGCTGTTCTCTCTCTCTCCCTCCTCACTAACTAGCTGTTCTCTCTCTCTCCTCCTCACTAACTAGCTGTTCTCTCTCTCTCCTCCTCACTAACTAGCTGTTCTCTCTCTCTCCTCCTCACTAACTAGCTGTTCTCTCTCTCTCTCACTCCTCACTAACTAGCTGTTCTCTCTCTCCTCACTCTAGCTGTTCTCTCTCTCTCCTCCTCACTAACTAGCTGTTCTCTCTCTCTCCTCCTCACTAACTAGCTGTTCTCTCTCTCTCCTCCTCACTAACTAGCTGTTCTCTCTCTCCTCCTCACTAACTAGCTGTTCTCTCTCTCCTCCTCACTAACTAGCTGTTCTCTCTCTCCTCACTAACTAGCTGTTCTCTCTCTCCTCCTCACTAACTATCTGTTCTCTCTCTCCTCCTCACTAACTAGCTGTTCTCTCTCTCTCCCCTCCTCACTAACTAGCTGTTCTCTCTCTCTCTCCTCCTCACTAACTAGCTGTTCTCTCTCTCTCCTCCTCACTAACTAGCTGTTCTCTCTCTCTCCTCCTCACTAACTAGCTGTTCTCTCTCTCTCCTCCTCACTAACTAGCTATTCTCTCTCTCCTCACTAACTAGCTGTTCTCTCTCTCCTCCTCACTAACTAGCTGTTCTCTCTCTCTCCTCCTCACTAACTAGCTGTTCTCTCTGTCTCTCCTCCTCACTAACTAGCTGTTCTCTCTCTCTCTCCTCCTCACTAACTAGCTTTTCCCTCTCTCTCTCCTCCTCACTAACTAGCTGTTCTCTCTCTCCTCCTCACTAACTAGATGTACTGTCTCTCCGCCTCACTAACTAGCTGTTCTCTCTCTCTCCTCCTCACTAACTAGCTGTTCTCTCTCTCCTCCTCACTAACTAGCTGTTCTCTCTCTCTCCTCCTTGCTAACTAGCTGCTCTCTCTCTCTCCTCCTCACTAACTAGCTGCTCTCTCTCTCTCCTCCTCACTAACTAGCTGTTCTCTCTCTCCTCCTCACTAACTAGCTGTTCTCTCTCTCCTCCTCACTAACTAGCTGTTCTCTCTCTCTCTCTCCTCCTCACTAACTAGCTGTTCTCTTGCTCTCCTCCTCACTAACTAGCTGTTCTCTCTCTCTCCTCCTCACTAACTAGCTGTTCTCTCTCTCTCCTCCTCACTAACTAGCTGTTCTCTCTCTCTCCTCCTCATTAACTAGCTGTTCTCTCTCTCTCCTTCTCACTAACTAGCTGTTCTCTCTCTCTCCCCTCCTCACTAACTAGCTGTTCTCTCTCTCCTCCTCACTAACTAGCTGTTCTCTCTCTCTCCCCTCCTCACTAACTAGCTGTTCTCTCTCTCCTCCTCACTAACTAGCTGTTCTCTCTCTCCTCCTCACTAACTAGCTGTTCTCTCTCTCTCCCCTCCTCACTAACTAGCTGTTCTCTCTCTCCTCCTCACTAACTAGCTGTTCTCTCTCTCCTCCTCACTAACTAGCTGTTCTCTCTCTCTCCCCTCCTCACTAACTAGCTGTTCTCTCTCTCTCCCCTCCTCACTAACTAGCTGTTCTCTCTCTCCTCCTCACTAACTAGCTGTTCTCTCTCTCCTCCTCACTAACTAGCTGTTCTCTCTCTCTCCCCTCCTCACTAACTAGCTGTTCTCTCTCTCCTCCTCACTAACTAGCTGTTCTCTCTCTCCTCTTCACTAACTAGCTGTTCTCTCTCTCCTCCTCACTAACTAGCTGTTCTCTCTCTCTCCCCTCCTCACTAACTAGCTGTTCTCTCTCTCTCTCCTCCTCACTAACTAGCTGTTCTCTCTCTCCTCCTCACTAACTAGCTGTTCTCTCTCTCCTCCTCACTAACTAGCTGTTCTCTCTCTCTCTCCTCCTCACTAACTAGCTGTTCTCTCTCCTCCTCACTAACTAGCTGTTCTCCCTCTCCTCCTCACTAACTAGCTGTTCTCTCTCTCTCTCCTCCTCACTAACTAGCTGTTCTCTCTCTCCTCCTCACTAACTAGCTGTTTTCTCTCTCCTCCTCACTACCTAGCTGTTCTCTCTCTCCTCCTCACTAACTAGCTGTTCTGTCTCCTCCTCAGCGTCGGTGTGTCCACACCTTCGACCCTGTCTGAACGGAGGTCGCTGTATAGACGACTGCATCACCGGCAACCCTTCCTTCACCTGCTCTTGTCTGGCTGGGTTCACAGGATCCCGGTGCCAGATAGGTCAGTCGGTGAACTTTGACCTTTGACCACAGTCACTCTGCTCCGTTCTGCACCGGAGCCATAAACACAGCCCCTGTTTAGAAACAACCCCATAGCCCCTAGATCTGAGAGGATTTGATAGGTTTAAAGACAGGCCCTGTTTAGAAACAACCCCATTGCCCCTAGATCTGAGAGGATTTGATAGGTTTAAAGACAGGCCCTGTTTAGAAACAACCCCATAGCCCCTAGATCTGAGAGGATTTGATAGGTTTAAACACAGCCCCTGTTTAGAAACAACCCCATAGCCCCTAGATCTGAGAGGATTTGATAGGTTTAATAAAGGCCCTGTTTAGAAACAACCCCATAGCCCCTAGATCTGAGAGGATTTGATAGGTTTAAAGACAGGCCCTGTTTAGAAACAACCCCATAGCCCCTAGATCTGAGAGGATTTGATAGGTTTAAAGACAGGCCCTGTTTAGAAACAACCCCATAGCCCCTAGATCTGAGAGGATTTGATAGGTTTAATAAAGGCCCTGTTTAGAAACAACCCCATAGCTCCTAGATCTGAGAGGATTTGATAGGTTTAATAAAGGCCCTGTTTAGAAACAACCCCATAGCCCCTAGATCTGAGAGGATTTGATAGGTTTAATAAAGGCCCTGTTTAGAAACAACCCCATAGCCCCTAGATCTGAGAGGATTTGATAGGTTTAATAAAGGCCCTGTTTAGAAACAACCCCTTAGCTCCTAGATCTGAGAGGATTTGATAGGTTTAATAAAGGCCCTGTTTAGAAACAACCCCATAGCCCCTAGATCTGAAAGGATTTGATAGGTTTAATAAAGGCCCTGTTTAGAAACAACCCCATAGCCCCTAGATCTGAGAGGATTTTATAGGTTTAATAAAGGCCCTGTTTAGAAACAACCCCATAGCCCCTAGATCTGAGAGGATTTGATAGGTTTAATAAAGGCCCTGTTTAGAAACAACCCCATAGCCCCTAGATCTGAGAGGATTTTATAGGTTTAATAAAGGCCCTGTTTAGAAACAACCCCATAGCCCCTAGATCTGAGAGGATTTGATAGGTTTAAAGACAGGCCCTGTTTAGAAACAACCCCATAGCCCCTAGATCTGAGAGGATTTGATAGGTTTAAAGACAGGCCCTGTTTAGAAACAACCCCATAGCTCCTAGATCTGAGAGGATTTGATAGGTTTAAAGACAGGCCCTGTTTAGAAACAACCCCATAGCCCCTAGATCTGAGAGGATTTGATAGGTTTAAAGACAGGCCCTGTTTAGAAACAACCCCATAGCCCCTAGATCTGAGAGGATTTGATAGGTTTAAAGACAGGCCCTGTTTAGAAACAACCCCATAGCCCCTAGATCTGAGAGGATTTGATAGGTTTAAAGACAGGCCCTGTTTAGAAACAACCCCATAGCCCCTAGATCTGAGAGGATTTGATAGGTTTAATAAAGGCCCTGTTTAGAAACAACCCCATAGCCCCTAGATCTGAGAGGATTTGATAGGTTTAATAAAGGCCCTGTTTAGAAACAACCCCATAGCCCCTAGATCTGAGAGGATTTGATAGGTTTAAAGACAGGCCCTGTTTAGAAACAACCCCATAGCCCCTAGATCTGAGAGGATTTGATAGGTTTAATAAAGGCCCTGTTTAGAAACAACCCCATAGCCCCTAGATCTGAGAGGATTTTATAGGTTTAATAAAGGCCCTGTTTAGAAACAACCCCATAGCTCCTAGATCTGAGAGGATTTGATAGGTTTAAAGATAGGCCCTGTTTAGAAACAACCCCATAGCCCCTAGATCTGAGAGGATTTGATAGGTTTAATAAAGGCCCTGTTTAGAAACAACCCCATAGCCCCTAGATCTGAGAGGATTTGATAGGTTTAAAGACAGGCCCTGTTTAGAAACAACCCCATAGCCCCTAGATCTGAGAGGATTTGATAGGTTTAATAAAGGCCCTGTTTAGAAACAACCCCATAGCCCCTAGATCTGAGAGGATTTGATAGGTTTAATAAAGGCCCTGTTTAGAAACAACCCCATAGCCCCTAGATCTGAGAGGATTTGATAGGTTTAAAGACAGGCCCTGTTTAGAAACAACCCCATAGCCCCTAGATCTGAGAGGATTTGATAGGTTTAATAAAGGCCCTGTTTAGAAACAACCCCATAGCCCCTAGATCTGAGAGGATTTTATAGGTTTAATAAAGGCCCTGTTTAGAAACAACCCCATAGCTCCTAGATCTGAGAGGATTTGATAGGTTTAAAGACAGGCCCTGTTTAGAAACAACCCCATAGCCCCTAGATCTGAGAGGATTTGATAGGTTTAATAAAGGCCCTGTTTAGAAACAACCCCATAGCCCCTAGATCTGAGAGGATTTGATAGGTTTAAAGACAGGCCCTGTTTAGAAACAACCCCATAGCCCCTAGATCTGAGAGGATTTGATAGGTTTAATAAAGGCCCTGTTTAGAAACAACCCCATAGCCCCTAGATCTGAGAGGATTTGATAGGTTTAATAAAGGCCCTGTTTAGAAACAACCCCATAGCCCCTAGATCTGAGAGGATTTGATAGGTTTAAAGACAGGCCCTGTTTAGAAACAACCCCATAGCCCCTAGATCTGAGAGGATTTGATAGGTTTAATAAAGGCCCTGTTTAGAAACAACCCCATAGCCCCTAGATCTGAGAGGATTTGATAGGTTTAAAGACAGGCTCCGGGAATTTTGGTGACTAGTAAAACCATTTTTTAACCCTTTGAGCTGGATGTATCAATGCGTAGTTCATACACTACATGACCAAAGGGTATGTGAACATCCATCATTAATATGGAGTTTGTCCCCATTTTGCTGCTGTAACAGGCCTCCAGTCTTCTGGGAAGGCTTTCCACAGATCTTCAAACATAACATAATCTGTTCCACTCCTCTCTCCTCTCTGGTCTTATCTCTCCTCTCTGGTCTTCTCTGTTCCACTTGTCTCTCCTCTCTGGTCTCCTCTCTCCTCTCTGGTCTCTGTCCCTCTCCTCTCTCCTCTCTGGTCTTATCTCTCCTCTCTGGTCTTATCTCTCCTCTCTGGTCTCTGTCCCTCTCCTCTCTCCTCTCTGGTCTTATCTCTCCTCTCTGGTCTCTGTCCCTCTCCTCTCTCCTCTCTGGTCTTATCTCTCCTCTCTGGTCTTCTCTGTTCCACTTGTCTCTCCTCTCTGGTCTCCTCTCTCCTCTTTGGTCTCTGTCCCTCTCCTCTCTCCTCTCTGGTCTTATCTCTCCTCTCTGGTCTTATCTCTCCTCTCTGGTCTCTGTCCCTCTCCTCTCTCCTCTCTGGTCTTATCTCTCCTCTCTGGTCTTCTCTGTCCCTCTCCTCTCTCCTCTCTGGTCTCTGTCCCTCTCCTCTCTCCTCTCTGGTCTTATCTCTCCTCTCTGGTCTTCTCTGTTCCACTTATCTCTCCTCTCTGGTCTTATCTCTCCTCTGGTCTCTGTCCCTCTCCTCTCTCCTCTCTGGTCTTATCTCTCCTCTCTGGTCTTCTCTGTTCCACTTGTCTCTCCTCTCTGGTCTCCTCTCTCCTCTCTGGTCTCTGTCCCTCTCCTCTCTCCTCTCTGGTCTTCTCTGTCCCTCTCCTCTCTCCTCTCTGGTCTCTGTCCCTCTCCTCTCTCCTCTCTGGTCTTATCTCTCCTCTCTGGTCTTCTCTGTCCCTCTCCTCTCTCCTCTCTGGTCTCTGTCCCTCTCCTCTCTCCTCTCTGGTCTTCTCTCTCCTCTCTGGTCTTCTCTCTGTGTGTGTGTGTGTGTGTGTGTGTGTGTGTGTGTGTGTGTGTGTGTGTGTGTGTGTGTGTGTGTGTGTGTGTGTGTGTGTGTGTGTGTGTGTGTGTGTGTGTGTGTGTGTGTGTGTGTGTGTGTGTGTGTGTGTGTGTGTGTGTGTGTGTGTGTGTGTGTGTGTGTGTGTGTGTAGATGTAGAGGAGTGCTCGTCATCTCCATGTCAGAACGGAGGTACCTGCTCAGACCAGGTTAACGGCTTCATCTGCCAGTGTCCACCTGGGTTTACAGGGACAGTCTGCCAAACAGGTACAGCACCCTCTCTCCCTCCCTCTCTCCTTACTCTACCTTTACCCCAATCACACAACCATCTGTCCCACAACCTTGTTCCTCTCTGTTCTCCCTTTCTCCTCTCCTCTCTCTCCTCTCTGTCTCTCTCTCTCCTTACTCTACCTTTACCCCAATCAAATGTATTTATAAAGCCTTTCTTACATCAGCTGATATCTCAAAGTGCTGAACAGAAACCCAGCCTAAAACCCCAAACAGCAAGCAATGCAGGTGTAGAAGCACGGTGGCTAGGAAAAACTCCCTAGAAAGGCCAGAACCTAGGAAGAAACCTAGAGAGGAACCAGGCTATGTGGGGTGGCCAGTCCTCTTCTGGCTGTGCCGGGTGGAGATTATAACAGAACATGGCCAAGATGTTCAAATGTTCATAGATGACCAGCAGGGTCAAATAATAATCACAGTAGTTGTCGAGGGTGCAGCAAGTCAGCACCTCAGGAGTAAATGTCAGTTGGCTTTCATAGCTGATCATTCAGAGTATCTCTACTGCTCCTGCTTCTCTAGAGAGTTGAAAACAGCAGGTCTGGGACAGGTAGCACGTCCGGTGAACATGTCAGGGTTCCATAGCCGCAGGCAGAACAGTTGAAACTGGAGCAGCAGCACGACCAGGAGTCCTGAGGCATGGTCCTGGGGCTCAGGTCCTCAGAGATAGAGAAATAAAGAGTCCCACTCCTCTCTCCTCTCTGGTCTTCTCTGTCTCTCTCCTCTCTGGTCTTCTCTGTCCCTCTCCTCTCTCCTCTCTGGTCTCTGTCCCTCTCCTCTCTCCTCTTTCCTCTCTGGTCTTCTCTGTTCCACTCCTCTCTCCTCTCTGGTCTTCTCGGTCCCAGTCCTCTCTCCTCTCTGGTCTTCTCTGTCCCTCTCCTCTCTCCTCTCTGGTCTTCTCTGTCCCTCTCCTCTCTCCTCTCTCCTCTCTGGTCTTCTATGTCCCTCTCCTCTCTCCTCTCTGGTCTTCTCTGTCCCTCTCCTCTCTCCTCTCTCCTCTCTGGTCTCTGTCCCACTCCTCTCTCCTCTCTGGTCTTCTCTGTCCCACTCCTCTCTGTTCTCTGTCCCTCTCCTCTCTCCTCTATGGTCTCTGTCCCACTCCTCTCTCCTCTCTGGTCTTCTCTGTCTCTCTCCTCTCTGGTCTTCTCTGTCCCTCTCCTCTCTCCTCTCTGGTCTCTGTCCCTCTCCTCTCTCCTCTTTCCTCTCTGGTCTTCTCTGTTCCACTCCTCTCTCCTCTCTGGTCTTCTCGGTCCCAGTCCTCTCTCCTCTCTGGTCTTCTCTGTCCCTCTCCTCTCTCCTCTCTGGTCTTCTCTGTCCCTCTCCTCTCTCCTCTCTCCTCTCTGGTCTTCTATGTCCCTCTCCTCTCTCCTCTCTGGTCTTCTCTGTCCCTCTCCTCTCTCCTCTCTCCTCTCTGGTCTCTGTCCCACTCCTCTCTCCTCTCTGGTCTTCTCTGTCCCACTCCTCTCTGTTCTCTGTCCCACTCCTCTCTCCTCTCTGGTCTCTGTCCCTCTCCTCTTTCCTCTCTGGTCTCTGTCCCTCTCCTCTCTCCTCTATGGTCTCTGTCCCACTCCTCTCTCCTCTCTGGTCTTCTCTGTCCCACTCCTCTCTGTTCTCTGTCCCACTCCTCGCTCCTCTCTGGTCTCTGTCCCTCTCCTCTCTCCTCTCTGGTCTCTGTCCCTCTCCTCTCTCCTCTCTGGTCTCTGTCCCTCTCCTCTCTCCTCTCTGGTCTCTGTCCCACTAGTCTCTCCTCTCTGGTCTCTGTCCCATTCTGCTCTCCTCTCTGGTCTTCTCTGTCCCTCTCCTCTCTCCTCTCTGGTCTCTGTCCCACTCCTTTCTCCTCTCTGGTCTCTGTCCCTCTCCTATTCTCTGTCCCTCTCCTCTCTGGTCTTCTCGGTCCCAGTCCTCTCTCCTCTCTGGTCTTCTCTGTCCCACTCCTCTCTCCTCTCTGGTCTTCTCTGTCCCTCTCCTCTCTCCTCTCTGGTCTCTGTCCCACTCCTCTCTCCTCTCGGGTCTTCTCTGTGCCACTCCTCTCTCCTCTCTGGTCTTCTCTGTCCCTCTCCTCTCTCCTCTCTCCTCTCTGGTCTTCTATGTCCCTCTCCTCTCTCATCTCTGGTCTTCTCTGTGCCACTCCTCTCTCCTTTCTGGTCTTCTCTGTGCCACTCCTCTCTCCTCTCTCCTCTCTCATCTCTGGTCTTCTCTGTCCCTCTCCTCTCTCATCTCTGGTCTTCTCTGTCCCTCTCCTCTCTCCTCTCTCATCTCTGGTCTTCTCTGTGCCACTCCTCTCTCCTCTCTGGTCTTCTCTGTGCCACTCCTCTCTCCTCTCTGGTCTTCTCTGTGCCACTCCTCTCTCCTCTCTGGTCTCTGTCCCTCTCCTCTCTCCTCTCTCCTCTCTCCTCTCTGGTCTTCTCTGTCCCTCTCCTCTCTGGTCTTCTCTGTCCCACTCGTCTCGCCTCTCTGGTATTTTCTGTTCCACTCCTCTCTAGTCTCTGTCCCAGTTCCTCTCTCCTCTCTAGTCTCTGTCCCTCTCCTCTCTCCTCTGCTCCTCTCTGGTATCTGTCCCAGTTCCTCTCTCCTCTCTGGTCTCTGTCCCTCTCCTCTGCTCCTCTCTGGTCTCTGTCCCAGTTCCTCTCTCCTCTCTGGTCTCTGTCCCTCTCCTCTCTCCTCTGCTCCTCTCTGGTCTCTGTCCCTCTCCTCTCTCCTCTGCTCCTCTCTGGTCTCTGTCCTAGTTCCTCTCTCCTCTCTGGTCTCTGTCCCTCTCCTCTCTCCTCTGCTCCTCTCTGGTCTCTGTTCCAGTTCCTCTCTCCTCGCTGGTCTTCTCTGTCCCTCTCCTCTCTCCTCTCTGGTCTTCTCTGTCCCTCTCCTCTCTCCTCTCTGGTCTTCTCTGTACCTCTCCTCTCTCCTCTCTGGTCTTCTCTGTCCCTCTCCTCTCTGGTCTCTGTCCCTCTCCTCTCTCCTCTCTCCTCTCTGGTCTTCTCTGTCCCTCTCCTCTCTCGTCTTCTCTGCTCCATGCTCTGCTGGGCCAGGAAAGAGGATGTCAGCTTGTAAAAGCTAGATTTCATCTGACCTGCCAATGCACAACCTGATAAGATATTTCCTTTAGGGTCATCTCCTTGTAATATGCATACCAGGTCAATGACAGGTCTCTCTGCTCCTCCTGCCAGGTCTCTCTGCTCCTCCTTACAGGGTTCTCTGCTCCTCATGCCAGGTCTCTCTGCTCCTCCTGCCAGGGATCTCTGCTCCTCCTGTCAGGTCTCTCTGCTCCTCCTTACAGGGTTCTCTGCTCCTCCTGCCAGGGATCTCTGCTCCTCCTGTCAGGTCTCTCTGCTCCTCCTTACAGGGTTCTCTGCTCCTCCTGCCAGGGAACTCTGCTCCTCCTGTCAGGTCTCTCTGCTCCTCATGACAGGTCTCTCTGCTCCTCCTGCCAGGTCTCTCTGCTCCTCCTGCCAGGTCTCTCTGCTCCTCCTGCCAGGTCTCTCTGCTCCTCCTGTCAGGGTTCTCTGCTCCTCCTGTCAGCTCTCTGCTCCTACTGCCAGGTCTCTCGCTCCTCCTGCCAGGTCTCTCTGCTCCTCCTGCCAGGTCTCTCTCCTCCTCCTGCCAGGTCTCTCTCCACCTCCTGCCAGGTCTCTCTGCTCTTCCTGCCAGGTCTCTCGCTCCTCCTGCCAGGTCTCCTGCTCCTCCTGCCAGGTCTCTCGCTCCTCCTGCCAGGTCTCTCTCCTCCTCCTGCCAGGTCTCTCTGCTCCTCCTGCCAGTTCTCTCGCTCCTCCTGCCAGGTCTCTCTCCTCCTCCTGCCAGGTCTCTCTGCTCCTCCTGCCAGGTCTCTCTCCTCCTCCTGCCAGATCTCTCTGCTCCTCCTGCCAGGTCTCTCGCTCCTCCTGCCAGGTCTCTCTCCTCCTCCTGCCAGGTCTCTCTGCTCCTCCTGCCAGGTCTCTCTCCTCCTCCTGCCAGGTCTCTCTGCTCCTCCTGCCAGGGATCTCTGCTCCTCCTGTCAGGTCTCTCTGCTCCTCCTTACAGGGTTCTCTGCTCCTCCTGCCAGGGATCTCTGCTCCTCCTGTCAGGTCTCTCTGCTCCTCACGACAGGTCTCTCTGCTCCTCCTGCCAGGTCTCTCTGCTCCTCCTGCCAGGTGTCTCTGCTCCTCCTGTCAGGGTTCTCTGCTCCTCCTGTCAGCTCTCTGCTCCTCCTGCCAGGTCTCTCGCTCCTCCTGCCAGGTCTCTCTGCTCCTCCTGCCAGGTCTCTCTCCTCCTCCTGCCAGGTCTCTCTCCACCTCCTGCCAGGTCTCTCTGCTCCTCCTGCCAGGTCTCTCGCTCCTCCTGCCAGGTCTCTCTGCTCCTCCTGCCAGGTCTCTCGCTCCTCCTGCCAGGTCTCTCTCCTCCTCCTGCCAGGTCTCTCTGCTCCTCCTGCCAGTTCTCTCGCTCCTCCTGCCAGGTCTCTCTCCTCCTCCTGCCAGGTCTCTCTGCTCCTCCTGCCAGGTCTCTCTCCTCCTCCTGCCAGATCTCTCTGCTCCTCCTGCCAGTTCTCTCGCTCCTCCTGCCAGGTCTCTCTCCTCCTCCTGCCAGGTCTCTCTGCTCCTCCTGCCAGGTCTCTCTCCTCCTCCTGCCAGGTCTCTCGCTCCTCCTGCCAGGTCTCTCCTCTTCCTGCCAGGTCTCTCTGCTCCTCCTGCCAGGTCTCTCTCCTCCTCCTGCCAGATCTCTCTGCTCCTCCTGCCAGGTCTCTCGCTTCTCCTGCCAGGTCTCCTAGTAACACTCCTCCTGCCAGGTCTCTCTCCTCCTCCTGCCAGGTCTCTCTGCTCCTCCTGCCAGGTCTCTCTGCTCCTCCTGCCAGGTCTCTCTCCTCCTCCTGCCAGATCCCTCTGCTCCTCCTGCCAGGTCTCTCGCTTCTCCTGCCAGGTCTCCTAGTAACACTCCTCCTGCCAGGTCTCTCTCCTCCTCCTGCCAGGTCTCTCTGCTCCTCCTGCCAGGTCTCTCTCCTCCTCCTGCCAGATCTCTCTGCTCCTCCTGCCAGGTCTCTCGCTCCTCCTGCCAGGTCTCTCTGCTTCTCCTGCCAGGTCTCCTAGTAACACTCCTCCTGCCAGGTCTCTCTCCTCCTCCTGTCAGGTCTCTCTGCTCCTCCTGCCAGGTCTCTCTCCTCCTCCTGCCAGATCTCTCTGCTCCTCCTGCCAGGTCTCTCGCTCCTCCTGCCAGGTCTCTCTGCTTCTCCTGCCAGGTCTCCTAGTAACACTCCTCCTGCCAGGTCTCTCTCCTCCTCCTGCCAGGTCTCTCTGCTCCTCCTGCCAGGTCTCTCTCCTCCTCCTGCCAGATCTCTCTGCTCCTCCTGCCAGGTCTCTCGCTCCTCCTGCCAGGTCTCTCTGCTTCTCCTGCCAGATCTCCTAGTAACACTCCTCCTGCCAGGTCTCTCTGCTTCTCCTGCCAGATCTCCTAGTAACACTCCTCCTGCCAGGTCTCTCTGCTTCTCCTGCCAGATCTCCTAGTAACACTCCTCTTGGACAATTCATCACCTTCTACTTAATCAGCCTGGTTTATTCAGTAATGCATGTGTTGATACTGCAATCACCCTATTCATCCTCATGTCTCTCTGTCTCTGTCTCTGTCTCTGTCTCTCTCTGTGTGTGTGTGTGTGTGTGTGTGTGTGTGTGTGTGTGTGTGTGTGTGTGTGTGTGTGTGTGTGTGTGTGTGTGTGTGTGTGTGTGTGTGTGTGTGTGTGTGTGTGTGTGTGTGTGTGTGTGTGTGTGTGTGTGTGTGTGTGTGTGTGTGTGTGTGTGTGTGTGTAGATGTAGAGGAGTGCTCGTCATCTCCATGTCAGAACGGAGGTACCTGCTCAGACCAGGTTAACGGCTTCATCTGCCAGTGTCCACCTGGGTTTACAGGGACAGTCTGCCAAACAGGTACAGCACCCTCTCTCCCTTACTCTACCTTTACCCCAATCACACAACCATCTGTCCCACAACCTTGTTCCTCTCTGTTCTCCCTTTGTCCTCTCTCTCTCTCTCTCTCCTCTCCTCTCTGTCTCTCTCCTCTCATCTCCTCTCCTCTCTGTCATCCCTCTCCTCTCTGTCATCCCTCTCCTCTCTGTTCTCCCTTTGTCCTCTCTCTCTCTCTCCTCTCCTCTCCTCTCTGTCTCTCTCCTCTCATCTCCTCTCCTCTCTGTCATCCCTCTCCTCTCTGTCATCCCTCTCCTCTCTGTTCTCCCTTTGTCCTCTCTCTCTCTCTCTCTCTCTCTCTCTCCTCTCCTCTCTGTCTCTCTCCTCTCATCTCCTCTCCTCTCTGTCATCCCTCTCCTCTCTGTCAACCCTCTGTCCTCTCTGTTCTCCCTTTGTCCTCTCTCTCTCTCTCTCTCCTCTCCTCTCTGTCTCTCTCCTCTCTTCTCCTCTCCTCTCCTCTCCTCTCATCTCCTCTCCTCTCTGTCATCCCTCTCCTCTCCTCTCTTTTCTCCCTCTCCTCTCTGTCTGTCTCTCTCCTCTCTGGTCTCCCTCTCCTCTCTGTCTGTCTCTCTCCTCTCTTTTCTCCCTCTCCTCTCTGTTCTCACTTTCTCCTCTGCTCTCTGTCTGTCTCTCTCTCTCCTCTCCTCTCCTCTCTGTCTCTCTCTCCTCTCCTCTCTGTTCTCCCTCTCCTCTCTGTCTGTCTCTCTCCTCTCCTCTCTGTCTCTCTCCTCTCATCTCCTCTCCTCTCTGTCATCCCTCTCCTCTCTGTCATCCCTCTCCTCTCTGTTCTCCCTTTGTCCTCTCTCTCTCTCTCTCTCCTCTCCTCTCTGTCTCTCTCCTCTCCTCTCCTCTCCTCTCATCTCCTCTCCTCTCTGTCATCCCTCTCCTCTCCTCTCTTTTCTCCCTCTCCTCTCTGTCTGTCTCTCTCCTCTCTGGTCTCCCTCTCCTCTCTGTCTGTCTCTCTCCTCTCTTTTCTCCCTCTCCTCTCTGTTCTCACTTTCTCCTCTGCTCTCTGTCTGTCTCTCTCTCTCCTCTCCTCTCCTCTCTGTCTCTCTCTCCTCTCCTCTCTGTTCTCCCTCTCCTCTCTGTCTGTCTCTCTCCTCTCTGTTCTCCCTCTCCTCTCTGTTCTCACTTTATCCTCTGCTCTCTGTCTGTCTCTCTCTCTCCTCTCCTCTCTGTCTCTCTCTCCTCTCTGTTCTCCCTCTTCTCTCTGTCTGTCTCTCTCCTCTCTCTCTCTCCTCTCCTCTCTTTTCTCCTTCTCTCCTCCCCTCTCTTCTCCCCTCTTACTTACCAGATGTCGCTATGTCCCGCCTCTCTGGGGCTTGCGTGATTTGACGCCTCTCCCCTCCCCCCTCTCAGTCCTGCCTTTTCCCCCTCTCCTCTCCCTTTTCCCCTTTCTGTCCTACCCTGTCCCCCTCTCCTCTCTCTGTCCCCCTCTCAGTCCTACCCTGTCCCCATCTCCTCTCCCTGTCCCCCTCTCTGTCCTGCCTTTTCCCCCTCTCCTCTCCCTTTTCCCCTTTCTGTCCTACCATGTCCCCCTCTCAGTCCTACCCTGTCCCCATCTCCTCTCCCTGTCCCCCTCTCCTCTCTCTGTCCCCCTGTCCTCTCCCTTTTCCCCTCTCTGTCCTACCATGTCCCCCTCTCCTCTCTCTGTCCCCCTCTCAGTCCTACCCTGTCCCCATCTCCTCTCCCTTTTCCCCTCCTCTCTGTCCTACCATGTCCCCCTCTCCTCTCCCTTTTCCCCTCTCTGTCCTACCATGTCCCCCTCTCCTCTCCCTTTTCCCCTCTCAGTCCTACCCTGTCCCCCTCTCCTCTCCCTTTTCCCCTCTCTGTCCTACCCTGTCCTCCTCTCCTCTCCCTTTTCCCCTCTCTGTCCTACCCTGTCCCCCTCTCCTCTCCCTTTTCCCCTCTCTGTCCTACCCTGCCCCCTCTCCTCTCCCTGTACCCCCTCTCTGTCCTACCATGTCCCCCTCTCCTCTCCCTTTTCCCCTCTCTGTCCTACCCTGTCCCCCTCTCCTCTCCCTGTTCCCCCTCTCTGTCCTACCATGTCCCCCTCTCCTCTCCCTTTTCCCCTCTCTGTCCTACCCTGTCCCCCTCTCCTCTCCCTGTTCCCCCTCTCTGTCCTACCATGTCCCCCTCTCCTCTCCCTTTTCCTCTCTCTGTCCTACCATGTCCCCCTCTCCTCTCCCTTTTCCCCTCTCTGTCCTACCCTGTCCCCCTCTCCTCTCCCTGTTCCCCCTCTCTGTCCTACCATGTCCCCCTCTCCTCTCCCTTTTCCCCTCTCTGTCCTACCCTGTCCCCCTCTCCTCTCCCTGTTCCCCCTCTCTGTCCTACCATGTCCCCCTCTCCTCTCCCTTTTCCCCTCTCTGTCCTACCCTGTCCCCCTCTTCTCTCCCTGTTCCCCATCTCTGTCCTACCATGTCCCCCTCTCCTCTCCCTTTTCCCCTCTCTGTCCTACCCTGTCCCCCTCTCCTCTCCCTGTTCCCCCTCTCTGTCCTACCATGTCCCCCTCTCCTCTCCCTTTTCCCCTCTCTGTCCTACCCTGTCCCCCTCCCCTCTCCCTGTTCCCCCTCTCTGTCCTACCATGTCCCCCTCTCCTCTCCATTTTCCCCTCTCTGTCCTACCCTGTCCCCCTCTCCTCTCCCTGTTCCCCCTCTCTGTCCTACCATGTCCCCCTCTCCTCTCCCTTTTACCCTCTCTGTCCTACCCTGTCCCCCTCTCCTCTCCCTGTTCCCCCTCTCTGTCCTACCCTGTCCCCCTCTCCTCTCCCTTTCCCCTCTCTGTCCTACCCTGTCCCCCTCTCTGTCCTACCCTGTCCCCCTCTCCTCTCCCTGTTCCCCCTCTCTGTCCTACCATGTCCCCCTCTCCTCTCCCTTTTCCCCTCTCTGTCCTACCCTGTCCCCCTCTCCTCTCCCTGTTCCCCCTCTCTGTCCTACCATGTCCCCCTCTCCTCTCCCTTTTCCCCTCTCTGTCCTACCCTGTCCCCCTCTTCTCTCCCTGTTCCCCATCTCTGTCCTACCATGTCCCCCTCTCCTCTCCTTTTCCCCTCTCTGTCCTACCCTGTCCCCCTCTCCTCTCCCTGTTCCCCCTCTCTGTCCTACCATGTCCCCCTCTCCTCTCCCTTTTCCCCTCTCTGTCCTACCCTGTCCCCCTCCCCTCTCCCTGTTCCCCCTCTCTGTCCTACCATGTCCCCCTCTCCTCTCCATTTTCCCCTCTCTGTCCTACCCTGTCCCCCTCTCCTCTCCCTGTTCCCCCTCTCTGTCCTACCATGTCCCCCTCTCCTCTCCCTTTTACCCTCTCTGTCCTACCCTGTCCCCCTCTCCTCTCCCTGTTCCCCCTCTCTGTCCTACCCTGTCCCCCTCTCCTCTCCCTTTCCCCTCTCTGTCCTACCCTGTCCCCCTCTCTGTCCTACCCTGTCCCCCTCTCTGTCCTACCCTGCCCCCTCTCCTCTCCCTGTTCCCCCTCTCTGTCCTACCATGTCCCCCTCTCCTCTCTCTGTCCCCCTCTCCTCTCCCTGTTCCCCCTCTCTGTCCTACCATGTCCCCCTCTCCTCTCTCTGTCCCCCTCTCCTCTCCCTGTCCCCCTCTCCTCTCCCTGTCCCCCTCTCCTCTCTCTGTCCCCCTCTCCTCTCCCTGTCCCCCTCTCCTCTCTCTGTCCCCCACTCCTCTCCCTGTTCCCCCTCTCTGTCCTACCCTGTCCCCCTCTCCTCTCTGTCCCCCGCTCCTCTCTCTGTCCCCCTCTCCTCTCTCTGTCCCCCTCTCCTCTCTCTGTCCCCCTCTCCTCTCTCTGTCCCCCTCTCCTCTCTCTGTCCCCCTCTCCTCTCCCTGTCCCCCTCTCCTCTCTCTGTCCCCACTCCTCTCCCTGTTCCCCCTCTCTGTCCTACCCTGTCCACCCTCTCCTCTCTCTGTCCCCCTCTCCTCTCTCTGTCCCCCTCTCCTCTCTCTGTCCCCCTCTCCTCTCTCTGTCCCCCTCTCCTCTCTCTGTCCCCCTCTCCTCTCTCTGTCCCCCTCTCCTCTCTGTCCCCCTCTCCTCTCCCTGTCCCCCTCTCCTCTCCCTGTCCCCCTCTCCTCTCTCTGTCCCCCTCTCCTCTCTCTGTCCCCCTCTCCTCTCTCTGTCCCCCTCTCCTCTCCTTGCTGCCGTTCCTGTTCCCACAGTCCAGCCTGTGGAGACGTATCAAACCTCCTCTAATATCTTTCACAGCCAGCAGCACATATTTTCAGGGTGAGGGGAGCGGCGTGGCGGATATATTCATCAGCTGAGTAAATATCCCATATATGCGTCTATCTCTCTCTGTGTGTATGTGTGTTTCCGTGTGTTTCCGTGTGCGTGTGTGTGTGCAAAGACTGAGCCTGCCTCAATGGTGCGCTGTGTGTACAAGGTGTCGACAACTTCACCTGTGTGTGTGTGGGGCTCTGTGTGAGTTAGCCGAGGGGGCTACCCAGTCTCTGTGTGAGACAGGTGAGATAGCCGAGGGGGCTACTCAGTCTCTGTGTGAGACAGGTGAGATAGCCGAGGGGGCTACTCAGTCTCTGTGTGAGACAGGTGAGATAGACGAGAGGGCTACCCAGTCTCTGTGTGAGTGCCTAGTGCACTTGGACCAGGGCCCTACCTAGTGCACATGGACCAGGGCCCTACCTAGTGCACTTTGACCAGGGCCCTGCATAGTACACTTTACCCAGGGCCCTACCTAGTGCACTTGGACCAGGGCCCTACCTAGTGCACTTGGATCAGGGCCCTGCATAGTACACTTTAACCAGGGCCCTACCTAGTGCACTTGGACCAGGGCCCTACCTAGTGCACATGGACCAGGGCTTTACATAGTGCACTTGAACCAGGGCCCTACCTAGTGCACTTGGACCAGGGCCCTACCTTGTGCACTTGGACCAGGGCCCTACCTAGTGCACTTGGATCAGGGCCCTACCTAGTGCACTTGGATCAGGGCCCTGCATAGTACACTTTAACCAGGGCCCTACCTAGTGCACTTGGATCAGGGCCCTACCTAGTGCACATGGACCAGGGCCCTACATAGGGTTCCATATGGGAAGCTGCCCTATTGAGAGAGAACCGTTCAGGTTTGGCTCGAGGCTAGTTCAGTTTCCCACATAGATGACGACTAGGTTTAAATAACGTAGATCTGTGTTGTCGTTTGTGGTCCCAGACATAGATCAGTGTTTTTCCCAGCCTTGTCTGAATGGAGGGGACTGTCGAGACCAGGTGAATGGTTATACCTGCACCTGTCCTGCTGCCTTCACCGGGACACACTGTGAGACAGGTGAGCTACGGATAAAAACCTCCCCTTCATTGGAGGGAGTACTATTCAACTGACTCCTTTGTCCCAGATGGCATACTATTCCTTATATAGTGCACTACTTTTGACCAGGGACCACAGAGGTGGTACTTGTACATGAAGCTGCCTCACGTTACAGAGTCAGTTCCTGCCCTACGGGCCGTTCTCATCAAGCTGAACCATCACTACAGAGTCAGGAGACAGACTCCTGCCCTACGGGCCGTTCTCATCAAGCTGAACCATCACTACAGAGTCAGGAGACAGACTCCTGCCCTACGGGCCGTTCTCATCAAGCTGAACCATCACTACAGAGTCAGGAGACAGACTCCTGCCCTACGGGCCGTTCTCATCAAGCTGAACCATCACTACAGAGTCAGGAGACAGACTCCTGCCCTACGGGCCGTTCTCATCAAGCTGAATCATCACTACAGAGTCAGGAGACAGACTCCTGCCCTACGGGCCGTTCTCATCAAGCTGAACCATCACTACAGAGTCAGGAGACAGACTCCTGCCCTACGGGCCGTTCTCATCAAGCTGAATCATCACTACAGAGTCAGGAGACAGACTCCTGCCCTACGGGCCGTTCTCATCAAGCTGAATCATCACTACAGAGTCAGGAGACAGACTCCTGCCCTACGGGCCGTTCTGGTTCCGACAAGGCTTACTTAAGTTCCCTTTAGGGAATAGGGTGCCATTTGGGATTCACTGACTTTTATTCTGCCCGTTTATGGAGAGAAGACACACAACATGGGTCCTGGTCAATAGTGGGCCATTTGGGAATAGGGGGGCATTTGGGAATAGGGGGCATTTGGGAATAGGGGGCATTTGGGAATAGGGGTCATTTGGGAATAGGGGGCATTTGGGAATCGAGGGGCCATTTGGGAATCGAGGGGGCATTTGGGAATCGAGGGGGCATTTGGGAATCGAGGGGCCATTTGGGAATAGGGGGCATTTGGGAATAGGGGGTCATTTGGGAATAGGGGGTCATTTGGGAATAGGGGGCATTTGGGAATAGGGGCCATTTGGGAATAGGGGGCATTTGGGAATAGGGGGAATTTGGGAATAGGGGGCATTTGGGAATAGGGGGACATTTGGGAATAGGGGGTATTTGGGAATAGGGGGCATTTCGGAATAGGGGGCATTTTGGGAATAAGGGGCCATTTGGGAATAGGGGGGCATTTGGGAAATGGGGGCATTTGGGAATAGGGGGCCATTTGGGAATAGGGGGCATTTGGGAATAGGGGGCATTTGGGAATAGGGGGCCATTTGGGAATAGGGGGGCATTTGGGAATAGGGGGCCATTTGGGAATAGGGGCATTTGGGAATAGGGGGCATTTGGGAATAGGGGGCCATTTGGGAATAGGGGGGCATTTGGGAATAGGGGGCCATTTGGGATGCATTTTACTTACACGTCTGGAACAACGGTTCATGATATAAAATGTTACCATAGGCGAGCCCTACTTCCTGCTCTCTGTTTTGACTTCCTGCTCTCTGTTTTGACTTCCTGCAATAGAACATGTTTCCAATTGGGACAGCAGGTATTAAACGAAACCTGACTAACCTCTCTCTCTCTCTCTCTGGGAGGATGAGACGGGTGAGGTCACATCCCAAATGCAACTCTTTTCCTTTTATATAGTGCACTACTTTTGACCAGGGGGCCAGTAGTACGTAGTGTACTGTATAGGCAACAGGGTGCCGTTTGGGAGTATCCCCGAGAGTGGCTAGGAGCTCCTTGTTAGAGTGACCTGGTGGTTTGTTGAAAGGTTTTGCGGCGTCTCCTGTTTTCAGAGCCTCAGCGTCGGTGTGGTTAGCTAATGGCTGAGAGCTGAGACCTTGGCGATGGGCTTCTCTACCAAGAGCAACAACACGAAACAGAGAGAAAGAAAGAGCTCCCTTTGTGTTATATTGCTGTGCCGTAGTATGCCGGCTCACTGTCCTTGTAACTGTCTGAATAATTCTTACGATTACCTCGAAAGCCTCAACCTATCATATTTTCTTTCGTAGAGTTGGCGGTGGTCAGTGTGAATTCATCATCTACTTCTCGAACTGAAAATCGAACAGGTGGGTTTTTCGCTTTGGAGGTCATTTGAATGTAGGTCATCAGACCGTCTATGATTTTGCCAGACAGAAACATGGAATCGGCTCGGGAGTCCTATTGGACAGAACCACCTCTCTCTGTCCAATAGGAACAGAGCACCTTGTCTGTGATAAACGTCTTTGTCCCAAAGCTTTTTTTTTTTTACACATTTTTATTCCAAACACTTGTTTCAAAGTACTGTACTTTCCTGTTCTCTATGGAGGTTTTGGCATCATACACTGTGTTGCCTTAGGCCAAGATATGGTATAAACTAAAGTAGATGTCCAGCCTCATCCTAAGCTTCTATCCTGGTCCTTCTTGTCTGTCTGGCAGTGTCCTGTGAGGGGGAGGGCTGTGACAAACACCAGATCTGTGAACACACCGGCTCTGGGAGTTACAACTGCACATGTACCCAAGGATTCTATGGTGACAACTGTGAAGGTAAAGTAGTGACTGGGACAGACCCTGCTCTAGTTGGAGACAGTTAGACAGCAGGTACAGGTCAGAGCCGATTCTAGTAGAGTCTAGTTGGAGACAGTTAGACAGCAGGTACAGGTCAGAGCCGATTCTAGTAGAGTCTAGTTGAAGACATTTAGACAGCAGGTACAGGTCAGAGCCAATTCTAGTAGAGTCTAGTTGGAGACAGTTAGACAGCAGGTACAGGTCAGAGCATTTTATAGTAGAGACTAGTTGAAGACATTTAGACAGCAGGTACAGGTCAGAGCATTTTATAGTAGAGTCTAGTTGGAGACAGTTAGACAGCAGGTACAGGTCAGAGCCGATTCTAGTAGAGTCTAGTTGGAGACAGTTAGACAGCAGGTACAAGTCAGAGCATTTTATAGTAGAGACTAGTTGGAGACAGTTAGACAGCAGGTACAGGTCAGAGCCGATTCTAGTAGAGTCTAGTTGAAGACAGTTAGACAGCAGGTACAGGTCAGAGCCGATTCTAGTAGAGTCTAGTTGGAGACAGTTAGACAGCAGGTACAGGTCAGAGCCGATTCTAGTAGAGTCTAGTTGGAGACAGTTAGACAGCAGGTACAGGTCAGAGCCGATTCTAGTAGAGTCTAGTTGGAGACATTTAGACAGCAGGTACAAGTCAGAGCATTTTATAGTAGAGACTAGTTGGAGACAGTTAGACAGCAGGTACAGGTCAGAGCCGATTCTAGTAGAGTCTAGTTGGAGACAGTTAGACAGCAGGTACAGGTCAGAGCCGATTCTAGTAGAGTCTAGTTGAAGACATTTAGACAGCAGGTACAGGTCAGAGCCAATTCTAGTAGAGTCTAGTTGGAGACAGTTAGACAGCAGGTACAGGTCAGAGCATTTTATAGTAGAGTCTAGTTGAAGACATTTAGACAGCAGGTACAGGTCAGAGCATTTTATAGTAGAGTCTAGTTGGAGACAGTTAGACAGCAGGTACAGGTCAGAGCCGATTCTAGTAGAGTCTAGTTGGAGACAGTTAGACAGCAGGTACAAGTCAGAGCATTTTATAGTAGAGACTAGTTGGAGACAGTTAGACAGCAGGTACAGGTCAGAGCCGATTCTAGTAGAGTCTAGTTGAAGACAGTTAGACAGCAGGTACAGGTCAGAGCCGATTCTAGTAGAGTCTAGTTGGAGACAGTTAGACAGCAGGTACAGGTCAGAGACGATTCTGTAGAGTCTAGTTGGAGACAGTTAGACAGCAGGTACAGGTCAGAGCCGATTCTAGTAGAGTCTAGTTGGAGACATTTAGACAGCAGGTACAAGTCAGAGCATTTTATAGTAGAGACTAGTTGGAGACAGTTAGACAGCAGGTACAGGTCAGAGCCGATTCTAGTAGAGTCTAGTTGGAGACAGTTAGACAGCAGGTACAGGTCAGAGCCGATTCTAGTAGAGTCTAGTTGAAGACATTTAGACAGCAGGTACAGGTCAGAGCCAATTCTAGTAGAGTCTAGTTGGAGACAGTTAGACAGCAGGTACAGGTCAGAGCATTTTATAGTAGAGTCTAGTTGAAGACATTTAGACAGCAGGTACAGGTCAGAGCATTTTATAGTAGAGTCTAGTTGGAGACAGTTAGACAGCAGGTACAGGTCAGAGCCGATTCTAGTAGAGTCTAGTTGGAGACAGTTAGACAGCAGGTACAAGTCAGAGCATTTTATAGTAGAGACTAGTTGGAGACAGTTAGACAGCAGGTACAGGTCAGAGCCGATTCTAGTAGAGTCTAGTTGAAGACAGTTAGACAGCAGGTACAGGTCAGAGCCGATTCTAGTAGAGTCTAGTTGGAGACAGTTAGACAGCAGGTACAGGTCAGAGCCGATTCTAGTAGAGTCTAGTTGGAGACAGTTAGACAGCAGGTACAGGTCAGAGCCGATTCTAGTAGAGTCTAGTTGGAGACATTTAGACAGCAGGTACAAGTCAGAGCATTTTATAGTAGAGTCTAGTTGGAGACAGTTAGACAGCAGGTTCAGGTCAGAGCCGACTCTATACTGGACAAATTCAGGTGTGGTTATCCCCGTTTTATTCCGTTTGCTTCCGTTTTAAGAACAGTTTTTCAACAGAATCGGTGGAATGAATACACCCCTGATCACGCTTAAACACAGTTCACTTTCATAGCAGCCACGTGGTATTCAATTCAAATCAAATCAAACTGTATTTGTCACATACACCGAATTCCTGTGGGTCTCTCAGTACCTGGAAGAAGGAAAAATAAAAAGCTCTAGTCTGTTCTGCTGTTCATCTGTAACTCCCAGTTTACTACGGGATCCTGGGGAACAATTGCTTTATGCCCCGTTTTTTATTTTATTAGTTTACTTACAAGGGGAAGTGCCGCTTTGTCTAGACTTGAAAGGACAAGGGACCTCTGCATGGGCTGAAGCTGAGGGTTGGTATATATTCAGGTAGTTTCATCAGACAAGGGTGGTGTAATATGCCTTGCAGCAGGGCAGCAGAATAGCGCAGAGAACCCGCGAACTGTTCCCTATACAGTGCATTACTTTTGACCAGGAAACTCTGACACTCTGCTATTCCTATTCCCTACATAGTGCATTGCTTTTGACCATGGGGACTCTAACTACATCCCAAATGGCACCCTAGTCACTAGTTCCTATTACTGCTAGTCAAAAGTAGTGCACTGAATAGGGAATAGGGTGCCATTTGGGATGAATTCGCTGACTGGTCCACGTACTCCTCTGGATGAGGTCCACGCCACTCTACGGGCCTTGCTGTCTCCTCTATGGTCCTGCGGTCTCCTCTATGGTCCTGCTGACTCCTCTATGGTCCTGCTGTCTCCTCTATGGTCCTGCGGTCTCCTCTATGGTCCTGCTGTCTACTCTATGGTCCTGCTGTCTACTCTATGGTCCTGCTGTCTACTCAATGGTCCTGCTGTCTCCTCTACGGTGTTGCTGTCTACTCTATGGTCCTGCCGTCTCCTCTATGGTCCTGCTGTCTCCTCTCTGGTTCTGCTGTCTCCTCTATGGTCCTGCTGTCTCCTCTATGGTTCTGCTGTCTCCTCTATGGTCCTGCTGTCTACTCTATGGGTCCTGCTGTCTCCTCTATGGTTCTGCTGTCTCCTCTACGGTTCTGCTGTCTCCTCTACGGTCCTGATGTCTCCTCTACGGTCCTGCTGCCTACTCTATTGTCCTGCTGTCTCCTCTACAGTCCTGCTGTCTCCTCTACGGGTCTTGCTGTCTACTCTATGGTCTTGCTGTCTACTCTATGGTCCTGCTGTCTACTCTATGGTCCTGCTGACTCCTCTATGGTCCTGCTGTCTACTCTATGGTCCTGCTGTCTACTCTATGGTCCTGCTGTCTCCTCTACGGGTCCTGCTGTCTCCTCCATGGTTCTGTTGTCTCCTCTATGGTCCTGCTGTCTACTCTATGGGTCCTGCTGTCTCCTCTATTGTCCTGCTGTCTCCTCTACGGTCCTGCTGTCTCCTCTACAGGTCTTGCTGTCTCCTCCATGGTTCTGTTGTCTCCTCTATGGTCCTGCTGTCTACTCTATGGGTCCTGCTGTCTCCTCTATGGTTCCTGGTGTCTCCTCTATGGGTCCTGCTGTCTCCTCTATGGGTCCTGCTGTCTCCTCTATGGTTCCTGGTGTCTCCTCTATGGGTCCTGCTGTCTCCTCTATGGTCCTGCTGTCTACTCTATGGTCCTGCTGTCTCCTCTATGGTTCTGCTGTCTACTCTATGGTTCTGCTGTCTACTCTATGGGTCCTGCTGTCTCCTCTATGGTTCCTGGTGTCTCCTCTATGGGTCCTGCTGTCTCCTCTATGGTCCTGCTGTCTACTCTATGGTCCTGCTGTCTACTCTATGGTCCTGCTGTCTCCTCTATAGTCCTGCTGTCTACTCTATGGTCCTGCTGTCTCCTCTATGGTTCTGCTGTCTACTCTATGGTTCTGCTGTCTCCTCTATGGGTCCTGCTGTCTCCTCTATGGTTCCTGGTGTCTCCTCTATGGGTCCTGCTGTCTCCTCTATGGTCCTGCTGTCTACTCTATGGTCCTGCTGTCTACTCTATGGTCCTGCTGTCTACTCTATGGTCCTGCTGTATACTCTATGGGTCCTGTGGTCTCCTCTATGGTCCTCCTGTCTACTCTATGGTCCTGCTGTCTACTCAATGGTCCTGCTGTCTCCTCTACGGTCCTGCTGTCTACTCTATGGTCCTGCTGTCTCCTCTATGGTCCTGCTGTCTACTCTATGGTCCTGCTGTCTCCTCTCTGGTTCTGCTGTCTCCTTTATGGTCCTGCTGTCTCCTCTATGGTTCTGCTGTATCCTCTATGGTCCTGCTGTCTACTCTACGGTCCTGCTGTCTCCTCTATGGTTCTGCTGTCTCCTCTACGGGTCCTGCTGTCTCCTCTATGGAACAGCTGCTTGCTGCATAAATCACATGGCACTTCCTGTGTTATTGTACTGCTACCTCTAGTACTATTTCTCCTCCTTAGAGGGAAATATCATGCTGTGCCATCGATCCCAAATGGCACCCTATTCCTATAGGCCCTGTTCAAAAGTAGTGCACTAAATAGGGAATTTGGTATCATTTGGGATGCAGTACTATGTGTGTGTTAGGAAATGGACAATGTGTGTTCAAAACCGGTGGGTAGGTTCTCCTGCGAGACATTGGTTTCCCCCGCCGAGGCTGAAGTCCTGTCGCCACGGTCAACACAGATTTATTTCTCAGCTCCAAAAGCTCTTTAATAGTATGTGAGCCATTGCAAATTCATGCTACTCCTCAACCCTTCGAGCTGAAGTAACTATCAAGGCTTATATAGACTTTCCTAAATCTCCCAAATACTTTCCTGCCTGGCTCACTTGGAAGGCCCTGTGGAAAAAGGAGCAGGATCCTCGAGAGAGAGAGAGAGAGAGAGAGAGAGAGAGAGAGAGAGAGAGAGAGAGAGAGAGAGAGAGAGAGAGAGAGAGAGAGAGAGAGAGAGAGAGAGAGAGTAGCAGAAGAGAGAAGGACAGGGAAAGAGAGAGAGAAGGTAACATTACACAGGATGTACGGAGAGCCTCCTAATCGGTCCTCCTAGATCAAAGAGAAAACACAAGGCCAATGAAAACCTCTCCAGCTAATTAACAGTCCATTCATTTGCCCCAGGGGGCATCGCTCCATTTTGATAATTCTTGAGTCCCAAATGGCACCCTATTCCCTATATAGTGCAAGACTATTTACCAGGGCCCATAGGGCTCTGGTCGTATACATTACACTACATAGGGAATAGGCTGATATTCGGGACACAGGCCACAAAACATGTTCCAGATCATGAGAAAAAGAATACCCATCCGTCGTCCTTCCTCCCTGACTTCAAAAGGAAGTGGTTTAGCAGTGATACATCCACTTCCTGTTCTTCACTGCTGCAATTCGGAGGCAGAGAGAGGAGAGAAACATTTAAATATTCCTTTCTTTAGCATTGATACAGCTACTTCCTTTCTTTAGCATTGATACAGCCACTTCCTTTATTTAGCATTGATACAGCTACTTCCTTTATTTAGCATTGATACAGCCACTTCCTTTATTTAGCATTGATACAGCTACTTCCTTTATTTAGCATTGATACAGCCACTTCCTTTATTTAGCATTGATACAGCTACTTCCTTTATTTAGCATTGATACAGCTACTTCCTTTATTTAGCATTGATACAGCCACTTCCTTTATTTAGCATTGATACAGCCACTTCCTTTATTTAGCATTGATACAGCTACTTCCTTTATTTAGCATTGATACAGCCACTTCCTTTATTTAGCCTTGATACAGCTACTTCCTTTATTTAGCATTGATACAGCCACTTCCTTTATTTAGCATTGATACAGCTACTTCCTTTATTTAGCATTGATACAGCTACTTCCTTTATTTAGCATTGATACAGACGCTTCCTTTATTTAGCATTGATACAGCTACTTCCTTTATTTAGCATTGATACAGCTACTTCCTTTATTTAGCATTGATACAGCTACTTCCTTTATTTAGCATTGATACAGCTACTTCCTTTATTTAGCAGGAACGGTCTGGTTGCTCTGAACTAGCGCTAGCTATGAGAACGGTCTGGTTCCTGTGAACTACAGCTAGCTATGAGGACAGTCTGGTTCCTGTGAACTACAGCTAGTTATGAGAACGGTCTGGTTCCTGTGAACTACAGCTAGCTATGAGAACGGTCTGCTTCCTGTGAACTACAGCTAGCTATGAGGACAGTCTGGTTCCTGTGAACTAGCGCTAGCTATGAGGACAGTCTGGTTCCTGTGAACTAGCGCTAGCTATGAGAACGGTCTGCTTCCTGTGAACTACAGCTAGCTATGAGGACAGTCTGGTTCCTGTGAACTAGCGCTAGCTATGAGGACAGTCTGGTTCCTGTGAACTACAGCTAGCTATGAGAACGGTCTGGTTCCTGTGAACTAGCGCTAGCTATGAGAACGGTCTGGTTCCTGTGAACTACAGCTAGCTATGAGAACGGTCTGGTTCCTGTGAACTACAGCTAGCTATGAGAACGGTCTGGTTCCTGTGAACTACAGCTAGCTATGAGAACGGTCTGGTTCCTGTGAACTAGCGCTAGCTATGAGAACGGTCTGGTTCCTGTGAACTACAGCTAGCTATGAGAACGGTCTGGTTCCTGTGAACTAGCGCTAGCTATGAGAACGGTCTGGTTCCTGTGAACTACAGCTAGCTATGAGAACGGTCTGGTTCCTGTGAACTAGCGCTAGCAATGAGAACGGTCTGGTTCCTGTGAACTACAGCTAGCTATGAGATAAAGATTTAGGGAAGGAAAGGCCTTTAATCAATGGGTCATTTACAGTACTGTTGATGTTCTCTGGGACTGGGATATTGTTGATGTTCTCTGGGACTGGGATATTGTTGATGTTCTCTGGGACTGGGATATTGTTGATGTTCTCTGGGACTGGGATATTGTTGATGTTCTCTGGGACTGGGATATTGTTGATGTTCTCTGGGACTGGGATATTGTTGATGTTCTCTGGGACTGAGATATTGTTGATGTTCTCTGGGACTGGGATACTGTTGATGTTCTCTGGGACTGGGATACTGTTGATGTTCTCTGGGACTGGGATATTGTTGATGTTCTATGGGACTGGGATACTGTTGATGTTCTCTGGGACTGGGATACTGTTGAAGCCAGCGCTCCAAACGTGTTACAGACCTCTGAGGTTGTACATGTAGCTTATCGATGGCTATCTCTGTCGCAAATGACCCAACATGCTATGAGCTGTTCTGTCTCTTTTGAGTCCGTGTCTGTGACCTCTTCTCTTCTGTCTGTGTTTGTCATCCGCAGAGGAGTGTCTGTGCCAGAATGGTGGCATCTGTGTGGAAGTGAATGGGACCTGTGACTGCTCCTCCGGCTTCACTGGACTCTACTGTCAGTTTGGTACGTATCATATTATATACTGGACTCTACTGTCAGTTTGGTACATATCATATGATATTATATACTGGACTCTACTGTCAGTTTGGTACATATCATATTATATTATATACAGGACTCTACTGTCAGTTTGGTACATATCATATTATATACTGGACTCTACTGTCAGTTTGGTACGTATCATATTATATGCTGGACTCTACTGTCAGTTTGGTACATATCATGTTATATACTGGACTCTACTGTCAGTTTGGTACATATCATGTTATATACTGGACTCTACTGTCAGTTTGGTACATATCATGTTATATACTGGACTCTACTGTCAGTTTGGTACATATCATGTTATATACTGGACTCTACTGTCAGTTTGGTACATATCATATTATATACTGGACTCTACTGTCAGTTTGGTACATATCATATTATATTTGGTACATATCATGGACTCTACTGTCAGTTTGGTACATATCATATCATATTATATACTGGACTCTACTGTCAGTTTGGTACATATCATATTATATACTGGACTCTACTGTCAGTTTGGTACATATCATATCATATCATATACTGGACTCTACTGTCAGTTTGGTACATATCATATTATATACTGGACTCTACTGTCAGTTTGGTACATATCATATCATATCATATACTGGACTCTACTGTCAGTTTGGTACATATCATATCATATCATATACTGGACTCTACTGTCAGTTTGGTACATATCATATTATATACAGGACTCTACTGTCAGTTTGGTACATATCATATTATATGCTGGACTCTACTGTCAGTTTGGTACATATCATATTATATACAGGACTCTACTGTCAGTTTGGTACATATCATATTATATGCTGGACTCTACTGTCAGTTTGGTACGTATCATATCATATTATATACTGGACTCTACTGTCAGTTTGGTACATATCATATCATATTATATACTGGACTCTACTGTCAGTTTGGTACATATCATATCATATTATATACTGGACTCTACTGTCAGTTTGGTACATATCATATTATATACTGGACTCTACTGTCAGTTTGGTACGTATCATATCATATTATATACAGGACTCTACTGTCAGTTTGGTACATATCATATTATATACAGGACTCTACTGTCAGTTTGGTACATATCATATTATATGCTGGACTCTACTGTCAGTTTTTGGTACATATCATATTATATACTGGACTCTACTGTCAGTTTGGTACGTATCATATCATATTATATACTGGACTCTACTGTCAGTTTGGTACATATCATATTATATACAGGACTCTACTGTCTGTTTGGACTCTACTGTCAGTTTGGTACATATCATATTATATACTGGACTCTACTGTCAGTTTGGTACATTCATATTATATACAGGACTCTACTGTCAGTTTGGTACATATCATATTATATTATATACAGGACTCTACTGTCAGTTTGGTACATATCATATTATATACAGGACTCTACTGTCAGTTTGGTACATATCATATCATATTATATACAGGACTCTACTGTCAGTTTGGTACATATCATATTATATACTGGACTCTACTGTCAGTTTGGTATATATTATGTTATATATTGGACTCTACTGTCAGTTTGGTACATATCCTATTATATTATATACTGGACTCTACTGTCAGTTTGGTACATATCATATTATATACAGGACTCTACTGTCAGTTTGGTACATATCATATTATATACTGGACTCTACTGTCAGTTTGGTACATATCATATCATATTATATACTGGACTCTACTGTCAGTTTGGTACGTATCATATTATATACTGGACTCTACTGTCAGTTTGGTACATATCATATCATATTATATACTGGACTCTACTGTCAGTTTGGTACATATCATATTATATACTGGACTCTACTGTCAGATTGGTACGTATCATATCATATTATATACTGGACTCTACTGTCAGTTTGGTACATATCATATTATATACTGGACTCTACTGTCAGTTTGGTACATATCATATTATATACTGGACTCTACTGTCAGTTTGGTACATATCATATTATATACTGGACTCTACTGTCAGATTGGTACTGTCAGTTTGGTACATATCATATTATATACTGGACTCTACTGTCAGTTTGGTACGTATCATATCATATTATATACAGGACTCTACTGTCAGTTTGGTACATATCATATTATATACTGGACTCTACTGTCAGTTTGGTACATATCATATTATATACTGGACTCTACTGTCAGTTTGGTACATATCATATTATATACTGGACTCTACTGTCAGTTTGGTATTATATACTGGACTACTGTCATATGGTATATATCATATTATATACTGGACTCTACTAGTTTGGTACAGTTTGGCACATATCATATTATATACAGGACTCTACTGTCAGTTTGGCACATATCATATTATATACAGGACTCTACTGTCAGTTTGGTACATATCATATTATATACTGGACTCTACTGTCAGATTGGTACGTATCATATCATATTATATACTGGACTCTACTGGACTCACTTCAGTTTGGTACATATCATATTATATACTGGACTCTACTGTCAGTTTGGTACATATCATATTATATACTGGACTCTACTGTCAGTTTGGTACATATCATATTATATACTGGACTCTACTGTCAGTTTGGTACATATCATATTATATACTGGACTCTACTGTCAGTTTGGTATGTATCATATTATATACAGGACTCTACTAGCAGTTTGGCACATATCATATTATATACAGGACTCTACTGTCAGTTTGGTACATATCATATCATATTATATACTGGACTCTACTGTCAGTTTGGTACATATCATATTATATACTGGACTCTACTGTCAGTTTGGTACGTATCATATCATATTGTATACAGGACTCTACTGTCAGTTTGGTACATATCATATTATATACTGGACTCTACTGTCAGTTTGGTACATATCATATTATATTATATACAGGACTCTACTGTCAGTTTGGTACATATCATATTATATACTGGACTCTACTGTCAGTTTGGTACATATCATATTATATACAGGACTCTACTGGCAGTTTGGTACATATCATATCATATTATATACTGGACTCTACTGTCAGTTTGGTACATATCATATTATATACTGGACTCTACTGTCAGTTTGGTACATATCATATTATATACAGGACTCTACTGTCAGTTTGGTACATATCATATTATATACTGGACTCTACTATCAGTTTGGTACATATCATATCATATTATATACTGGACTCTACTGTCAGTTTGGTACATATCATATCATATTATATACTGGACTCTACTGTCAGTTTGGTACATATCATATTATATACTTGACTCTACTGTCAGTTTGGTACATATCATATTATATACAGGACTCTACTGTCAGTTTGGTACGTATCATATCATATTATATACTGGACTCTACTGTCAGTTTGGTACATATCATATTATATACTGGACTCTACTGTCAGTTTGGTACATATCATATTATATACTGGACTCTACTGTCAGTTTGGTACATATCATATTATATACAGGACTCTACTGTCAGTTTGGTACGTATCATATCATATTATATACAGGACTCTACTGTCAGTTTGGTACATATCATATCATATTATATACTGGACTCTACTGTCAGTTTGGTACATATCATATTATATACTGGACTCTACTGTCAGTTTGGTACATATCATATTATATACTGGACTCTACTGTCAGTTTGGTATGTATCATATTATATACAGGACTCTACTATCAGTTTGGTACATGTTATATTATATACTGGACTCTACTGTCAGTTTGATATCATATTATATACTGGATCATATCATATTATATACAGGACTCTACTGTCAGTTTGGTACATATCCTATTATATTATATACTGGACTCTACTGTCAGTTTGGTACGTATCATATTATATACAGGACTCTACTGTCAGTTTGGTATGTATCATATTATATACTGGACTCTACTGTCAGTTTGGTACATATCATATTATATACTGGACTCTACTGTCAGTTTGGTACATATCATATTATATTATATACAGGACTCTACTGTCAGTTTGGTACATATCATATTATATACTGGACTCTACTGTCAGTTTGGTACGTATCATATCATATTATATACTGGACTCTACTGTCAGTTTGGTATGTATCATATTATATACATGACTCTACTGTCAGTTTGGTACATATCATATTATATACAGGACTCTACTGTCAGTTTGGTACATATCATATTATATATACTCTACTGGACTTTACTGTCAGTTTGGTACTGTCATTTGGTACATATCATATTATATACTGGACTCTACTGTCAGTTTGGTACATATCATATTATATACAGGACTCTACTGTCAGTTTGGTACATATCATATTATATACTGTCAGTTTACTATCAGTTTGTTTGGTACATATCATATCATATTATATACTGGACTCTACTGTCAGTTTGGTACATATCATATTATATACTGGACTCTATATTATATACTGGACTCTACTGTCAGTTTGGTACATATCATATCATATTATATACTGGACTCTACTGTCAGTTTGGTACATATCATATTATATACAGGACTCTACTGTCAGTTTGGTACGTATCATATCATATTATATACTGGACTCTACTGTCAGTTTGGTACATATCATATTATATACAGGACTCTCTACTGTCAGTTTGGTACATATCATATTATATACTGGACTCTACTGTCAGTTTGGTACATCATCATATTATATACAGGACTCTACTGTCAGTTTGGTACGTATCATATCATATTATATACTGGACTCTACTGTCAGTTTGGTACATATCATATTATTATATACAGGACTCTACTGTCAGTTTGGTACATATCATATCATATTATATACAGGACTCTACTGTCAGTTTGATACATATCATATTATATACTGGACTCTACTGTCAGTTTGGTACATATCATATTATATACTGGACTCTACTGTCAGTTTGGTACATATCATATTATATTATATACAGGACTCTACTGTCAGTTTGGTACATATCATATTATATACAGGACTCTACTGTCAGTTTGGTACATATCATATTATATACTGGACTCTACTGTCAGTTTGGTACATATCATATTATATACAGGACTCTACTGTCAGTTTGGTACATATCATATTATATACAGGACTCTACTGTCAGTTTGGTACATATCATATTATATACTGGACTCTACTGTCAGTTTGGTACATATCATATCATATTATATACTGGACTCTACTGTCAGTTTGGTACGTATCATATCATATTATATACTGGACTCTACTGTCAGTTTGGTACATATCATATTTGGTACATATCATATTATATACTGGACTCTACTGTCAGTTTGGTACGTATCATATCATATTATATACTGGACTCTACTGTCAGTTTGGTACATATCATATCATATTATATACTGGACTCTACTGTCAGTTTGGTACGTATCATATCATATTATATACAGGACTCTACTGTCAGTTTGGTACATATCATATCATATTATATACAGGACTCTACTGTCAGTTTGGTACGTATCATATCATATTATATACTGGACTCTACTGTCAGTTTGGTACGTATCATATCATATTATATACTGGACTCTACTGTCAGTTTGGTACATATCATATTATATACTGGACTCTACTGTCAGTTTGGTACATATCATATTATATACTGGACTCTACTGTCAGTTTGGTACGTATCATATCATATTATATACTGGACTCTACTGTCAGTTTGGTACATATCATATCATACTCTACTGTCAGTTTGGTACATATCATATTATATACTACTACTGTCAGTTTGGTACATATCATATTATATTATATACTGGACTCTACTGTCAGTTTGGTACATATCATATTATATACAGGACTCTACTGTCAGTTTGGTACATATCATTTGGTTATATATATACAGGACTCTACTGTCAGTTTGGTACATATCATATTATATACAGGACTCTACTGTTTGGTACAGTTTGGTACATATCATATCATATTATATACTGGACTCTACTGTCAGTTTGGTACATATCATATTATATACAGGACTCTACTGTCAGTTTGGTACATATCATATTATATACAGGACTCTACTGTCAGTTTGGTACGTATCATATCATATTATATACTCTACTGTCAGACTCTACTGTCAGTTTGGTACATATCATATTATATACTGGACTCTACTGTCAGTTTGGTACATATTATGTTATATATTGGACTCTACTGTCAGTTTGGTACATATCCTATTATATTATATACTGGACCCTACTGTCAGTTTGGTACATATCATATTATATACAGGACTCTACTGTCAGTTTGGTACATATCATATTATATACAGGACTCTACTGTCAGTTTGGTACATATCATATTATATACAGGACTCTACTGTCAGTTTGGTACATATCATATTATATACAGGACTCTACTGTCAGTTTGGTACATATCATATTATATACAGGACTCTACTGTCAGTTTGGTACATATCATATTATATACAGGACTCTACTATCAGTTTGGTACATGTTATATTATATACTGGACTCTACTGTCTCTACTGTCAGTTTGGTACGTATCATATCATATTATATACAGGACTCTACTGTCAGTTTGGTACATATCATATTATATACTGGACTCTACTGTCAGTTTGGTATGTATCATATTATATACAGGACTCTACTATCAGTTTGGTACATGTTATATTATATACTGGACTCTACTGTCAGTTTGATACGTATCATATCATATTATATACAGGACTCTACTGTCAGTTTGGTACATATCCTCTACTTATTTGGTATTATATACTGGACTCTACTGTCAGTTTGGTACGTATCATATTATATACAGGACTCTACTGTCAGTTTGGTACATATTATGTTATATACTGGACTCTACTGTCAGTTTGGTACATATCATATCATATTATATACTGGACGCTACTGTCAGTTTGGTACATATCATATTATATACAGGACTCTACTGTCAGTTTGGTATGTATCATATTATATACTGGACTCTACTGTCATGCTGGTACATATCATATTATATACTGGACTCTACTGTCAGTTTGGTACATATTATATTATATACAGGACTCTGATGTCAGTTTGGTACATATCATATTATATACAGGACTCTACTGTCAGTTTGGTACATATCATATTATATACAGGACTCTGATGTCAGTTTGGTACATATCATATTATATACAGGACTCTACTGTCAGTTTGGTACATATCATATCATATACTGGACTCTACTGTCAGTTTGGTACGTATCATATTATATACAGGACTCTACTGTCAGTTTGGTACATATCATATTATATACAGGACTCTACTGTCAGTTTGGTACATATTATGTTATATATTGGACTCTACTGTCAGTTTGGTACATATCCTATTATATTATATACAGGACTCTACTGTCAGTTTGGAACATATCATATTATATACAGGACTCTACTGTCAGTTTGGTATGTATCATATTATATACTGGACTCTACTGTCAGTTTGGTACATATCATATTATATTATATACAGGACTCTACTGTCAGTTTGGTACATATCATATTATATACAGGACTCTGATGTCAGTTTGGTACATATCATATTATATACAGGACTCTACTGTCAGTTTGGTACATATCATATTATATACAGGACTCTGATGTCAGTTTGGTACGTATCATATTATATACAGGACTCTACTGTCAGTTTGGTACATATCATATTATATACAGGACTCTACTGTCAGTTTGGTACATATCATATTATATACAGGACTCTACTGTCAGTTTGGTACATATCATATTATATACAGGACTCTACTGTCAGTTTGGTACATATCATATTATATACTGGACTCTACTGTCAGTCTGGTACGTATCATATCATATTATATACTGGACTCTACTGTCAGTTTGGTACATATCATATTATATACAGGACTCTACTGTCAGTTTGGTACGTATCATATTATATTATATGCTGGACTCTACTGTCAGTTTGGTACATATTATGTTATATACTGGACTCTACTGTCAGTTTGGTACATATCCTATTATATTATATACTGGACTCTACTGTCAGTTTGGTACATATCATATTATATACTGGACTCTACTGTCAGTTTGGTACATATTATGTTATATACTGGACTCTACTGTCAGTTTGGTACATATCATATCATATTATATACTGGACTCTACTGTCAGTTTGGTACATATCATATCATATTCAGTTTGGTACATATCATATCATATTATATACTGGACTCTACTGTCATTTTGGTACATATCATATTATATACAGGACTCTACTGTCAGTTTGGTACATATCATATTATATACAGGACTCTGATGTCAGTTTGGTACATATCATATTATATACTGGACTCTACTGTCAGTTTGGTACATATTATGTTATATATTGGACTCTACTGTCAGTTTGGTACATATCATATTATATACAGGACTCTACTGTCAGTTTGGTACATATCATATCATATTATATACTGGACTCTACTGTCAGTTTGGTACATATCATATTATATACTGGACTCTACTGTCAGTTTGGTACATATTATGTTATATATTGGACTCTACTGTCAGTTTGGTACATATCCTATTATATTATATACAGGACTCTACTGTCAGTTTGGTACATATCATATCATATTATATACTGGACTCTACTGTCAGTTTGGTACATGTCATATTATATACAGGACTCTACTGTCAGTTTGGTACATATCATATTATATACTGGACTCTACTGTCAGTTTGGTACATATCATATTATATTATATACAGGACTCTACTGTCAGTTTGGTACATATCATATTATATACTGGACTCTACTGTCAGTTTGGTACATATCATATTATATACTGGACTCTACTATCATATCAGATTATATACAGGACTCTACTGTCAGTTTGGTACATATCATATTATATACTGGACTCTACTGTCAGTTTGGTACATATCATATTATATACTGGACTCTACTGTCAGTTTGGTACATATCATATTATATACAGGACTCTACTGTCAGTTTGGTACATATCATATCATATTATATACTGGACTCTACTGTCAGTTTGGTACATATCATATCATATTATATACTGGACTCTACTGTCAGTTTGGTACATATCATATCATATTATATACTGGACTCTACTGTCAGTTTGGTACATATCATATCATATACTGGACTCTACTGTCAGTTTGGTACATATCATATCATATTATATACTAAACTC